>NC_141537.1:60515000-60815000 GCF_021556685.1 Rattus norvegicus
AAAACGCTGAACAGTGTTGGGTAGAAAAACTCAAGAAAAGTAGCTCTGAGCTCTTCTCGAAGAAGACTTGTTTCCCCCAAACCCCAAATCCACGAAAGTAGGGGAGGATTGCTCCCACTTCTGCTTACCCAGGGCACCCTGAGTTCTTCTTAGGGCAAGATGTGCGCACTTGCTTTTCTGGAGGAGGCAGGGAAGGTCATGGCTGTGTTCTATTGAAGCTGGGGATCCCCTTGATGAATGAAACCACGCAGGGTAATATACGTCGGCTGAGCAAGCCATTGGTTACAGGATGCTGAGGCGTGTGGAAGTCTGATTTGCCAACCTTCGGGTAAGCCTCTCACAGCCCATCTCGGGAGAGCCGCAGGATGCATTACACCCGGGGAGAGTCAAAACTAGACAGGGTTCGTTGTTCCGCGGCACTCTCCCCAGCCCAGAGGAAACCACAGCCAACCACAGGAGAGCTGGCTCCTCCACCAGGCGAAAAAGAATTATGATGTCGACACCAGCAATTTACCAACGAATCCCACACCAATGCCAGAGCTCGCTCTCTCTGTGACTGCCGGGAGTCAGATGTAGGTACAGGCAAGGTACGCACGCTCTTAGGCTAAGAGGATAGGGCCATGGTTTGGGATTCCATTGAAGTGGCAAACTCTACCCAAGAGTGTAAAGTTATAAAAAAGGAAAGGTTAACTTTTTATTTCCCTGGTGACCAATAAGAGAAGAAAAACTAAGAAGAGCTGGACAGCTAACTGTAACTGTTCCTTTATAAACTAATGTTTCAATGTGTCTGAACCACCCATGCTCGGATCCCTCTGTGGGGCCCAGGAGTGTGCGCCTCCCCCAAGCAAACTGGGTCATTATCCTGCACTTTGTCATTCGAGGGACATTTTTCCTGTCTATGGAACCAACACTGCTGACTGCAGACACATCCATCTCCCCATTTGTCATTCAGTGAATTCTCCTGACTCCAGACAGCAGGACAACTCCAGGCAGAGCAGTTGTTAATGTCTGTAAAAGGAGAGCCAGGTTGGGTAGCCTGTGCCTGTCCTCCCTCCCCCATGCCAAAAGGGGTAAACTCCAAGCTGACGAAATGTGGGAGGGAGGAGCACTATTTGAGACTGAATCCAAACATTATGTTAGAGCAGTGGTTGTCAGCCTTCCTACCACTGCAACCCTTTAATACTGGTCCTCATGTCCTGGTGCCTCCCAACCGTAAAATAGTTTTTGTTGCTATTTATAGTTACAGTTTTGCTATTATAAATCATAAATATCTGTGTTTTCTGGTGGTCTTGGATGATCTATGTCAAAGGGTTGTTTGACACTCTAAGGGGCTGCAACCCATAGGTTGAGAACCACTGCATTAGGAGATAGTGTGCCTGGGAAACAAAAGACAACGCTGCACAGGATGCACAGGCCTGAGGGAAAGCCACAGGAGCTGGGCAGATGCACTGTGCTACAGGCTTTAAATCAAGAACTGTATGTAATGAGATCTACATGGTCTCACCAACCCAGCGACCGGACTCGGGCAACAGGCATACAGGTGAGTGTATTCCCTACACACTGGTCTGACTGAGTACCTAACCACTTCCAGCACCCTGTGAACATAAACAGTCTTTAAATTGAGATAAAAATACCCAGACACATGTTTAAAATGATACCATCTTCCTACAGTTCTTTAAAAAAAATTTTACGTTATGTGCCTGCCTGAGTTTATGTGTACCATGCAGGTACAGGTCAGAGGTCAGAAGAGGAGCCCAGATAGGTAGGATATGCCTCTGTAGTGTAAGACTTGCATGTTGCAAGCAGCAAGCTCATGCACATGTATCTGAAAAGGGAATTTAATGTTAGGTAATCATTAACCAAAATATCTTAATACCATGTCAGCATAGAGGGCAAAGATCGAAACGCCATCTCTAAGAGTCGGTTATTTCTAAACTTCTGCCAAGGTGGAAACAAGGAAAGTCCTTTCTTGCCTTGTGGATGCCATTTTCTGGTCTTTAAAAAGATGTCTCACCTGGCAAAACTGCCGTATTTAAAGTTTATGAGGACAAATGCCCAGAGTGAGGGAGATGGATGCTGAAGGCCCCCCAGAGCAACCAGCTTGGATCTGGGAACCACTAGGGCTCCATAATCAACCATCCTTTAGAATAGACATACTACTTACAAATAAGATCACTAGGGAACTTTATGTTCCGGTATCAGAAATATACATGGGTATTGAAACTATCGAGGATTTCCAAACTTAGGCTTAATCATTATTTTCAGCAAGTGTATATTTTCCTATGATTCTGAATTTAGTTTTCTCTTAAAAATAATGAGGAAACATTCTGGCACAGTTAACAGCATTTAAAAAGTCTTAGTCATGCGACACACTCTGAGACCCTCAGGAGACACCTGAAACCTCGCCTAGAGCAGAACCCACTGTACATTATACTTTCTCCTGTGCATATATGCTTAAGTTAAACTTTACCTCATAAATTAGGCTCCGGAAGAGATTAGTCACCATTTTTAAGATTGGTATTGCATTGGCTTAGGACCAGAATTCATCTTCCCTCAGGAACTGTCAGGTATCCTCATTCTGATCTGACTTCACTCATGACTTCTGCGTAATGCCGTGTGAACAGTTGTGAAGAGCAGGTGTGCATCCATGGAGCAATGCTGGCCACCACGGAGCAACAGCTGACAATACCTTTCATTCTGTCTGTGTGCAGACGTAAGAGGCACACTGTGTGTCTCTGCCTTGGTGTCACTGACGACTGGACCAAGGTTCTGGCTGCAACTAGTACTCCAAGTTGAATGTGCAGGGAAGAAAGCACGTGGTCTTAGGAAAAGAGAAAGAGACTTAAAATGCAGATAGAGTATGTATGCCTCTCTCACATACATGGAATCAGTAAAGACGATGGCTTGAAAGGTCATCAAGAAGAAAGGGGAGCAGTGATTAAATCCCTCCCAGTTCAGTAGGAAGGTGTTGGGTTGACATATACACCCTGGGCCTGGAGGACAAGACTGTGTGGAAGGCTGACCAGAGGCAGACGGTGTGCGAGTAGCCATGTGTGATCAAATGTGTGCAGGCTTCTGTGTGGTGAACCTGGTAAGAAGTTGGCTGTCAATCTGCCTGGGAAGTGGTTTTTGGTCTGGCTGGTGAATCAGACAGTGAGAACACAGGGACAGGGATCAGAATGGTGTCATGGTGTGCCTGGCCTGCCTGGTGCTGTCCGAGCAAGCACAGCAGTGAACTTCCCACAGGCCTGGGGCTGGTGATAAGGCACAGGCCAGAGCTAAGGCAGCCCAGCAGGGCAGCTGGCTCTTTAGACCTGTGTCCTCCATAATAAAAGGCCTCTAGGGGAGAGTTTGGAACTAGAATCTGAAAAACCTTAGCACACAAAAAAAAACCTATTAGCATAGCTAATTCTAATTTACTGATAAAATGATTAATGGACCTCATCTCAACAGTCTTAGCCATTTTAATGTTACAGTTTTGCCCAAGTGAACCGAACTAGAGCAGTGTGGTTCTCAACCTGTTGGTCATGACCCCTTTGGGCATCGAATGACCCTTTCAATATTAATGATTTATAACAGTAGCAAAATTACAGTTATTAAATAGCAACAAAAATAATTTTATAGTTGGGGCTCATTACAACGTAAGGAACTATATAAAAGGATTGCAGGGTTTAAAGGTAGAGAACCACTGAATTAATATTAGAGACCTTTAAAATGATCACAGGAACTTTAACTTTACAAAATTAACTGTGACATTTAAAACAGTGTGATTAGCTGACCAACATATAATGGACTCTCTCTCTGTGTATGTGTACGTATGCACACACACACACACACACACACACACACACACACACACACACACACACACACACATTTTTAATGCGGTTACAGTTTAGTGGGGTTTTTTGTTTGTTTCTTTTGCCCTGTCTTTTGTGGGTGGTGCTTTTTTTCTTGGTTTTTGGGGGGTTTTGTTGTATTAGATTATTTGTTTTTTGAGAAAGAACTTAAAGATGGGTGGGTAGGGATGGGGAAAGAAAGAAATATAAAAATACATTTAAATTTAAAAATTGTTTTAAAACCATGTGTGTTGGATGGCAGATACCCAGTTCTTAGGGATTTTGTTGTTGTTGTTTTGGTTTTTTCTCACTACAAGTTCTGCTCCTTTGGGTCCCTGTGAAGCTACTCTGTGGTCTGATGTTGAGTTCTTGAAGCCATGAGGTAACCTATTCCTGCTGTAAGCAGCACTTTTAGAAGAATGAAATCAAACGAACAGAAAGGCTAGAGTTCAGCCTGCTTATGTAACTCACATGTGTGCTGTGTACTCATCTATGCCTAAAACCCTATCCTTTCTGGGAAAGAACGTGGTCTGTTAGGAAGGTTGGAAATCATGCTGGGAACGAAGCGGGTGGGTCACATGTAGATCTCATTTTCATCGGGGCTATGCCATCCTTCGTATCTTGGAAGGAAGTCACAAGCCAAGATGTGTTTACACTGTGCTAAGCACGGATCCTGAAGGCATCTCGGAAGTCATTAGTCAGTCATGCAGTCTGCTGCATCTATGCTCTGTGAGATGCTAAGAAGACATGGTAAAGCTTAAACACAAACAAACAAACAAACAAACAAAAAACAGACAGGAGAGGAGAAACAGGTTGAGGGACTGTAGAAGGGGGACCAGGAGGGGTGCCATGGCTGGATGGTAAATAGTAAATGAAGCAATTTTCCTTTTAGGACATATAGTTCAGACAGAGCAGTGTCAAAATCTTCCTTGAACAAGCCTGTTTACATGTGACTATCAATTCACAGAAGAGGCAGGAGATGACTTACTATCCTTCGCTAAATGGATTTTTTTTTTTTTTTTTGGTATTTTAAGGTTAGTTCTCTTTAACAGTCTGAGCTCTTCTTTTCTATGAAGAACTCATCTGAAACCAGCACATTTGACATGGTCTGGGACATACACTGTGGTTTGAAAAAAATAAAAGGATGATTCAGTTATGTACTAATATGGTCAATCTGCTTGTGAGAAAGATTCTCTCGGGAGAACACAGTGCTGTCTGCCCTTCAAGTGTGGCACTGGTACAAGTGGCGACAGCACGCTGGGACTTCTCTGACGTTGCTACGCATTCTTCCTGTCCCAGTTGTCCTGGCTGTTTCCTGAGCTGGGGCAGGAGCATTCTGCAAGACAGCCCCCAGAAGGGAGGAGTACCTTCGATGTTGGGGCTTTTTTACTTTTAACAGGACACAGAATGGTTTATGGGGCAGGGAATCAAATAGGAAACTGTTTTCTTGGCAAACATAGTTCATTAACACATTTAACATTAAAACTGCACCAGGCGCTGGGGACGTAGCTCCACAGGCAGAACGCTCGCCAAGGGTTCAATTCCCAGTACATAAGGTGAGGCCTGGTGCCAGGAGCCTGTAATCCAGTTCTTGGGATATGGGGACAGGAGGATCAAAGGTTTAAGGTAATCCTTGGCTACATGGTGCATTTGATAGCCTGAGGTCCCTAAGATCCAGTCTAAAAACAAAACAAAAACATAACAACAATCATAACCATCCCTGCATCTCTGCCAGTAAAAACAGCACGGCTACTAACCTTGTGGCCAGCAGCGTTTGCTTGTGCTAGGGAACTGGCTGAGGCCTCCTGGCCACAGCAAAGAGGGCAGTTTATTTTGGAGTTGAGGAAGAGTACACAGAGTTGGGGACCACAGGGAACTTTTGAGGGAGGAACTATTGTCAGAGGAGAAAGTCAGTTGCTCCAGGTTCGAAAGCACGTCATAAAACCTTCGTTGTCAGAGCATGAGGGCAGAACTCTGTCCTTCCTGCTCTCAAACTGGCAGAGTGGAAAAACCAGTGAACTAGGACATGAGTGGTCACTCACAGGGTAAATAGCAGGCTTTAATAGCAGACAGAAACTCTGATGACAACTTTTAGCAAAACACATCCTCAGGTTCCCATGGAACAATAGAGACTCTGCAACAGCCCAAACAGTCTTGGAAAAAAACAAGGAAGGCACAATGTTTCCTGACTTTTAAATACGCTGCGAAGCTATAATGATCAAAGCAGTATGGTAACGCCACCAAAACAGACCTAACTAGTGGAACAGTCAAGTGATCTTAGCAAAGATACCTAGATGTCCAAAAGATGGGCTCCTCAATAAATGGTGCCAAGGAGGGTGGAAAATGTTAAAGTCAATCTATCAAACACCCTACAAAATAGCTCAACACAGGGGTGGCTGAGGTGGCTTAGTGGGGAAGAGTGTTTGCCACCAAGCCTGTCAATTGTCATTCCATGTTCAGCCAGAAGGAACCAATCCTGTGAGTTGTCTTCTGACCTCCACATAGGTACTGTATCACATGTGTGCTGCCCAGTGTACACTCATACTCATTGAGCAAAACATACAGTCTAATTCTATTTAAAGTTATGCCCTGCACGTATGAAATTACTTGGAGAGTATACAGGGACAGCACTACATCACTGTGTCTAGGCTGTGGTTTCTCAAATTGGACAGCAAATGCACAGCCAATAACAGCAAAACTGGACAAGTGGGATCTGTGCGTGGCACAGGAGGCGGGACTGTGGGTGAGACACGGGCTTGGGTGAGACAGCTGCCAGTCACAAAGAGCACAGAAGGGGTGCCTGTAGCTACTCAGCAAAACAATCTGATCTCTAACATGGGCATTTCTCCAAAGATGACATATTGATATAACTGTGATGCACATGAAAAGACTTTCGACATTACTGGTTTTCAAGAAAATGCAAACCAAAAGCACAGTGGGAGCTTGGTGGGGGAGCACACCTTCAGTGCCAGCACAGGAGGCAGGGATAAGCTGAGCTCCGTGAGGTCCAGGCCAGCCTAGTTTACACAGTAAGACCATGTCTCAAAGCAAACCATACAAGACTACTGATTCCCACCTTCTGGAAATGGTTACTATTTAAAAAACATGTCAGCAAAGAGATGAGAAACTGTAGCTGCTACTGCACACTGTGCGGGTGTACACTCTCGTGCACACACACACACACACACACACACACACACACACACACACACACACACAATCAAATCACCACCCTATGGCCCAGGGCTTGCATGTCCATCTCCTATCTTCCTAATCTCTGAGGCAGACACTGTGCTGCCTATGAGCATGGCGCGCAGAGAGCAGGTACCTTCAATTACATTACTCTACTCTACCTGATGACTAAACACATAGTATGAATTCCAAGTTTTCGCTTTAGAACTTGTAACACCAATTATTAACTGCAGAGGGCTTGAGTCATTGTACTACACCCTCTAATCATTTTCTTCCTTGGGCACCAGAGGTCATCCCTCATGTAAAACGAGAAGTTTCTTAACATTTCAAATATTGAGTCAGTATTGTTTGAACGCAATGGGCCTGATCTGGTTGCCACAATTCTCAGCAGGGGAAAGGAAGGCGTGCTTCAGCCTATGCTCACCAAGCTGTCCAATCGGCTGAGCGTTAAAGTGGATGGCAGTAGAGCCTATCCTTTTTCTGTCAGCCAATGCTTAGAGTGTAAAACTCCACGGATGTTACTGAGCTCTGAAAACAAGTTATTGCTCTGTGTGTATATGTTATTAGGACATGTGTGCACACATGCATGATAAAGTTCAGGTGTCTTTTTCAATCAGGGATCCTCCTGTCTCTGTCCCTCAACACCCAGAGCTATGGTTACAGACTCTCCTCACAACTAGCTTTTCCCATAGGTGCCTGGAGATGTGAACTCGGGGCTTCACGCTATAAGCAGGTACGCTGGTGACTGAGCCAGCTCCCTACCCTAACGCTAACATTTTCTATACAATAGATATATGGAGAGAAACACAAAGCATATCAAAACAGGACAGGAGACGTGAAGGAAACCACTGACTGCCACTGCTGCTTTTGACAGCTTCTTACCTTGGGCCTGCTACAGTGGCCATTCAGCTAAAGCAGCTAATGTGTGTACTATCTCAACAGAGACAAGTAGGACTTCAGAAAGAGGCTGAAAACCAGCTCTCTCGAACACACAGCTTCGAATAGATTGTCTCACCACCTCTCTGGTTTAGCTCCCTACCGGTCTCATTTAAGCTTGGCTACCTGAAGTGCCTCTCTACCCAGGGGTCCCAGCAAAAGCAACAGCTTTACAAGACAAGAGTCAGGACGATGGGGGTTGGGGGAGGTGAGATGTACTTTATGCATTCTTCATGGCTAAGGTTGTAAAAAGCAAATCCATTATTCCATGTTCCTAAATGTTTGCTTTGTTCCCTTAAGCCATCATCTGTGTCTGCTCAGCGCTGCCACTCTCTGAAGCCATTACAATCCTGTTCTGCGGCACTGAGCTGTCCCTACTGAAGAGGACACCATGGGCCTTTCCTGCACTCGCCTGCGCGTGTGTGCGTGTACACACACACACACACACACACACACACACACACATGAACATATGTTCTGGTATTTTCCTGCCAACTTCCCTTTACTTATGATCAAAAACTAAACAAGGACAGGTTAGAAAACAGGTGAAAATCCCATAATTATTTGCAAGCAACAAGAGAAATATTCTAATCCTGGACACTTAATAATTACCTTTAAAATATTTCTCAAAAGAGGGTGGACTACTACCGGTTTATTTTTGTTTAAAAGAACTGTTTTGTACATGATAGTCCTTAAAATTTGTTCTAGACATGGTAAAACATGAGAAATGAGTAACGGTCATTTTTTATGGGGTGGGTGGTGAGCCTGCCTTTGCATTCAGTGAGGACGGACCTAGACAAGCACTGCCCAGAAGCTGCCCTGATGCTCTCTCTGACTGGGGCTTTGAGCTAAGTGTCAACACTCCAGATTCCTTTTTCTAAAATTTTGTTTTGATTTCTAAAATTTTTTTCTACGCCTGCATGTTTGTGGAAGTCAGAAGAGGGCATCAGATCCCTTGGAATGGAGTTGGGGTTATTGTGACCATCCACGTGGGTGCTGGGAAGCAAACCTGGGTCCTTTCCAGGAGCAACACGTGCTACATGTGCTCCTAACCACTGAACCAACTCGCCCATCTCTGCATTTATTTTTCTACTGCAAAGTTTGTAAAAGGAGAAACAAATGCACCTCTAGGGTAACCAAGCTAAGCCATCTAAAACTTACATCTAAAAGCAAGTTCTAAATGTTTTGGAGAAGAGATTCACCCCTTTCAAAACCTTTCGAAGGGCCCAGGTCTGAGAAGTCATTACTGCACAGTCATTCTGTAGCGCTGAGGAGCTTGCACAAGGGACGAGACCAGGGTTTTATCATGAAATCCTTGTCTCTATTACATACAGCTCTAATCACTGAACCAAGTTCTAAGGCATGAGTACTCCTCAGTTCTTAGGCTAGGAAAGCTTAACATGGTCCTATAGGATAAATTCCACAAGAGAACAGCGACGCAACACTACATTTTGTCCAGCAGGTGTCTCTCTAGAGTGTTTAACGCCAACCAAGAAGAGTGTCAGGTGCAGAGACCCACCACTGCTGATCCCTGAACCTAGCCATTTACTCGGGTGGACTTTAAGGTCAGAGCACCACAACAGCTGTTTCTGAGAAACCGAACATTTTAGTATAAAGACTATGGGAATTAACGCAGGAGTCGTATTTTCTTAAAACTAATAGCAGGATCTTTGTGTGGGGCAACAGTGTTCTTGAGTGTGCATGCCGGGGTGGGGGGCGGAGGTCACAGTCAGGTGTCTTGCTCTATCGCTCTGTCTTTTATTTACTTATTTATTTTGGAGACAGGTCTCTTACTGAACTTTGTGATCAACTGACTTGGCTAGATTAGCTGGCCAGTGAATGCCAGGGATTCTCCTGTCTCCACCCCCACAGTGCTAGTAATGAAAGATACATGCTGCCTGCCATGCCTGGCGTTCTCCGTGGGGTCTGGATCCAAATCCAGGCCTCAGGTTTACGTAGGCGCCTTACTGACTGGATTACCTCCTCTGCCCTATTTAACAGTGAGATCTGACAGCACAGAAGGACAAATCTTTCAAAATGGCAAGTTGGATTCTTTGCCACAGCCAGGAAAGCAAGGTCAAAGCTCAGAGAGACAGCTAAATAGGGCACACAAGTGGAAAACGAGAGAGGTCAATAATGAAAAGGAGAAAGTTGGGTGAGAAGAATTAAGCAGCTGAGGGCCAGAGTTCAGTCCCCAGCATCCACACAGCAGCTGAACTCATGCTTACCTCTACTTACAGAGCGTCGGACACTCCGTCTGGACTCTGTGGGCATGGCACATCCACACTGGACGCACACACACATACATGCAGGCAAACACTCATTCACATTAAATAGTATTTTTAAGTTAAATTAAGGGGAGTTTGCAGGGGTTTTAGGGACAGTGCTCAAGGACAAGGAAGCAGGGCCCACTGACACAGCACGAATGCCTCGTAAGTCTGTCAGAGGATAATGCTCTGGGATAGCCATGATCTACATTGGAGAGAAGCAGGGAAGTGTTCTCATTAAATAGATTAGCGGGCCAGGCCTCATGGCTCAGCTTTTAATCCCAGCACAGGGAAGGCAAAGGCAGGCAAATCTCTGTGAGTTTGAGGCCAGCCTGATCTACATAGTGAGTTCCAACACAGCCAGGGCTATGTAGAGAGACCCTGTCTCAAAGCATAGCAGGACAAAACAAAACAAACGAACAGATGGGGCAGGTAACAGATGCGATGCTAATAGGTATTTCCTCTGTGGGTCCCAGTCTCTTGACACTGTGTGCAGCTGTGCTGCCAGGGACAGTCACGCCAGCCCTCCCAGGAGAAGAGCAGCAGCACAGGTAATATCATCCAATATAAACCCAAGCAGAGAACCATAGAGGACACCAAGTGACACTAAGACAAGGCAGGTGATCAGGGGACAGAAAGACACTACAAAGGCCACCCAGAGGAAAGTCTAGCACACTGGCTCCTCGCCCTGAGTAAAGGGATGCTGGAGTGTTGAGAGAAAGACACCAGGAAGCAAGAGAAGTTGAAGATGGGAAAATGGAGTCCAGAGTCTCATCAGGAGAGGACACGTGTATGAGAATGAATGCTGAACCAGCGTCCCACAGGCGCTCCTCTCCTCACTGTCCACTAGGTGGCAGAGCCTCGGTGGCACCGCAGACCCGGACAGCTGACAACTGGGACTGTCTCATCTGAGGTATCTGCTGCACTCAGAAGATGGGGTGCTCAATGTCATCTTCATGGATAATTACTGCCGATCAATCTCTAAGCTTCCTTGGTGGCCACCCCCAAACATTCTTCATCTTCCCAAGCGACGAAGTCTCAAGAATTTCAGGGCTCTGCTAGATGACTAAAAAGGCTGGGCACGGTGGTGTATGCCTGTCAGCCCAGCACCGAGGAGGCAGAAGCAGGACGGTCAGAAGCTTCAGGACACAGAGTATTAGAGGGACTTCAACTACACCAGACCTTGCCTTCGAGAGCTTAATAGTCCTAATAATTACTATTACTTCAAAATACTATGATTACTATTAAAGTATCAACAAGTTTCACAGAAGCCCTTTAGTTTCAAAATTGAAACCAATTTCACATTTGAAGTTATAAATGGGTGCTTTAAGGCAAAAATATGTCGTTGTGCCAAGAATCAGGTTCCTTCGCTCCACTCAGGCTTGGTGAGCGAGTTCTCAGAACTCACCAAGGCTGCTCACACACCCTTCCTTTTGGAACCAGGCATTTTCTACTGGCATTTGAGACTGGTTCATTTGGGGCTCAGGTATACTGAAAAGCACTTAGAAAAGATCAAACACTGTCTCCCCTCTCCTGTGACGGCACTTACAAATATTAACATAACAAATGCATACGCAACTACATTCAGTTACCTCTTTGGAGGCTTACAGTGTTCCGTGAAGAGACCAGGTTGCTGCTGTTCTTCTCTCTGGAAAAGAGGAGGACAGAATTGTTACTGAGTGTTCACAAAGGCGTGCCCACGGTTTCGATTGTCACTGGTATTTTCTGAACTTGGGAGAACCAGAAGGGATTTGGTCAGCCTTAATCCATCATTTCAGGCTGTCAAGTTTACTGTGTTCATAAAAAAACAAAACGAAACAAACCAACAAGTATCTCCTGGCTTCAAAGCAAACTCTGTGACAGCAGGACATCAGCTTAGCTAAGGTTCTCCTGACTCTGGATCCTTTTGTTTGATACAACATTTTTAAATGGCCACGTTCAAACATCATCTAGGTGGAACGAGTGCGTGCTGCAGGGCACCTGTGGCGGTCAGGGCAATGGCAGCATTAGTTCCCAGAGTGGGTCTTGGGGACTGGATTCAGGTCATCCTGCTTGGTTGGAGGCAAGCATCTTCATTGGTTGAGCCATTTTGACAGCCATTGATATGCATTACTGTGAGGGGCTGGCAGTAAGAGGTGCCTTCCTCCCATCCCCAGGGCACACTGGACCACACAATGGAGAATACCAACCATGGTGCTCTCTGCCCACTTGCCTCACAGATCCACAAAGAACTGCCATTTCGTAACTGGATGCCTAGCATTTTACATGGCTCACCGCTGTGGTTAATTTTTAAGACGTTCCCCTCACTCTGACGTTTCTGTTCTCTTGTGTGAAGGGACTAAGAGCAAAGCGGCACCGAGACGTATACACGGCACACCTGGTTCCAAATCCTTATCTAGACCTGGGTTAGAGGACCAAGTGCCTTCCTTCTTTGAAGAGGGTGCATGTAAATAGGTCAGGCACAGCTTTAGAGAGACACGGAAGATACAATCTGCTCTGAGAGGAGGCGCCATTCTATCTAGGAAGAGACAATGGGCACCTGAGGAAAACATCACACACACTGGATGATAGTGAGTGTCATCTAGAAGAGTAAAGAGGAGAGGGTGAATCGGGGTAGAATGAGCGTCTAAACTTAGTGGCTAAGGGACTGAGAAACTGCCACGTGATCCCGAAAAGGGCCTTAAAGAAAGTCACGCATACATCTTGAGAGTGGTTTCCAGCCTGGGCAGGGACCTCACATTACGGCACTCGGAGACTTTGGTGTTTTTAAGTAGCATATAGAAGAGGTCGTAGGGAAGACCCTCAGATGCGACCACCCTGAGGACATCACAGTGAAGGCAGGGGCGGGTGGAGAGCAGAGACCAGTTACAGAGCTTGTGGGATGCTTGAGGGAACGTTCATAAGGTTGGTCTTTACAATAGCCCAGCTGTAAACAGAAGTGAATGGCATGTAAAGATGGGTTCTTTGGGGATATGGAGATGTCCTGGGGTAACTCCAAGAGCCCCCCAAAACCAATCACAGTGGTGTGAGTACCTTTATTACTGCATCTTATTATATACCACTTTGTCTCCAGTGTGACACTGTGGGAAGTGACCCTATGTCACAGGGCTCTCTTGTGCCCATTTTGTTCTGCCCACGCATATCATCCACAGACCTAATGCAGTGAGCCAACTGTCCCAACTTAAACATTCACACTGTGAGCCACCATGAACCCATTCTGTTTAAGTTCATAATCTCTGGTGTTTTACTTTAGTGACAGATATATGGGTACGCAGCATCTGCTTCTAAGGATAACAGTGTGCTGACAGGATACCTCTGCGGGCAGAGGTGCTGGCTGCAAGTACGACTTCAGACCACCTGACTTCAACCCCTGGGACTGGCATGATGGAAGGGAAGAACCGACTCCTGGAATATACACACCATAATTTTTCTTTAAAAGAGTAACCAAGGTAACATTAAAAAAGTCATTTATTTAGATTCACAGAGACTATAGCAGCACGCACAGGGCCTATTCAAGCCAGATGGGGTCCCAGAGGAGGAAGTGTCCACCAGATCCCACCCTCCCCTAACCAGGAAGCTATCTCCAACTGACATCCTGTCCAAAGGGAAGTTAGTTTTCTCCAAAGGATCCTCACTTCAAGGTAGACCCCATGCCCAGCAGTAGACAGTGAACACAAAATTAACTCAATGGTATTTTTGTAGACATTTTCTTTAAAACTGCTTTAAGCTTTTTTTCTTTCCTTATTTTGAAGGGTGGGGGAAGGAAGGCTTATTGGCCCCTTTGCTTGTATATTCTGTTTGGATTTTGTTTTGAGACGGGGTCTTTTATCTAGTCCTGGCTGATTTGAACTATGTAGACGAGGCTGGCCTCAAATTCACAGACCAGGCTCAAGAGAGTCTCCTGCCAGTCTCCAAGGTGCCTGCTGCTGGGGAAGGAAGCCACCAAGCTTATGGAGCCTTTTGCTTATGTGTTTTGGTTTCAGGGTTTATGGGTTTTTGTTTGCTTGCTGCTGTTGTTTTCTGTTTCTCTATTCTATGTGTATGTGATTGGGTGGGTGGGTAGGATCTAGGAGGAGTTGGGGGAAGATAAGTACAATCAGAAAACAGTGAAATTTTTTAAAAATTAACTTTTTTAAAGATAAGGATCCTGTGCAAAAAGGCCCACTATACGATCCTCAGGTGACTGTAATCTAATGATAATTTAAAGCAAGGGGACTAAGTGTTAGGTTGAGTCTGTGTGGCTGCCTCTTACAGCTTAAAGCCAAGGAGAGACAAGAGAGATCTGGGCTCAAAAGGAATCAATTATTTTCAAGGTGAGGTGCCTCCTACTGAAAACAGCCTCGCTCACGCCTTCCTCTCCTGTATCAGGCGTGGCAAACAGGCCAGGCTGTAGATCTCTCCCCAGGCAATTTCACAGCTGTGTACGTTACGTCATAGGCACTATGCTTAGGAACCATTTTCCACTTCCAGTCCAGCCCTTCAGACTGGAACACTAGGCTGCACCCCAGCCTCCTGAAGTGGGTGTGCCCTGCCTCGGTAGAGTGAGACGCCTCAGCTCGGTACATGCAGGGCACCTAAGCTGCTTCCACTTCTGCATGATGCCACCTCTCGGATGCAGGCACCCAGTCCAGGTCTTGGAAGGGGAAATCATGAACTAGACTCAGCGATGACCACTGCGATACAAGTGTTCACGCAGTCACTGGACGAGAGGCTCCAAATGGACAAAGAGAAGAGGTGAAGGGAGACGATGCTCAAGTTACCACCTAACTAACGGTGTACTACCGAGCGTGTGGAGGTACTAGGAGGAAGAAGGTAGTCTGAGTGCACTTAATTCTGCATAGAAAGACATGAGTCCCTGTGAAAAGGCTCGCTACTGTCCGTGTTTATAACCTACTGGGAGAGCTGATGCAGAAGCAGTCCCAGGAACTTGCTTTAAACTAAGGATACATTTTTCATAGTACAAGCAATGAAGCAACTGTTTGTAGTTAGTGGGAAGCCTATAAAATGCACCTACGGCACCCCTCACGTTTGTAGCCAGTCTGTCATTACAGCACACACAGCAACGTCCACCCACAGAACAGACATTCGAAATTTTGCTGTCTTCAAAATTCCCATCTAGAGATGGGCCCTGCCCAGCAGGGGCACATCGGCGCCAGCTCAACCTATCACCAGGCCTCCCTCCCTGTGCTTGCTTCCCATTTGTCGGTGCTGATCTTCTAAGTGTCCTGGATCCTCTAGGTACCCCTTTCTCCTTCAGACTGCTGCCCTGGGTGGCAGAGTGGCCAACCCAGAGTGGTGTCTGGGCGTAGTGGGTGGTGGCTATCTGCATATGCACATCCAGCACATCAGAGCACCTCAGACTTTCTCCAGAATGGTGCAGGCCAGGAGGTGGCATAAAGGACCATATTTTAGCACTGAGACTTTTTTCTTAAAATAACTTCAAGGTGTGTCAGCAGACGTTTCCTGACCTATCAATTTGCAATCAAATTTTAAACTTAGCACATCTTTCTTCCTAGAGAGAAAATAAAAACGGTGCCCTTGTATAGTAAAAAAGGATAAAAAGTGCAGTAACCAATCAAAAGTTAATAGGAATGTCTGCAGTTGCTCTCCATCAAAGGTTGTTTGTAAAGCTGATCTAGCTTTCGTGAGTGCATGCGTGCATGTCTGTGTGTGTGTACGCACACATGCATGCACGCACCTATTCTACTTAGCCTAGAAACAAAAGTGGTAACACTTCAGGTGAATGTCTGCTTCAGAGTCGCTGGGGAAGACCCCATCATGTTTCCAACTATAAGGCAAAGCCCCTCCTGTGTGCTGTCTGTCTGTCTGTCTGTCTCTGTCTCTCTCTCTCTCTCTCTCTCTCTCTCTCTCTCTCTCACACACACACACAAACAAACACACACACACACACACACACACACACACACACACACACACACACCCCTGTCATACTCAACATTCCCACAACGCATAGGAAGGTTGGTCAGTCAAGGCCCAGAGGTGGTTAATCCTAGGTGAAGCTCAGTTCTACCGTGGAGGCTTCTGGGCTGGCAGAGCCCTTTTCTCTCTCTACTCCCGGAGCAGCCATGCAAGAGTGAACTGGCTGTTCTGCTCATAGCAGAGAACTGAACTCAGACAACAGGATTCGACAGGACACAGGCATGGGAGCCAGTAACTGAACACTGTTTAACCGACTCCCAGGGGCAGGACGAGAGGTGCCAGGCCAACCAGAAAGGGAGTGGGCGAAAGGCTCCGTGGCCAGAGCCTGTGATGCCTCTGGGCAAGAAGGCAACAAGTATCTGTTGCTGGCTGAAGGACCGAAATTCCAGAGCCATTTCAGTGCAGCCTTGCCACACACTGAGGGACTGGTCCTTAGGATCCCCAAGGAGCCCTGTACCAGGCCATGGTGGTGCTCTGCAAGGAGCCCACCTAGGCTTGGCAGAAATTTGCAAGACCCACGCTCAGGTCAAACTGCAAAATAAACAAGGAAAGTGCTGGGAAATGTTAGAAATTGATCTGTGAGATAAAAATATTTGTCTGGAATTGAGAACGAAAGGAAATAGCGAACAACTTGGGATGGTTCCTATATAATCTAACATGCACCAGCTCTGGGTTCGAGTCCCAGGACCATACCAAAAGGAAAAAAGGAACAGAACAAAACAAGGAGCGAGCAGCCAGCCAGGAGCCCAGGCAGGGTGACAGCAGGGCAGGCTCTAGCCAGAACAGAGAGTTCACATGGGCCTGGGCGTGGGCTTGCTTCGCCCACCCACGGTTTCTGGGGCAAACAAATTCTTGGCTGAGCAGGTATGTGTGGGAGGCCTGATTATTTTCTAGCATTAGAACATTGCCCAGAACTACTTAATC
Organism: Rattus norvegicus; assembly: GCF_021556685.1. Classification (NCBI taxonomy): domain Eukaryota; kingdom Metazoa; phylum Chordata; class Mammalia; order Rodentia; family Muridae; genus Rattus; species Rattus norvegicus. The sequence goes on from NC_141537.1 coordinate 60,532,099, forward strand.
AGGATTTTTTTCAAGGTCACATTTTAAAAAACCCGATGTTACAGCCTTACAAAACAAACAATTCTGGAGTCCAGGGGCAGAAGGGTAGGCAGGGTGAGGTGGGGAAGACTGAATTAGCTATCCTCATGTGATCTAGCTTCCCATCCACTCAGACAGATACAAACATACAAACAGACATTTTTTTAAAAGTAGCTAATTTTGCTACATATGCAAATGCATTCTCATTCTCTCTCTCTCTCTCTCTCTCTCTCTCTCTCTCTCTCTCTCTCTCTCTGGAAGGCAGAATTCAAAGTCTATGTGCTGATGTAACATGACTCTCACTCATCCTTTGAGATGGGTCACTACCACCATCAACATGGCTTTTGTACAGAGGGTGGTGACTCTCCCAGGGACACACAGCTGCCTATACTAGGCTCTGAGTTCCCACAAGCCCTGCTAGCCTGCCTCTCGTTAAGACAAACTGACAAGAGCACCTTCCGGTTACAATACACCTAATTAATATCCTCTGCGCCTTCTTTAAGTAACCTCCCCTTAGAATAAATATCATCATCAGAGCTGGTCTCTACCTTGACGTACAGATAGGATAATGCCATATCTGCTGCTTTCAAAGCTTTGTTCAGGAGGCTGGAAACATCCCAAAGCTTCACCCACCACCACTCACCCTCTCACTGCCTAAAAGACAGTCTAGCCAAAGCTTTGATCCTGTAACAGTCACCGAGCGTACAAGCTTCTGAAAGGGCCTTGTGGTTATTGATTGCAGGGTGAGCTTTGCTGTTATCTTTTAAATATACCTTGGTGATAAGAGCCTGAGCCCGTTTCCAGGCATTTGACTCACCTGTCCAGTTCTAGCTTGTTCCCTGGTGGGTGCCTGCACTCTCCAGGATCTAACACAGAAGTTGCTCATGTGGGCAAACAGATGAATGAATGAATAAACGGGAAGGCTATTAATCCTTAGAGGCCGAGTTTAGGACAAACTTATGACGCACATAAGAATCAAAGGGGCAGCCAAGCTGAGCACACTTATCATGCTAAAGGTCTAAATCTAAACAAGGAAAAAAACCAGTTGTGTAATAACTCTATAAAGACACCGCAGGAATTTCTAAATGGGTAATGGAGAGGGTGGTTAAGGGGAAGGGAGCTTATTAACAAAAGATTCTATTTTAAAACACACAGCTGATACATTTAATGAGGGTCAGTAACTGAGTTAGTAAAGAATGAAAGCTATACTGCTTTCCTATGAAATCATACTCTCCACAAGGTATCAAAAGCCTGAAGACGCCAAATTTCTTCCTGCTCCCTGATACTCATACCGACATCTGGAGCTTTCCCCAAAGGCTTCTTTATACTTTCTTCTTTCATGAGACTTTCCCTGACATTACCGACACAACAAGCCACTTTTCTTGCTTGTAGTTAAAAATCTGTGGCTTGGGGCTGAAGAGATGGTTCAGTGGTTCACAGAACTGGCTGCTCTGTCAGAGGACCCAGGTTCGAGTCCCAGTACCCACATGGCAGCTCACAACTGTCTGCAACTTTAGTTCCAGGAGACCCAACATCATCACACACAACATGCATGCAGACAAAACACCAATGTGCATAAAACAACAATAAGTAATAAAAACTCACTCTGCAAACTAAATGGTACTTCTCTGTCTCAGCCGTGCTGTATTCCAACATCATTCTTGTACACAGGAACAAAACCAACCAGGCAGTGAGAGACTGCTTTTAAAAAGATACCCACACAGTGTTCTCAAGACACCAAGACATCAGTTCCCCCTTCTCCCCTCGCTTCCCTTCCCTCACCTAAGGTTTATCGGAGCAGGATTTCTCTGTGTAGCCTAGGCTGTTCTGGAACTAGCTCTGTAGACCAGGTTGTCTTTGAACGCAGAGATCCAACTGCCTTTGCCTCCCATGTGCTGGGGCTGGAGAGTGTACCACCTTGCCTGGCAAGACTGGTTTCTAATGTCCAAATACATTCAATATTTTAAAGCTGTAGTTTAAAAAAGAATCCTGCAATGACTGATGTGCAAGTGTTTACCGCAGTGGGTCATTGTCCATCCACTAACGAGACAGGTGTCAGTCAGTCCACCCAGCTGCATCGGGGAGCAAGCTCTGTGGCCGGGCACATAGAGGGGAACAGCTGTCCTCCTGCTGAGAGGGACAGTAGTTGTTCTGTTTTGAGGCACAGGGTCTCTCTCACTCTGTTCTTCAGTCTGGCCTGGTACTCATTATGTGTACCAGGTCTCAAACTGCTCTCAAACTGGTGGCAAGCCTTCTACTCGGCTGTCCAATGCTGGAATTACAGGCTTAACCAGCCATACCTAGCCTCGCCTAGCTGAGAATCTGAAAACATTTGCACCAGGGTCCACTTACCTGTGGTGTGTGTGCGGCCCACCCTCCTGATGTTACAGGAAGCATACATAGGACAAGCCCTGCACAGTGTGGACTCCCAAACTGTGCGAGGTGAGACCTCTCCTAGGAATCGCCTCACTGCTGAAGACCTTTGGGACAGAAGCCTATCTGAGACAATCAAATATTTATTCTAAGAATGAGACATTTCCTGTGTGTCTAGGTGTGATATGGACACCAGCAACTCCTTCCTCAGTTACAGGGTTCTAGGGCTGTAGCCTGAAAACAAGCACTCCCCACAATTAGACTGGACGGACTGAAACCAAAAAGCAAAACATCTCCCTGGGCATGTGTTTAAAACACACAAAACCCTGTTACTATTTAAGAGATGTATTTGTGAGGAAAGCTTTCTAAATGCTACGCCTTTAAAGCAGAGTGTGCAACTTCCCCCGATAGAGTGTGCGTATAGATAAGTAGTGTGAATATAGCTATCACAGTTAACAGCACCTAATTCCGAGTCTCTATCGGGGAGGCATATGCATGAGACTCTGGGTCCAGCACTTGCATCATAAAATAACCTGCACGTGTTTATCTATTGTTATGAGCCTCAGTAAGTAAACGCCACAAAGGCTCAAACCTGTGCTAGAAAACACCACTTTGTTCCAGAATCAGACTTCCTGCTGACAGGGTTCACTGCCTAATGAAACACTTCCCCAATCTTGGCCTATGTGCAGGCTGCTGGGCACCTGGAGAGGTAAATATGAGTGTTTAGATGGGAGATGGGCTTTGGAGCACAGCTCTGCAGCGATTCCCTTCAGATAAACAAGTGAGAGTCACCCAAGGTGGAGCAGGTACCAGAGTGAGAACTCAGCACCCAGTCTCTGTGGTTTGAAAATAGACTCAGCTGCTCGCCAGCCCAAGGTGAGAAGAGCCTCCGAGTCACAGATGATGCCATGGCTTCCTTAGATCAAACTGGAAACGCCTGGTGGTCACCTAGAACCCCTGATATTCCGAATAAATAAACCCAACAAAACTGCCTTGAAAACCCTACACTGGTAAAGCAAGATGAATTCCTTTCACCATCACCAACCTTCTTCTTCTCCACCATGTATGTGGCCTGCTGGTGGGTCCCGAAATGTGTTAGTGGAGATGAAGATGGACAAACACCAGTAAGGCAGACAGAACCGTGCTTATGATACAAAACTGAAATCCCTCCACTCTACCTCCTCAAACTTCTTTCACTTTGTTGGTTTTCACCTCTAAACTTAAACTTCCTGAAGACAAAAGATAAGCTCCGTCTTCTCTAGACTCAGGTATCTTAAGAGGCTGCAGTAAAGGGGACTTGTATCCAGCATTTGTTATTTGAGCGAGACACACACTGCAAAAACCAACTGGAATACCTTGGGCAGCCACAAAAGACAAGGCCAGAAATGCAGGGAAAAAACGTTCTGTAAATTTCCAACATTTAAGTTGTATTTGGGTGTGTAAGGATTGAGAGGGGTCAGAGAAGAACTGGGGTCACCAATAACCTCCTGCATCCATGGAGAGCCAGTAAGAACATCACGTGACTGTAAATGAACCTTTACGTAGGTGCTGGAGGCCTTGCTGTTCTGGGCTATCCAAGTCCAGTTCCCAGAAACCAGAAACTGGATGGCGGACATGCAAAGGTGCGGCTCTCTAGGGGGAATCTGGTCCCCCTAGCCTCCACAGGTACCCATCTCCCACACCATTAGAAACTATAAAATTAGTCCCCCTTTAAACAAATAGCTGTATCAGTTAAGAGTGATGAGCCGCTGCATATTGACAACTTTAATTCACCACAGGTAACAGCAAATGGGAATCCCACTTGAGGAAATGCCAGATACCACAGGTAACTAAGACTTAGACCAATGAGGCATCCACACACATGCTGGAAGAAACCCCACACATGCTGCCTGTGGAAGCCTCTCCTTGAAGAATTCCTAAAACTTGGCTGACCTGTCAGGAAGACAAAGCAAGCCTGTAGCTAGGCAGGTCTGACCTTTGAACTATCTGCATCTAGGGGCCAAACACTAACAATGCCATCTTTGGTCTCTTCTCTTTAGGCACAAAGTGTTGAAGCCACTGTAAGCATTCAGGGTCACTTGGCCGAGTCCAGCTGACTCTCAGAACCATGCTCAAATAAAGTGACTAAAAAGCCAAGCAAATTTTTGGGATTCTACGTTACACAACGTGGGTAATTTGCACGTCAAGAAAGTGTGTGGGTTTCCACAGATGCACAGGGCTGGTGTACAGAATTGAATACATGGATGAAAGAGTAATTTTTTCTGTCTTTTTGGTTCTTGCCTACAAAAGCTAAATCAGACTTTTTATTAGCCTTATTGAGAGACAATCCAACTTTAATCTAAAAGAAAAAAAAAAACAAAAAAGAACAGGACAGAAACAGCACTAAGGCTAAAGCATCTGTAAGACGGCAGTGGGACTTGTCTTTAAGATCAGGAGCAGAGGATCAATCAAGCCTGGGGAGGCTGCCCTTTGTGGCTAGGGAACCTCAATGGGACCTTGTTTTTGGAAAGCGGCTGTATTAACAATACTGCCAACCCAGGGATCCCATTTCTGTAAAAGATGCTCTGTGGCTGTGTGTGGGGCTTGCTCCCAAGGTATCATGACATGGAATTGGAAGCTTGGTCTGAGTACACTTCCTCAGTTGAGGAAGGTGGTGTGGTCCTTCGGCAGGTGACATCTAAGGCAAGGGCAAGACCTCTCCAGTTTGGCCCTTTTCTAGACACTCTTCTTGGCCATGCGATCCATGCCTCCTGCAGAATGTCTTCTGTTATTAGACCCTCACCAACAGGGTTAACCTCTATGTCATCCCCAAAGACTCATGTGTTTGAATACTGGCCCACACAGTGGCACTGTTAGGACACATGGTTTTGGAGTAGGTTCTGGCCTTGTTGGAAGTGTGTCACTGTGGGGGGTGGACTTTCCTATGCACAAGTTCTGCCCATGTGGAATCCAATCTCCTTCCTGATGACTGCAGATCAAGATGCACTCTTAGCTCCTTCTTCAGTACCGTTTGTCCTGCATGCAGTCATGTTACCTGCCTTGACAATAATGGAATAAACCTCTGAAACTGTAAGCCAGCCACAATTAAATGTTGCCCTCAGAGTTGGCTTGGTCATGGTGTCTCTTCACAGCAATAAAATCCAACCTCAGACACCTGACCTTGGGACTTTCCATGTCTAAAACTGAGTTTTAAACATCTCTGTATAAAACACTCTGCCCTGGGTATTTTAAAATTCTTAACAAAAATTGAATTAATACAGTGAATGTATCAATCCCAAATGCCATGAATGCAAATTCTACCAAACGCATCTCCATGAAAAACCTATTGGCTAGTGACACCGAGTCCCACATCCTCTCCGTGCCCCATCCACAGCAGTGTGTACCCTTCAGCCTCAGTAAGTTCTTCTCCCAGGAACGGAGCTAGGCTGTGGGCGTGGTTAAGGGCTGAATGTGAGACCAAGTTCAACTTTCTCAGACTGCTCTCTGCATGTTTCAGTGAGTGACCATGGCCCTATGTGAAGACCTTCATCAGTGACTGAGAGTTGTAGTGATTCTCCACATCAAGACTCTCCTCTCTCTTATTTGTAAACAGGGTCCCTGGAGCTCACTACATAGAACAGACTGGCCTTGAACTCACAGATCCACCTGCCTCTGCCAACCAAGTATGGGGATTAAAGGTGTGCACCAATGTGCCCAGTCGTCTGTAAAGACTTCAATTACAAGTACAGCATGTAAACAGTTCCACTCATGCATGCGAACAGCAGTTTCCCTGTCAACTGGACCTACAGAAGCGAACTTTACAGATTGGAGATGAAGATCCACACCTGACTGTGTGACAGAATGGCCCATAAGCCCAAAGCATCCTCTGTGTTTTGGGATGATTCAACAGCATGTGCTACCCCTTGTTCCTCATCCATTCACTTAGAAAGCTCTGTTACAACACTACACTGCCTCATCTCTGATTGGCGTATCTTTGAGGAGGGTTACCAAGGTAAATTTCCCCTGGGAGATGTACCATCCCAATGCTGCCGACTACTGAGGTGAAGCATCTGACAAAGCTACTGCCAAGGTTCCTCATTACAAACATCTCCCGGGCAGCTACCGCACTCAGACCAAGGGAAGGGGTCATCTAAGAATCTACGCTATTGGCAAGGCTCTTAAAAAGCACAGCAGATTGGCAGTTGTCAAACACACAATACCAACCACCAAGTCATTGACTACAAAGAGTAATAGGTGATTTCTGAAAAAAAAAAAAAAGGCTCCTTTTCTCCTTAAAGCAGCACATACAAGTACTCAAGCAGTTTCTTCTAATGATTATAACCTCAGACATATGCTGTGTGTATAAGACATATATGTGTGCTTGTGTGTGTGTATCTGTGTGTACACAAATATACCACAATTTACTGAAAATACACTATGCAACGGGCAACGTTTGTGTTTGCTTTTTAATAATCATTGGCATTACCATTTCCCTGATTAGGCAAATGGGAGGTCTATATGTGGCCAAAATCTAGCTAACAGCTGGGCTGGAAGCCAAACAGTTCCATAAATCACTTAGTGCAAAGTATTTTAGTGCAAGATTCTGTGCTCAACCTTGCTGGGGATTAAGAGGCATCTAGTTTATCAACTGTAACACACACACACACACACACACACACACCACACACACACACACACAGAGAGAGAGAGAGAGAGAGAGAGAGAGAGAGAGAGAGAGAGAGAGAGAGAGAAAGAATGAGAATATGAACACGAACGGAGTAGTGATCCATCCAAGTAAATCCAGAAATGTTCAAGATGCTCAGGGCCCTGAAATTATGAGTTGCTTTTGTTGTGAGATAGAGTTTGGTGTAGTCCAGGCTAAATCTTCAACTTGCTCTGTGGCTAAGCATAATCTTTAACTTCTGATCCCCCTGCCTCCACCTCCCAGGTGCAGGGATTCCAGGTGTGTGCTAGGGGTCATTTTTTGGAGGGGGGACCGGCAGTAGGAGGGAGGTATGACAATGGAGATGGCACTGAGTGGGAAGCTATCTTTGAACAGGACGAGAGGCTGGATTGCATTATATAGAAAGGCAGGCTGACCCTTGTAAAGAGAGCACTAGTGACTTTCACTAAGACCCACGTTTCTAATAACAAAGGCAGTCTCAAGCATTTCTATCAGATACTTAACCTGTAAGCAGGCAATAACTACTTACTGACTGAGAAAGGATGGGGAGTGGGATTCAGCATGGTGTGTAGAATATTTAAAGACAAGTAAGTGGAATCTATTCATCACCTGTACTGTGCTGTTCTTTAAAAAATCTTCATATTAAAAAGAAAAGGCAAAATGACAAGAGACACTGATACCTAACACTGCAAAGGGGAGCCTTCCTCATGCTGAGCAGCATGAATGTAAATGTAAGCCTGACGTCATGATAAAATGTTGGATCTGCATCCAACGGGAACGTGTCTCGAGCAGATGTGTTAGCAGAGAAAACGAGGCAGCTTCGGTGAAGCCTGAAGCAATGCAAACCTGTTTTCTCCCTGCCCTCTTGTCCCTCTGGTAAGACAGCTTGTCACTTGTAACAGCATCTTTCCTGGTGACACACACTTGCCAAGTGTGAGTTGGGGTGGGAGCAGAGAAGGAATGAGATAACGAAGGCAAAGCTGGCAGGCAAGAGAAGAAACAGCAAGGTGCCATCTGCTGGCCAAAAGGAGAAAGGACCAGGAGACTGGAGAGGGACAAGTCCAAAACAATCCATCAAATAAATGCAGCACATCGAACGCAGACAACAAACCAGCTCTTCAGTCACTAAGAAACAGAACGTGCACCTGGAGAAGACACAAGCTCACACGCTGCTTCTTCCCTGGCACAGGCCTTGGCTCATAAGTGACTCCATATTCATTCCACGGTAACGACCGCCCACCTCACTACCAACCACAGAGAACAGGCACTGTGCTAGAAATTTCAGTTACACTACAGCAACCAACTCGGCTACGCCCCAACACTGTCTCATCCATCCAGGCACACCCACCAGGAGAGATGTCCTTCTGTAGCCAACTGAAACACTGTAGCTAAGGAAACACTGGTGTGAGACAGCATCTTTATACCTTCGGGGATTTATGATGACCGTCATCACAAGGCATAGCCTAGCTACAAAATGAAACCAAGAAAACCTTTTAGGTTGTTTGGGTGACTATGCTAATTTTGATAGAATTTCTTTAGAAATCAGCATAGGTCTCGTAGGATTGCATGCCTGCAGTGACGATTTCGGAATTTTGCTTTCTTTACAAAACACAGAAATAAGAATGTTTTCGTTTTATCCCAGGTGCGAGTAATTTAGTGCTGTATTAATAGGACTGGATCCCAAGTGTGTGTGTGTGTGTGTGTGTGTGTGTGTGTGTGTGTGTGTGTGTGTGTGTGTGTCAGGAGTGCCAAAATGTTTCCATTCTGATTATATATTGAAACTTCTAAGAAATTGTTAGCTGTCTGGAGGCAGAGGCAGGCAGATCTCTGTGAGTCTGAGGTCAGCATGATCTCCATAGTGAGTTCCAGGCCAGCCCGAGCTAAGTGAGACTTTGTCTCAATAAAACAGAATTTGCTAGCCTAGGGGAATGGCCTGTGCCTACAATCACAGCACTTGAGGGGCTGGAGCACTTAGATTGTCCTAAATTTGAGACCAGTCTGGGCTAAAGGCACACTGGGCCTAGGCTCTGTCTCTGTCTTAGCTACAAATAAGCAATGTTCGTCAGGCGTGTTGGACTACAAAGCAGAGAGGTTAGCCCAGATGATATAACCAGAATCTGTCTAAGCAAGACATTTTTTTCAAGCGCAAGTGATCTACAGCAGATTGCATCCACTCAGAACAGCTAGCAGAAAAGAAGGAAATGGCAGACAGACCTTAGCCCACTTCACAGAGAAAATGCACATCTGGCTTGGTGATGTGGTGAACACTGACCCAGAGTTCTTTCCAGCACCTTGATAAGCAAAGATCACTCACTAGTGGATAGCCTGCAGGGAGGAACGGAATGGGGACCGGTCAGGAAGACCTGGTTTGTTTGTGCACAGCCTCCCAGTGTAGCCCTGGCACCCAAGAGGGGATCATGAGTGAACAGGCCTGACCTGACACCTACCTCCAGCCACCTGGGAAGCCCTCTGTCTTCTGTAGGTCTTCTCAGTCTGGTATTTCTATCAGCTTTCCCTTGTTAAAAACACAAATTCACACAGGGAACCCAAGTATAGCAGATGAGAAGAAGCATGCACCAACAGGTAAGTGCAGACTCCTGACCTGCGCTTTCACCAACCCGGTTCCTGTCTTTAGGTTGTTCCATTTCTCATCAAAGTTAAATGGTGGCGTTGTCCTAAGCTTGCCTCCTCCAAAGTCTCCTGAGGGCAAACCTTGGAAAGGCAGCATTCAGCCTACAGTACAGCCTTAGTGCTGGGTCGCTTGCCCCCAAACTGCTTCTTCCTTAGAACCTGGTCCTAATTCCAATTCCTGTTGGTTCCTGGCTACTCTCCCAGGTATTATACTCGAAGGCTAGCTCTGCATACTACATTCCTAGCAGCACTCCATGTGCCTCGACCTGCCCACTTCTTAATTAGGGATCGCCCTTGAGGGATGCTGCTCCTATCCAATACAGCCTCCTCGGCACTCTTCAGATGGGATGCTCTGAAAGCCAACAGATACTTCTGGAGTTGTTACCTAACCTGTGTTTCTGTGGAGAGTAAAGATGCCTGACTGCACTCTGCAGACACAGTGCAGACAGCATCCCAACAGGCCTCACTTAATGGATCATACTCAAAGCAGAAGTGCTCCGGCTGGATCTGGTGCTCTTTCCAGACGAACAGACAGAGGTGGGGGGAATCAGTCAAGCAGTCAATCCCTCCATCTCCTGTCTACACCTATGTTCTCTTCCAATGAGCACTGTGGAGATGGGCAGGTTTCCATGTATCAGGAACATTCCAGGACGCTGTCCTTTTCACAAAGAAAGGCAGTTGCAGATATAGGGTCAGCCATGGCTACCTACTTCATGATTTTGACAAACCATCTGGTCTCTAAAAACCATTAAGAAATGTCAGTTTTGCTCCGATTGTGGAAGTGGCGTGGCCTCAAGATCCTGCTGCCATGATGGGCCGTGCCCTTTAACTCTGAGCCACAATGAATCCTTCCTCTTGGAGGAAGAGGGGGAGGAGGGAGGAGATGAGAAGAAAAAGAGCTCAGGCACTGGGCGGAGTGTGTCAAGGGATCCTGCTTGCCTCGACGGCTGTGGATTGCACAGAGTTGCACACAGACGTGAGCACAGATGGTTTGTCTGAGGGAAAGAGACCGAACAAGGGTCATTCCAACACATGGGCATCATGTGGGTTTTTCCCCAGAACCAGGCTCATGCCGCGGGCACCAGAGGCTCAGCCAAGGGAACCTCAATAAAGCCAAGTAGTTCTCTGCGGCCTTCTCTGACTGCAGCTGTAGACAGAAAAGGAAAACACTGTAAAAATCCTCACACGACATCAACATCTTAATAACAACAACCAAAGTTTTTCCTGTCTCTGAAGGCGCCTTGAAATGCAGAGCCGTCACACGCATCATCCTGGTGATGAAAACAGCACTCAATGGTAAGCTCTTTATTAGGAGATAACCCTCAGCTCTACAGAGCCAGGAGCAAGACTACTCGCTTTGAGAAACAAGATTTATTTTCATCTTCTATATGTGTGATTTCATTTAAATTCACTCTCAGGAGTCTCACCGGACAGTGACTGGCCTTGTCTAGCTGTTGAATCCTCTCTGTTGTCTTGGTTTTTGAGAGTCTCCCTAGAGAGCCCACCAGGCCTGACTTCCAATCTTCCTGCTGCTCTGGCCTCAGAGCACCGGGTTGTAGATGTGATCTACCACACCTGCCTTCAAGTCTCTGCTTAACTCTGGAGGGAAAGAGGGGCTGCACAGACACTAGGCAGCTTGGGAGACTGTGCCCCACAGCTTGTCACAACAGAGCTTTTTCTTAAGACACAAGCACAGGGCGTTTTCCTTCTCTAGGGCTGGGGAGAAATGGGATCTGAGGTTGGCTTTGGAGTCTCCTGATGAACAGAGCAATACCAAAGGCAGACACATCACTGAAAGTGTTGTTGTAATATAACAATATGTACTGTTCTGCATGAACACTTGAGGGAAAAAATGCCCAAGATGAACACACATAAATCGTATCAGGTGATACTTTCAACCATAAATAAGACAGAAAAGGAACCTACTACACAAGAACAAAATGATTCAATTTCACATAACAGTTAATAAACAAGGGTTTATTAACTTCCCCATGAAAGAAGAAAGACCCAAATTAAAGCAAACTAATTTACAGCCTTCAGATGTCAACACTCAAGTTCAGGCTCGTTTGTTACTATGACAACCAGACATTCCTGTAGCCAAGATCAATGTACAGGTAGCTACTGCCTATAAGATACAGGAATGGCTAAGGTCCTGACGAGCTAGCTTGTCAATCTTTGGAGCCATTCACACTTTCTGCAAGATCTCGTGATGGAAGCTATTTGAAATCATTCGACGCTGTACGAAGAAATTTCTTCCAAAAGGCAGGTGTGATCCCTGCTCTTCCCAAGACCTCAAGGACACCTCTTCCTTCTTCACTAGACTCAAAATATAGCAAGAAACCCAACCTGGACTTCTGTTCTTATCCCACCTCATCATAGCCAGCATTGACAAATTCTTACAACTCAGGTACTCCCTACAGCAACTGCCACAAAGACTTGCCCAACTTAGGGGCCAGAACCCCTGAGTGTTTGGACTATTAGTTCCTTCCACTGGCAAAAGAGGAGATGGGAGAAGATGATCTCAAAGGGCTTTACAGGGGTAAAGTTTTGCTTTTGAAATAAACACCAAGCACACTGGCCATCTTAGAATATAGATTAGTAAATCAAAACAAACACCACTAACCCAAAGCCCCACGCTGCCTGACTCACGGTTTACATTTCCAGGAACCGAATCAATGTAATGGTTGAAAACCACTATTAGCTGCTTGTGTGAAGACCCCATTAAATATTTCCTGTTAGAGTTTAGGTGTACAATGTCTCCCACAAGTTCATGTGTCAACAGTTTGGAGAAGTTTGGGACCATTGGAGATGTCAAGCCTCAGGCTCCCACTACCAAGTAGCTCTCTAGAGCTGGTAGGTCTCTCTCCTCAAGCCCCAGGCTGAAGTAAGTTGGGGTGTTTTTCAGGTTGTTTGATCACAACAAAAGAAAAGGAAGAGATACAAAGAGGACACCAAGAGGCTTTGCCTCTGTTTTTAGAGAACATTTTACCACAGCCTAGGTGGGACTTTGAGCTTGATAGCCTCTGCCTCCCCTTCTCAATTGATGATGGCGTAACAGGTCTGCTGTCCCCAGAAGAGTTTTTCTTTGTTTTGATCTGTCTTGTTTTAGATTCAATGTCTTTATTTCTTTTTAAGTTACAAAAAAACAGAATCAAAGTTCTGGAAAGTTCCAACTTCCCAGACTTTCAAAGTGCTAACTGTGAATTTACAGGAGAAATAGTACAGCACAGTACTTCAAATGAACACATAGATACTAAGAACTCTGGCAAAGATGACTCGGTGGGTGAGGGCCCTTGACTACCATGAACCATGCTGACCTAAGTTCCTTCCTTGGAACCTATATGAAGGTGGAAGGGAGGAAGGGAGGAAGGGAGGAAGGGAGGAAGGGAGGAAGAGAGGAAGGGAGGAAGGGAGGGAGGGAGGGAGGAAGGGAGGAAGGGAGGAAGGGAGGAAGGGAGGAAGGGAGGAAGGGAGGAAGGAAGGAAGGAAGGGAGGAAGGGAGGAAGGGAGGAAGGAAGGAAGGAAGCCACCAACCACATGAAGTCATTCCCTGGCCCCCCAGCACTTGGTGTGCACACGTGCGCGCGGACACACACACACACACACACACACACACACACACACACACACACGCACGCACACACACTTGCGCACACACGAAGAGTGAGGTTGATTTTAAAATAATGAAGAGAACACAAAACTTTGCAACTCACTCGCCATGATGTCCTCTTCTCTGCATCCTGCAGGGCCCTGGCCCGGGGACTGCACTGGAAGAAGACTGCTGTGGTAACCAATTACAAGCTCCACTCAAGAGAGGACAGAAATGGATGGATTTGCTAAGGTCACTTGGGCACCACCAGAAGAAACCTTGGCAGCAGCTCTCGAGCCCCCTCTTCACTTCAGGTTTTGCTGCCAACTACTTGTCTACACTCCCCAGAGCCACTGGGCACCTGCTCTCCACTGTCAGCTGCCCGCCGCCCCGCCCCGGTAGCCATGGCAGGCCTCTACTCCCCTCTCTACATTTTACAGAAATGCTGACTGCACGGGCTATGCCAACGTGACAATCTAAACACAACCTCTAGACTGCCATGCGGCAGGATGTGAATGTTCTGGAGTCCTTGCCATGAATGGAGAATCAAATGGGGTGGGGGAGGAGGCATTCACATTTTCTTGAAAATCTCTTCTATAGACAGAACAAAAGAATTCAGAAAACTCCTCACTTTAAACTACTCTTTCCACAGAAATGTCATCATTATCAAACTAAGTACTGGAAATGCTGGGTTCTTTGAAATTAAGAACAAGGTTTTCTGATAAAAATTATTGACTAAAATACAGTTAACTTGTTTGTCACTTACAAAAAGCCACAGATGAATTTCTCTGAAAAACCCAACGTCTTTCTTTAAGAGAAAAAAAATCCACAAAACTGGGACTCTGCCAAATGTGAAAGTTACAAAACCATGGGCCATAGGCTGTTGTCGGATGGCACCACGAAAGTGAGGGCGAAGCTCCCAGGACTGGAAGCCGGAGAGGCTGCCGCTGGTCTATCGTGCTGGCTCCACCTGGAGGGGTCTGCACATGTTTCCTCATTCTTTCTACTTCAGACTCCTAATCCAATCAAGGAAGAGGAGAGCACCAAGTTCACAGGATTACCAGCCATTTTACATGAGGTCAAGCTGAACTTGCCCAGGAAACTAAACTGATAAGGGTCAGAGCTAAGTTTGGCTTTGCAGCTTCACCCCCAGTTTGCAGGAACCCAGGACAGCCAGCAGGTTCCTCCTATCTGTGGTTCTAACACTGTGACCTCACCTGGGACAGTGACACTCATGTTCAAGACAGAACAGAAAAAGGGCAGGAAACACACAGCAAAGCTGACCCTGAAGGCCCCACCCACAGGAGAATCACGTGATCATTTGTTTCCCCCTCTTCCCACACTCACAAGATGGGATCCTCTCTCAAAATACAAAATAGAAGAACACAAAATGCAAGAGGGAGAGGAAGGCCTGGATGTCCTGGACCAGGGACCAGCCAGTCGGTGGGATCCCTCATTGAATGTACCCGCAGTTCCCCATCCACCCAGTGGCCTCACCTTTAGGAAGTGTAAGGGTCCATGCCCTTGGCAGCGCCACGGCTGGCACAGGTGGTGAGATGTACTCTGGCATTGAGGGAGCCTCCCTTAAAGTTCCACGATGAACTTCCTTCCTAAGTGAGCTATGCAGTACACAGTGTCCTTCCTCATACCGTTTCTTCACTATTTTCTTTCCTGAACAGAGCACACATCTAGCGACCTGATTTAGGAAGCAATTTTTTAAATGAATATTCACCCCCCCCCCGCCCAGGTGTGGTCTCCTGGGATCTGGACTATGGAGCTGTGGTGGGGTGGGGGCAGGGCAGCTGTGTCTCCGCTGTCCCACTTCCCCCCCACTCGGGAGGGTGGGCTCTCCGACGTGGGCGGTAGGTGCTGACTGAGCCCCATCATCGAGATTCAACCCAGGAGCAATTAACACTGGCATTCATTTTCTTCAAAGACAAGCTGAAGCAGGGTGCCCCAGACCTGCAATAATTTGTCAGCCTCATCTTTCTGCTCTAATTATTTCCATGAGTTTCAATCAGCAGCTCTTGCACTCTCATCCACAAGTGTTAAGGATGGTCACATGGGAAAAAATTCAATGCTAGTAATATTTTTCTCATAAATACACTTAAATTATATGAAGAATTACTTTGAGGAGCAAAGGTATGCCAGCCCCAGGGCACTGCGTACTGGGAGGGCTTTGAAGGCTCATGTGACAGGTTGCATGAAGAAGGGCAGGGAGGGAACATAGAGAAACTTGTCTCTTTCCTGTTTCCTTCCCCAGACGGAACTATTCCCACTTCTATGAATCCTTCCAGATGCATTCCCTAAACATACAGAGGTATAAACGTTCTGTTTGGTTAAGTTTTTTTTTTCTTTTCTTTTTTTTTTTTTTTTCGGAGCTGGGGACTGAACCCAGGGCCTTGCGCTCGCTAGGCAAGCACTCTACTGCTGAGCTAAATCCCCAACCCCTTGGTTAAGTTTTTAACATCGTACTTTCTAGTTTAAATTCAATGGTCATATCTACAGCAGTCAGTGCATCGCTATCCTTGACCATATGTTTGACTGCAGGCAGTGTTTTAACCTGAGAAACTACTAGAACCAGGTATGTAGCTCTGTTGGCAGAGTGCTTACCTATAGCACATGCAAAGCTTGATCCTCGAGGTCTTGTAAAAGGCAAGACAGGGTGATACTTGCCTGTGGTTCCAATGCCCAGCGGGGAGGGTGAGAGGACCAGAAGTCCAAGCTTGTCCTCAGCTATAGAGGAAGGCCAAGGTCATCTGGGCTATATGAGGTGTTGTCTCGACAAAGGAAAGAAACATACAAACCAGCCAACAAACAACACCAAGTACCCATTCTCTCTCCTAACTGCTTGGGGATTGCCAACTCTCCAGACAGAAGTGGGCTCTCACCTCCAGGGGGAAAGGGCATGGAAACGCACTGCAAGCATTCCCAGCAACACCTGTTCGTCCCCCTAGTCAGTCGTCACTTCGCTATCCTCCATCCATGGAAATGTCACCGCACTTCATGGAAAGACTGACTTAGTAAATGTTCCACTGAGCCTTCCTCATGCAACCATGGAGACTGCCTGCCCTGTGTGTCTGGAGACACTTGACACCCAGCTGACAGCATGGCTGAGGAGCTCAACTGTTTTAGTTTCGTCTCACTTAATATATACATCAGTAGCGACATATGCACAGCAGCTACTGGCCAGTGAGAAGACAGAAAAAGAGCAACGTTTGCCAGCCACCAGAGAGGAGCCAAAAAGAACTGTGTGTGGCTGGGTGTGTGGTGAGGCTAGCACGGGCAGCCTGAACACATACACATTCTGAACTGTTTTTCCTTAACATGCAAGAGCTGGGTAGACTTGTTCTGCAAACAGTTTACTTAATATTACAGAAGTGCAGAAGATGGCACAATGACTTCTAAAACCTGAAATTAACAAGTTCGGATGTACTGACCTTTTACGTTTGCTAGTGTACTCCTCCTTTTGATTTATTCTGGCATGATCCTGCATGTGGATCAGACTGAGTTAACAGTTTCTCTGTTAGGCGAAAAAACAAACTGCACAACAGTATGTACAATGTTAAACCAACTATGTGTGTGTATGTTTATATATGACTGGAAGCCATCTTGATCCCTGCTGCTGACAGAACATTTGCAGTGACGGGAACACTCCAAACCTGTCCTGTGCATATGGTAGCCACCAGGGCTGAGCACCTCAAACGTGGCTAGCATGATGATGGGGCTTAAGGCTCAACTGTATTTCATTTAAATCTGTCTGTGTCCACAGTTTAAATGTGAGGACAAAGGGCAGCTTTGGAGAGTCACCTCTTGACTTCCCCTTCACTGAGGCAGTGTCTCTCCTGTTGTTTATTTCACTGGGCAGCCTACTCCACACTGGCTGACCTGTAAGTGTCTGGACACACCTCCCGTCTCTGTCTTCCATCTCCAAGTTAGGAAACTGGGGATTCCAGATGCTAGCCACTGCATCCAGCTCTTCCTGTGGGTTCCAGCAATTGAACTCAGGTAGTACATGTGTGGGGCAAGCACTCTACCCACTATCTCATTGGCCCTTGCTGATTTTTATTGAATTTAAACCGAAAGAGGTAGCAAATAGCTATTTATTAGATGGGACAGGTCTCAAGAACAAAGCCCTAATATTCCAACAGTGTGGCTGGAGAGAGATCAGGAAGTTGTTATTTATACTTCACACAGCACAGAATTATTTGGATTTACTTACTAGTTTTGTGCCACCTGCATGTATTTTGTATTAAACCAGATGGGGAGGCGGCTTTTGCTTTGGCTATGGTGACAAGCAAAACATAGTAAAACAAAGCCAAAGCACCCCCGAGCTCACAGAGCTGGTGGATTCAAAGGGGGCAGTCCTTTTTCCTGGTTGGTTGAGTTGACTGGAATCAGGACAGCTTAAGGACATTTAATCTTGGTGCCTGGTGAGGACTCTCCTTCTGGCTTGGTGTATTTTTATACACTGGCATACTGTATGTTCTGACCCAGCTACATGACTTCATAGAACACGATTACTACCCGGAATCCTTAGCTCTAGGCACTATCACATCCAAACCAGGAGGACAGGTGTCAGGGCCAGGGAGGAGCACCAACACCCCTGTCCTAACCAGAAGAAAACATGGAAGTTTCCTTTCTTCTGTCTGCTAATCTCATCTACTCAGATCTTAAGGGTCTCTACAAATAAAACTTTGGGGCTTGGCCTTTCTACCAGTGCTTAGGATAGTAGGTTCTAATTTGAAAACACAAATGTCATCTCTCAGCACTTTTACATCACCAGTGAGCAGAGTCAGCCGCTTTCCTGTAGCCCAGATGCAACACCTCCTGATGTCTCTCATGAGACTCAGTCTTTGGACACAGGACAGCTAGTGGCCCCAAATGATATCTATCAAAGCTGACTCTCTAAATCCAGACTTCCTAGCCCTAAACTGACTACTAACCCACTATTCAAACCTGTTCTCTTGGACTCTCTAAAAAACAAAGATGTCTGGCAGGGGCTGATCTGTCTGGGAGATCAGAAACTGGAAACTGTCAGTGAACCCCACTCCTGTGCATATACAGAGTAAACCCCAGGAGACCCTTTCTGCAGTGTACAGGATTCCACAACCAAGAGATGCCAGCACTGTACCTAGCTGAGGTCACACAGAGGTGTCATGATGCTCTCCAACTGAGCAAACCCCAGTTTTCCAGCAGGAAGAGAGGGACGGAAACTCAGCACTGTTTCCTTGGCTGGGCAGTAATCAGTGATAAATTTCTACTTAGCATAAGCAAGACTCTGGGTTTTGTGCCCAGCACTGCAAAAACAAAACATAAATCACAATTGTTTTCTTGTACTTGGTTAAAAACAGATATTCGCTACTAGGTACCAGATATCTATAAAGCCAGAGGCATGCGAAGGAAAATCTCAAGTTCAAGGCCAGCATGAGCCATGCAGTGAGACCCTGTCTCCCGATGGATAGCTGCACTTGTCTTTTCACAGAAGTCAGTTCTGCAAGACCAATGAAGACAACAGCACTGGGAGAAAGAGGAAACCACAAAGTTTTCAGGTACAGACACCAAGGACATAAGGGCAGCGAATGCAGGAAGGGACTCAGCTGCCCAGGGAGTGTGCAGGAACAGGAAGGAGGAACAGGCTGGGCTGCCATAAGCAGGGTGAGGGAGGCAGGGACATTATGGACTACTTTAGATTTGGGATGAGGGGAGCAAAAGTGAGGCACATGCTGCGTGTCTCTGGGCAACCATCAAGCAGAGATTTAACGAGTAGGGGCCAAGCTGGCAGCAGTCATCTGTGGTGACAACCAGCCGGGGGACACTGCCAAGTGTTGGAGATGCTCAGCAGTGTCCTGGACCCAGAAGAACAGGTCCCAGTTTGGCCTGTTGCTCTGCTGCTGTGTGCAGAGTTTAAAAGGTCAGCATAGAGAGCTTCAGAAGAGACTGATTTAAATCTTAAGCACGTCTGTAAGTTGCTGAGGGAGTCGATTGTGAGGAAGAAGAACACATGGGTCAGGATGAGCAAAAGGGGATCGGAAAGATGACTCAGGCAGAGCACTTACTGCTCTTCCAGAAGACCTGAGTTCAATTCCTAGCACCGGCATCAGAAAGCTCACAACCTCCAGGGGACCTGACCCTTCTGGCTTCATCCCCACACCACACAGGAAAAAAAGAGACAGCTTTAAAAAAAGATGGGAGAAGTAAAAGAGGTAGGACCAGCATGGGCAGGGCAGATGAACACAAGTGTGCGCTCACAAGTGTGCGCTCAGATAACCCCCGACCTGCTCGCCGGGACCATGGGTGGACTAAATGTAGGAAGGGGAGTTGGGGACTTGGGATGCTTTGTTGAGATCACTGGAATAAAGGAACCACAATCCCCAAGAAGTAGGGAACTGGATAGGGCAATAAAACTTAACTAGGGGGTAAAGTCTGTCTAGAGGGGGCAATAAATCCCAGGCAGGGCAGAAACAAGGCAGTCGTTGGTGATGGACAGGACAAAGTGAGCAGATACAAGGGGCAAGAAGTGCGGGGTGTGGGTCTGGGCGATGACACAAAGGCAGGGTGCGACAGTCTGGCAGCTCTGCTGCGGGGGCCCCAATCCCACTCTCGAAGGCCGGTCGGCAGGCGTACCAGTGGGGATACTCACAGAGCTGACTGGAAGCTTTCAAAGACAAGTGTCTGAGGAATACAAAATCCACCTCGAAACCTTTCTGAGAAGGTCACAAGTCACCATATAACAGGGTATGAATTAATAATTCTATTAATTTTTAAGGGTCATTTTTTTCTTTCTTACAGATCCCTTACTTTTGCCACAGGGAAAAGGGGTCGGGGCAGATATCCTAGAGCCCCCACTTACCGAAGTCTGCCATGCCGCTTACAGTTTCGGTCGCATACCTGTGCGTAACTGAAAAAGCACCGGTCTGAGAAACTGGAGATCTTTGGATCTTTTCTTTGGAGGTGTGGAGATCTGGGCTTTGCTTTTTGTAACTACCTCCTATCTTACAGGGTTAACGGCTTTAACCCATGGAGTCCTGAAATGCAGCATCTGCATGGGCACACTTAACATGGGAACAGACTTCTTAGCTTCTGAGGCTGCCGCTAAAACTTACAGCTGTTTTCTACCTCCACAACGGTTCCGCTGCTTTGGTGGAACTCTCTCTGAACAGCTCCGTTACCGCACTGATGCACTCAACTATCAGGCAAAAAAGATTCATAACCCAAGGCTAATACTTTACCTCTCTGGGTAGTTTACTCAGGGAAAGAGTGGAGGAATGGCGGGCCTCCCATTGGGCCATGCAGTAACCTATAAGCTGCCTAGAGACCCTGGGGATGTGCCCACTACACACGAGGTACTATTGAAGCCTTTGAGGTGCTCCTTTCCATGCCTCCTTTTCTTTCTTTTCTCTTTGATATGTTGGGGTGTTCAAAACAGGAACCCAACAGACCCCTAAGTCCTGGTATGCCAATGCCTGGCCCCATAACTGGCTAATGGAAGCATATGGTGAGTGAACTGAACCAAGTTAATTTTCACCTGACAGAAAAATCAAAAAGTAGATACTAAAAATAACAAGTTAGGAACAATGAGATGGCTCAGTGGGCTAATGTGCCTGACGCCAAGTTCAACAATGGGATCCACAGGATAAGAGAAGAGAGAGCACTCCTCCAAGTTGCCCTCTTACTTCTACACTTGAGCCATGGCATGAGCCCCACCCTAAGCAAACAGTTGTAACAATGACGAGATGATGATGATGATGACGACAACAAGTCATAATAGGCCCTTATTCATAACCCCTTGCTTCTCAAAGTTCATAAAGCATGGTCTGAAATTTCAAATATGTAACTTAAATCCAGTAATTTTTTTGTTTTTACTTCTGCCACAAGGAAAGGGGGCAAAACCACAGTAAACCCTAGAGCCCGGCTCCCTATTGGCCCTTGTGACAATCCCATCTGAAGCTCCAGAAGTCCCGGGAGGGGTACCTAACAGGGCACACTGACTTCATCTGCCACTGTCCTACAGCAGGAGTGTCCCCAGGCTGTTGATGACAGACGGAAACAAGTCTGACAACTCAGAGCCTTGTAGCTTCTGTGGCCATACTCAATCGGTCCACAAGCCCAGGGATGCGCAGGGGAGGGCAAGCCCTCCTCTCCAGCAGGCGAGCATCCTGGTCTACGACCCTTCGTGTAGAACCATGTTGCCCTACTCAGGATCGGGAGTGCTGGACTCTTGTGTATCCTGCCTCTCTGCGAGCACCTGTTGTTTCTACGCACACAGAGGAGTCGTCAGGAAACTAGCATGGCTCTCCTAGTTCTCTGGTGTGTTATAAAAAGTTACCTATTTTTTTCCATGTGGAATTGAATGAACATTACATTAAAGCCTGGAATGAGTGTCCATGCTTCAAGGGAAGGAAAACACTGGGTCAACCAAGTAGAAACTGACATAAAAAGAACTCACATGAAGAGTGGGGGAAAATTCTTAGCAATGAAAACAGAAAGCAGAATTGAGTAACCAGTCAGGGCCCCTTCCCTACAGCAGGGGGGGCACTCAAGGATGGCACTTCTGCCTTCATTAAAACCAGCATAAAAAATGTGCGTGTGCGCGCGTGTGTGAAAAGATAAAAATTAAAAGCAGAGCATGCGCATCCTAATTTAGTGTGTCCTCTAATTAAATTAGAGGCTTTTTAAAATTTATTTACTTAATGTTAAAAGAAGAAAAGTGCACACTGTGATACCAACATGCCAACCACCACATTCTGATTCTTAAGTACATACCTTTTAGCGCCTCATCTTTAATTACTACTTTGGTGGTTGCCCTGGAAACCACCTAGCTAACCGAAGAACTGTGAGCGAGCTCTGGCGCCCCAGCTTGCAGGCTGACTCCCCATCTCTGCTTGAGTCTTCCTGAGCACCCAGAGTCATGTATTTGTGCAGCCTGATGGCACGGGAGAAGTAAGTACACGACGGACAGCCTACTGTGGATATTCCTGAGCAACTAAGTCCCATTCTCATTTGGAGGAGAAAGGACTGTTCTTAAAAATCCTAGTACCAACACCAGAGAGACAGGTCAGGGGTTAAGAGTGTTCATTGCTCTTTTACCTGTAAATGCAGCTCCAGAGGATCTGACTCCCTCTCCTGAACTCCATGGGCACTAGACAAACATGTGTTGCACATACATATATGGGGGCAAAACACTCGTGAACAGAAAATAAAGCTTTAAAAATGTAATCCATTGACAAGAAATTATGGAATGTTCTTTTATGGCTACGGTGACAAGACAGTCGGGGGCTAAGACTGCTGTTTCTGCCTTTCGGTGGTAAAGGCCAAGGACAAACATTTTGTTGAAAGTGGGCATTGTGTGCTACTGCAACTTTCCTGAACATGCTGTAGGGAAAATAGAATTTTAGAGAAAGGAAACAGAAGGCAGGTTAAATTTTTAAAGTGTCCTTATGAATTTGAATCTTGGCAGCACAAAAAAATTATCAATGTATTTAGTTATAGAAATGTCAGGGAGGAAGTTTTAGACATTCATGCCTGATGCTTAACCATGAAAATCCCCTCTTTTTCCCCAGATGGCTCTTGGTGTTTCCGTGGGATAGAGGGACTCATGAATGCCTTACAAGAGTCATATACCTCCTTCCCTAATTTTCCCCTGATGGCTTCAACCTCTAGGAATTCCCTCGGCGAGAACAGGCCTCCATGAGGTACAAGAGATAATGCTGGATGACAAGCCCACCAAGGACAGGGTATGGCTTCTCAACAGTGGACTCCAGCAGCCTTCTCAGTGAAGAAGACTTTTCACTCCCTGCTTTGTGTGAACATGCTGACAGAGCAGAACAGGGGACAGGCTCCTATGTGTTAGGGGATGGTTCCTAGGGACATAGACTAGGGGGCCGAGCAGAGTGAAGGGTCCTCAGAAGCCACGGTAGAAATAGGAAGAGTGGTCGACATTCTCTAAACTTTCATGTAGGTGTGCTAACTTCAGAGGCCTCTGTCTGATTAGACTGTTAGCTAGACTGCAGCTGTCACATCAGTATATTCTCCAAATGTCTCAAATAAACTAGGCCTTAAAAACACATCCTAGGGCCAAAGACAGCATTTAGAGCACTAAAAGCACTTGTTGGTCTTACAGAGGACCCTGGTTCAATTCCCAGCACCCACAGGGTGGCTTACAACCATATGTAACTCCAGATCCATGGGACCCAAAACCTTTGTCTTACCCCCTTGGGCAACAGGTACACATGTGGTGCACATATATACATGCTGGCAAAATACTCTTACACATAGATAAAAAGCCACATCCTATCCCCTGAGCAAGGACAATGGCCTACATCCAATGGAAGAAGCGGATAAAAGGCAGGCATAAACTGGGATTCTTTCTGCATTCAAAGTTCTGTTCTTGCATGTTTTACACCTGCTACATAACATTTAAGAAAGTTTTATATATTTGTGGTATAATATACATGTTACATACAAAAACCTCGTATTAAATGGCCTTTAACCTACTTGATAACCATTTCCTTTATTTAACTGTTTGATGTTCAGACTTCACAGTCCAATACTAAGAATGAGTAGTATTGAAACAGCACTGTACTCGGGGCAGACTTCACCCAGTTAAGGAAAACGCAGCGCTGCCCTGTGCACATATGTGACGGCCACTGACTGTCAGCATGGGAATCCCCACATGAATGGAAGGAATCGGTTGACGACTCAGAGTGGAACTGAAAGCCAAGGAAAGGATTTCCCCGGCCCTTGACTGAAAACACGACTCTTGATTTTAGCTGTCCTTCTCGGTGGCCATGAAGTGAGCAAGAGATGCCTTCAGCTGTGTGTTTAAACCTTTTTCCTCAGGGCAAGATTCTGAAACTGGCTCAAACTCAAGCGAAAACATGAGGAGACATTAAGTCCCAGAGTCTTGACAAATGACTTAGCAAAGCCCACCCAGGCTATAGATGATATCCGAGTGTGGAATTCACCACAAAGTCTGACAGGATATGCTATAAACAGAGACAAGAGCCACATCATAGATATCATTCCTGGAATATTCTGGTTATATGCTACAGTAGTAATATTTTAGTATTGTCTTGAGTATAAATAAGGTCATGTGACTAAGTACCAGACCAAGAAGACAAAACTGGAAGAATCTCTCCCATTCCTGAACACGCAACAAGATAGCCGAAAGGGAGAACGTGAACTCCTACAGTCCACTTCTTTTAGGTGGAAGAAGTGGGTGGACTGCTGCCCCAGTGTCAGAGTCTGTGGAAAAACTCACGAATCTTAAGAACATTTTGATACTCAAAAATACTTCCATTGGTTATAATCAATGTATTTTTGTTTGCTAGACAGACTTCAGTATGGATAAAAATGTTGCGATGCCAAACACTATCCCCCCAGTCTGAGGGAGAGCTGTGAGGCTTTCTTCTGCTCCGAGCTGGGAGCAGTCTGCAGCCGTCTGAGTGTAGCAGAGCAGCTGATAAGGTTTGCAGATTGTGGAGATTTTAAAGAAAAACTAATAAATCAAAATGCAGGTGGCTGCATAGTTACAATGCTTCAAAACATTCTGGCATTTAGACATTTTTTTAATTTCTTTCATTTGAAGCTTTAAACATGAAGTCTAGACTGTGGATATCTGAAATCAGAAACCCTCCTCCCCCAAAGTAGGCATGATTTTTTTTTTTTTTGAGCTGGGGACCGAACCCAGGGCCTTGCGCTTCCTAGGCAAGCGCTCTACCACTGAGCTAAATCCCCAACCCCGTAGGCGTGATTTCAAACACAGCATGTAAAGTATCCATAGGGATGATAGTTAACAAAATTTTACAGTGTGGTTACTGTCCTTCGTGACTTGCTTCCAAGGGTAGAAGGAGAAAAAGTTAAATTTTTACAGAAAACTGTCAAACACTGAGCCAGTGACAAGTGACATCAATGGTGGCAGACAGCATGCACGTTCTTCATGTGGAGGTGACGAAGAAACAGTTCATTCTGTGGTCTTCCTTTCTAAACCCACCACATCCAATACTCAGTAAAACAAACACTGAAAGACACCCTACAAACTATCTACCCAATAAATTGCGGGCTCCAATGAGAATGGCCCTCATGGGAACAAATTCTTGAATACTTGGTCCCCAGTTGGCAGAAGCATTTGGAAAAGACCAGGAGGTATGACCTGTCGGAATAGGGTATTGGAGGAGCCATGTCACTGGGAGTGGGCCTTGAAGGTTCAAAAGCCCATACCAGGTCAGCATTCTGTCTGCCTTCTATATTTTGGATCAGGCTGTAAGCTCTCAGCCTGCCTGCTGCCACACTTCCCATTGTGATGCCCACGGACTCGCCCTCTGAAACATTATGCCCCAATTAAATGCTTTCTTCTGTAGGTTGCCCTAGCCAAAGGGTTTTGTTGTAGCAATAGAGAACAAACAAAACCGACTCCGCAGGGACAGGGGTGCGGCTCAGTTGGTGGCTCCTGACTGGAATGCAGGAAGCCCTGCTCGGGTTCCCTAGCACTGTAAAAACCAGGTGTGGTGGGGCATGTTGTAATCATGGCACTTGGGAGGTGGAGGCAGCAGGATCAGAAGTTCAAGGTCACCCTTAGCTGCATGAAAGTTCCAGGTCAGCCTGGACTATGTGAGACCATGTCTCTACCAAACAAGGCAAAAACAAAGCAAGTCAAGAGATTAAACACCTACAGTCAACCACTGTAAGGCAAAACGCGATTTCAGGAGGCATGAGGCTAAGAGCCATATGGCATCCCTGGGTAGAGATTCTGAACAGGAAATGGACACTAGAGAACCACCACTGAGTGTGGATAGAGCAAACATGCCGTTCTCTTACGTTACCGTGTTTATTCCTTGTGACTCGCTGGAAGCCACATGCAAACTCTCTGCATTGCCTTTGCAGAGGTGACTTACAATGAAAGAACACTGAGCCCACGGCACCCATGCGCAGCACTCAGGTGACTACTGCGACACTGCCAGACAAACAGGGACAGGCCTAGGGCCTGATCGTCCTGAGTGGTGACCAACCGACGATGCCTCGGACGACCTGAGGACTTGTGTGACAAGTCAGGAGACCACAGATGGCGTGCATGCAACAAGGGAAAAAAACACCTCAGAACTCCCTCACACCCCCATCTGAAGTGAAAAATAGGCAATTTTATGCAAGAAAAAAAAAAGACTAAGACTAATGTGATTGGCCAGGAGCCATCGGTGTTCCGTGAACACACATGGCAAGCCAGTCCTGATATTTCTCTTAGCAAATACTACTGCAGAACCCAAGCAGGTTTGAAAGAGCTATGCAGTCTCACCAGACCTCTGTGTCTGACTTCCTTACTGTAATCACAGGAAATCATGGACATGGGGTCCTTCAAAGCTTCATGGTACAAAGCTTCATGGACTTTCGCAGTCCATGTGAAAAGACTTCCAATGCAGCAGTCCATAAATAATGGTGTCTAAAACTGTCCAATTGGGAAACATGTGGACCCTAGCTAGCCACCTAAGTCTTTCAGGTGCTGCTCAATATGGAAAATCATTTTGTCTTTGCAGAACAAACATGTAGCATGACCGTGTGTACTGAAATGGGTTTATTTAATTGCCCTATATTTCAATGGGAAAAGAAATCTGGGGACTAATCTGCTCTAAGCAAAGAGTTTCAAACCTGTATGAACCGGATGAATACACAGCAATTGTCAGGCAAGAAAATTAAAGCACGAATGTCCTCAGGAAATTAACAGTTAATCAGAGGGTGTTTTTTTCTTTTTTAAGGGGTGGGGGATGGCCAAGTTCTCTTAAAGTATGATGCAGAAATAACCTAAAAGATCCTGAGAAAACTGATAGTAATAATGTTCTACTCACAGACTCAAACAACTTGAATCATGGTAAGATAGTATGGCTGTAGGTCAATGGGAGGCAGTACCAGGTTCAATCAGTCCGACATCTACAGAATGCTTGCCCTGTGTGGGCCCTGCTGATGGCCCTGTGATGGGGAAACAGAGCAAACCAACCTGAAAGCTGGTTCGAAACCCTGTAGGGATGAAGCTAGGTGTTTGTTTCTTTTTCCCATCCAAGTACATCTCACATCAACACAGTATAAAACTTCCAACATGGGAAAGACTTGGGTCCAAGAATAATCACTCTGAGGTTAATTTGACCCAAATGTGAACACAGACACTGGTTAAGTAGAAAATCTATTAATATTTTAAATGCATCTAGTAAAATTTAAATTCAGTATTAGTAAAAAGGTTTTATAAACAACATGGGGGGGCACTGAGAAGAAAGAAACTGTATCCCAAAAGGATACAAATCCCAGATTAATCTATAAATACAATGCCTGCCCCCACCGGCAGCACATTTGTCTTGGGATATGATTTTAAAATGTATTTGGAAACCCAAGGTCAGCGAGCAGGACCATTATAAATTAGTATAAAGAATGGAGGTTCTAAATTATCAGAGAAAAAGTGATAAGTAAATGAAGCCGTAAGGAAAGTAAGTCAAGAAATAGGCCAGTGGAGCAAAACATCTAGACAGACGGGAGGACAGACGGGCGACATATCAGCTAGGGGCAGTGCTGGTGGGAGATACTGCAAGGAACAAAACACAGACATCAGCAGTCCGTTCTTCCACACACTAAAGGCCAGTTTACAAGACTCAAGAGGAAAAAGCAAAATCTTCAAAGTTTTCTGTGGAAAGTAGAGAATATTTGATCTCAGTTAAGCCCAAGGAAGCATTTTAAAAACAAGATACAAGAAACACTGCCCACGGGAAGTGCAGTCAAACGAAAGTTTAACAAAGGCACCTTAAAAACAACAACAGCAGCAGCAGTAGCAACAACTACTAAGCCCTGATCCTGGTGAGGTTAGATGCTTACTTTTAAAAAGATTCCAAGGAACTTATGCACCAACTATATATAGGTTTCCTCCAAACCACTAAGTCGATTTTACCCACATGCACAGCCACATGGGCTGCAGCGAAGGCTAAGTATTGAAGGACACTTCCTGCTCTTCCAGAGGGCAGTCCACAGCACCGACATCGGCAGATCACAAACACATGCAATTTCAACTCCAGAGGATCCGACTCCCTATTTCAAGTACCTGCTTACATATACGTACACACACACACACACACACACACACACACACACACACACACACACACAGCTAATAATGAAAATTCTGAATCTCCCACATAATCAACACAACTCTAAGTAAAAATACAAAATACTATTTCATACCCTTAATTTTGAAAGAGTTAAACTCTGCCAGTGACAAGTGTTAATGAGGTTGTGGCAAAAAGCCATCACTTCAAAGAGCTTCATAACAGCTGTTAAATTTGAAGTTGTAAGTACTCTAAGACCCTAGAACTTCCTAGTTATGTACCCCAGAGGTAATCTATTATATTCCCTATGAAGGGGGGGTGCAGTTACTACTCTTCTAATAGTAAAAAATCATTAATACTCAGAAGTCTTTAAATAGGAAAATACATTTTAAAAATAGTGACATAAATCTGGGGAGATGACTTAGTTGGTAAGCATGAGTTCAGAATCACAGGACCAGGAAAAAGCCCAGTACAGTGGCACATGTCTGTAAACCCAGCAAGGGAGGGAGGGTGCAGAGAGAGGTGGCTCCTTGACACTCACAGACAACTGTCAAAGCCAAATTGATGAGCTACATTGATGGTTCAGAGAGACCACACAGCCATCAGAAAAAGGCAATAGATATCAACCTCTAGCCTCCACATTTGAGAGAGAGAGAGAGAGAGAGAGAGAGAGAGAGCGAGAGAGAGCGCGAGAGAGAGCGAGCACACACACATTACCACACATACAAATTAGCTAACCTCAAGACCACAAAAATACTGAATAAGGGCTACAGATAGTTAATATAAATAATCTCAAAGTTACATCACTGGATGAAAACTTCCAAGTCAGACAATGCACGAAATATGAACAATGACTGAAACATACTGTCCAGGTCCCTCGTTAGGTAGAGAAAGCTTACCCACCCCAGCTCTTCTGAGTGCTACAAGCCATCTGCAGGAGTCGTCTCACTGACCCCTTCCCCCAACCCCTGTGCCAGGCCAAGAACTGGCTGTGATTAAGCTACAGTGTAAAACCACAATGGCTTGGCTGTAGCCCTAGTTTGGGACAAGCCTCAAGGGCAACCTACCCCACCCTAGCACTCCCTCTGGGGTCAGCTGAAGCCTGCTTTGAGGCTTTATGACTGCCTGATTTGCCCCTCAGCCCAATCCTGATTTCTTCTCTTCCATAAGCATTAACCCTTGAATTGGACCTGACACACTTCCTACACAGCCTCTCCTTGCCTGGAACCTGACTCCTAATAGACACACCTGATACTTTGTTTCAGAACATACAAACTTACCTATGTTTATATTGTCATGTTTTTTTTCAATTCCTTGGAATGACAACAGATTCAATAGAGAGGTTAATGACCCTCTGGAGTGTGAGGAGCAAAGGCTTCTGGGAAAATAGTATTATACCTTAATGACCACATACCATTTGAGTTCTATTTTGAGTTCCTTAGGCATTTTTTTTTTTTTGTATTGCTAAACTGGCCCATGATTTTAAAGAGTAGCTTAGGAAGAGGGTGGCCTGCCTCTGTGTCAGCCATGTTCTGCCTCCTTTCTGCCCCCCTGAACAAGAGAGCTGACCTCTTGTGACCAGTGGGAGTATCACAGTACTGTGACAGAACCATAGGGGTGGGAGGAGAGCATGTGCAAGCACTGTGCTGCAGAGTGAGATAAAATTGCGGTACGTTCTACAGAAATTCCACTTTCTTCTGCTCATGGCAGGGTTCCACGTGAGAGAGCGGTAACCCACAGAAGAATGCTCTCCAGACACCGTGGGAGAGAGACCCGACCGCCTGGTCAGGTGGGCACTCCTGAGGCTGCAGAGCGGAAGAGACCACCAACACTGCCCACCCCTGCCCACATCCCTGGCCCAAGAGGAAACTATATAAGGCCTCTGGGCTCCCGTGGGGGAGGGCCCAGGAGCAGCAGGACCCCTGCCTGAGACACTCCGGAACCTGAAGGAAACAGACCGGATAAACAGTTCTCTGCACCCAAATCCCGTGGGAGGGAGAGCTAAACCTTCAGAGAGGCAGACAAGCCTGGGAAACCAGAAGAGACTGCTCTCTGTACATACATCTCGGACGCCAGAGGAAAACACCAAAGGCCATCTGGAACCCTGGTGCACTGAAGCTCCCGGAAGGGGCGGCACAGGTCTTCCTGGTTGCTGCCGCCGCAAAGAGCCCGTGGGCAGCACCCCACGAGCGAACTTGAGCCTCGGGAACACAGGTAAGACCAACTTTTCTGCTGCAAGAAAGCTGCCTGGTGAACTCAAGACACAGGCCCACAGGAACAGCTGAAGACCTGTAGAGAGGAAAAACTACACGCCCGAAAGCAGAACACTCTGTCCCCATAACTGGCTGAAAGAAAACAGGAAAACAGGTCTACAGCACTCCTGACACACAGGCTTATAGGACAGTCTAGCCACTGTCAGAAATAGCAGAACAAAGTAACACTAGAGATAATCTGATGGCGAGAGGCAAGCACAGGAACCCAAGCAACAGAAACCAAGACTACATGGCATCATCGGAGCCCAATTCTCCCACCAAAACAAACATGGAATATCCAAACACACCAGAAAAGCAAGATCTAGTTTCAAAATCATATTTGATCATGATGCTGGAGGACTTCAAGAAAGACGTGAAGAACTCCCTTAGGGAAACACAGGAAAACATTAATAAACAAGTAGAAGCCTACAGAGAGGAATTGCAAAAATCCCTGAAAGAATCGCAAAAATCCCTGAAAGAATTCCAGGAAAACACAATCAAACAGTTGAAGGAATTAAAAATGGAAATAGAAGCAATCAAGAAAGAACACATGGAAACAACCCTGGATATAGAAAACCAAAAGAAGAGACAAGGAGCTGTAGATACAAGCTTCACCAACAGAATACAAGAGATGGAAGAGAGAATCTCAGGAGCAGAAGATTCCATAGAAATCATTGACTCAACTGTCAAAGATAATGTAAAGCGGAAAAAGCTACTGGTCCAAAACATACAGGAAATCCGGGACTCAATGAGAAGATCAAACCTAAGGATAATAGGTATAGAAAGGGGCCAGGAGCAGCAGGACCCCTGCGCCTGAGACACCGCCGGAACCTAAAGGAAACAGACCGGATAAACAGTTCTCTGCACCCAAATCCCGTGGGAGGGAGAGCTAAACCTACAGAGAGGCAGACACGCCTGGGAAACCAGAAGAGACTGCACTCTGCGCACATCCAGATGCCAGAGGAAAACACCAAACGCCATCTGGAACCCTGGTGCACGGAGGCTCCCGGAAAGAGCGGCGCAGATCTCCTCGGTTGCTGCCGCCGCGGAGAGGACTTAGGCAGTACCCTACGAGCACACTTGAGCCTCGGAACCTCAGGTAGGACCAACTCAATCCAGGACTCAATGAGAAGATCAAACCTAAGGATAATAGGTATAGAAGAGAGTGAAGACTCCCAGCTCAAAGGACCAGTAAATATCTTCAACAAAGTCATAGAAGAAAACTTCCCTAACCTAAAAAAAAGAGATACCCATAGACATACAAGAAGCCTACAGAACTCCAAATAGATTGGACCAGAAAAGAAAAACCTCCCGTCACATAATAGTCAAAACACCAAACGCACAAAATAAAGAAAGAATATTAAAAGCAGTAAGGGAAAAAGGTCAAGTAACATATAAAGGCAGACCTATCAGAATCACACCAGACTTCTCGCCAGAAACTATGAAGGCCAGAAGATCCTGGACAGATGTCATACAGACCCTAAGAGAACACAAATGCCAGCCCAGGTTACTGTATCCTGCAAAACTCTCAATTAACATAGATGGAGAAACCAAGATATTCCATGACAAAACCAAATTTACACAATATCTTTCTACAAATCCAGCACTACAAAGGATAATAAATGGTAAAGCCCAACATAAGGAGGCAAGCTATACCCTAGAAGAAGCAAGAAACTAATCGTCTTGGCAACAAAACAAAGAGAGTGAAAGCACACAAACATAACCTCACATCCAAATATGAATATAACGGGAAGCAATAATCACTATTCCTTAATATCTCTCAACATCAATGGCCTCAACTCCCCAATAAAAAGAAATAGATTAACAAACTGGATACGCAACGAGGACCCTGCATTCTGCTGCCTACAGGAAACACACCTCAGAGACAAAGACAGACACTACCTCAGAGTGAAAGGCTGGAAAACAATTTTCCAAGCAAATGGTCAGAAGAAGCAAGCTGGAGTAGCCATTCTAATATCAAATAAAATCAATTTTCAACTAAAAGTCATCAAAAAAGATAAGGAAGGACACTTCATATTCATCAAAGGAAAAATCCACCAAGATGAGCTCTCAATCCTAAATATCTATGCCCCAAATACAAGGGCACCTACATACGTAAAAGAAACCTTACTAAAGCTCAAAACACACATTGCACCTCACACAATAATAGTGGGAGATTTCAACACCCCACTCTCATCAATGGACAGATCATGGAAACAGAAATTAAACAATGATGTCGACAGACTAAGAGAAGTCATGAGCCAAATGGACTTAACGGATATTTATAGAACATTCTATCCTAAAGCAAAAGGATATACCTTCTTCTCAGCTCCTCATGGTACTTTCTCCAAAATTGACCATATAATTGGTCAAAAAACGGGCCTTAACAGGTACAGAAAGATAGAAATAATCCCATGCGTGCTATCGGACCACCACGGCCTAAAACTGGTCTTCAATAACAATAAGGGAAGAATGCCCACATATACGTGGAAATTGAACAATGCTCTACTCAATGATAACCTGGTCAAGGAAGAAATAAAGAAAGACATTAAAAACGTTTTAGAATTTAATGAAAATGAAGGTACAACATACCCAAACTTATGGGACACAATGAAAGCTGTGCTAAGAGGAAAACTCATAGCGCTGAGTGCCTGCAGAAAGAAACAGGAAAGAGCATATGTCAGCAGCTTGACAGCACACCTAAAAGCTCTAGAACAAAAAGAAGCAAATACACCCAGGAGGAGTAGAAGGCGGAAATAATCAAACTCAGAGCTGAAATCAACCAAGTAGAAACAAAAAGGACCATAGAAAGAATCAACAGAACCAAAAGTTGGTTCTTTGAGAAAAATCAACAAGATAGATAAACCCTTAGCCAGACTAACGAGAGGACACAGAGAGTGCGTCCAAATTAACAAAATCAGAAATGAAAAGGGAGACATAACTACAGATTTAGAGGAAATTCAAAACATCATCAGATCTTACTATAAAAACCTATATTCAACAAAACTTGAAAATCTTCAGGAAATGGACAATTTCCTAGACAGATACCAGGTACCGAAGTTAAATCAGGAACAGATAAACCAGTTAAACAACCCCATAACTCCTAAGGAAATAGAAGCAGTCATTAAAGGTCTCCCAACCAAAAAGAGCCCAGGTCCAGACGGGTTTAGTGCAGAATTCTATCAAACCTTCATAGAAGACCTCATACCAATATTATCCAAACTATTCCACAAAATTGAAACAGATGGATCACTACCAAATACCTTCTACGAAGCCACAATTACTCTTATACCTAAACCACACAAAGACACAACAAAGAAAGAGAACTTCAGACCAATTTCCCTTATGAATATCGACGCAAAAATACTCAACCAAATTCTGGCAAACCAGACTGGTACAACCATTCTGGAAATCAGTATGGAGGTTCCTCAGAAAATTGGACATTGAACTGCCTGAGGATCCAGCTATACCTCTCTTGGGCTTATAACCAAAAGATGCCCCAACATATAAATAAGACACGTGCTCCACTATGTTCATCGCAGCCTTATTTATAATAGCCAGAAGCTGGAAAGAACCCAGATGCCCTTCAACAGAGGAATGGATACAGAAAATGTGGTACATCTACACAATGGAATATTACTCAGCTATCAAAAACAACGGCTTTATGAAATTCGTAGGCAAATGGTTGGAACTGGAAAATATCATCCTGAGTGAGCTAATCCAATCACAGAAAGACATACATGGTATGCACTCACTGATAAGTGGCTATTAGCCCAAATGCTTGAATTACCATAGATGCATAGAACAAATGAAACTCAAGACGGATGATCAAAATGTGAATGCTTCACTCCTTCTCTAAAAGGGGAACAAGAATACGCTTGGCAGGGAAGAGAGAGGCAAAGATTAAAACAGAGACTGAAGGAACTCCCATTCAGAGCCTGCCCCACATGTGGCCCATACATATACAGCCACCCAATTAGACAAGATGGATGAAGCAAAGAAGTGCAGACCGACAGGAGCCGGATGTAGATCTCTCCTGAGAGACACAGCCAGAATACAGCAAATACAGAGGCGAATGCCAGCAGCAAACCACTAAACTGAGAATAGGACCCCCGTTGAAGGAATCAGAGAAAGAACTGGAAGAGCTTGAAGGGGCTCGAGACCCCATATGTACAACAATGCCAAGCAACCAGAGCTTCCAGGGACTAAGCCACTACCTAAAGACTATGCATGGACTGACCCTGGACTCTGACCTCATAGGTAGCAATGAATATCCTAGTAAGAGCACCAGTGGAAGGGGAAGCCCTGGGTCCTGCTAAGACTGAACCCCTAGTGAACTAGACTGTTGGGAGGAGGGCGGCAATGGGGGGATGGTTGGGAGGGGAACACCCATAAGGAAGGGGAGGGGGAAGGGGGATGTTTGCCCGGAAACCAAAGAATTATTATTACGTATTAAATAAATTAAAAAAAAAAAGAAAAAAAAATTCTGGCAAACCGAATTCAAGAGCACATCAAAACAATCATCCACCATGATCAAGTAGGCTTCATCCCAGGCATGCAGGGATGGTTTAATATACGGAAAACCATCAACGTGATCCATTATATAAACAAACTGAAAGAACAGAACCACATGATCATTTCATTAGATGCTGAGAAAGCATTTGACAAAATTCAACACCCCTTCATGATAAAAGTCCTGGAAAGAATAGGAATTCAAGGCCCATACCTAAACATAGTAAAAGCCATATACAGCAAACCAGTTGCTAACATTAAACTAAATGGAGAGAAACTTGAAGCAATCCCACTAAAATCAGGGACTAGACAAGGCTGCCCACTCTCTCCCTACTTATTCAATATAGTTCTTGAAGTTCTAGCCAGAGCAATCAGACAACAAAAGGAGATCAAGGGGATACAGATCGGAAAAGAAGTCAAAATATCACTATTTGCAGATGATATGATAGTATATTTAAGTGATCCCAAAAGTTCCACCAGAGAACTACTAAAGCTGATAAACAACTTCAGCAAAGTGGCTGGGTATAAAATTAACTCAAATAAATCAGTTGCCTTCCTCTATACAAAAGAGAAACAAGCCGAGAAAGAAATTAGGGAAACGACACCCTTCATAATAGACCCAAATAATATAAAGACCTCGGTGTGACTTTAACCAAGCAAGTAAAAGATCTGTACAATAAGAACTTCAAGACACTGAGGAAAGAAATTGAAGAAGACCTCAGAAGATGGAAAGATCTCCCATGCTCATGGATTGGCAGGATTAATATAGTAAAAATGGCCATTTTACCAAAAGCAATCTACAGATTCAATGCAATCCTCATCAAAATACCAATCCAATTCTTCAAAGAGTTAGACAGAACAATTTGCAAATTCATCTGGAATAACAAAAAACCCAGGATAGCTAAAGCTATCCTCAACAATAAAAGGACTTCAGGGGGAATCACTATCCCTGAACTCAAGCAGTATTACAGAGCAATAGTGATAAAAACTGCATGGTATTGGTACAGAGACAGACAGATAGACCAATGGAATAGAATTGAAGACCCAGAAATGAACCCACACACCTATGGTCACTTGATTTTTGACAAAGGAGCCAAAACCATCCAGTGGAAAAAAGATAGCATTTTCAGCAAATGGTGCTGGTTCAACTGGAGGTCAGCATGTAGAAGAATGCAGATCGATCCATGCTTATCACCCTGTACAAAGCTTAAGTCCAAGTGGATCAAGGACCTCCACATCAAACCAGACACACTCAAACTAATAGAAGAAAAACTAGGGAAGCATCTGGAACACATGGGCACTGGAAAAAATTTCCTCAACAAAACACCAATGGCTTACGCTCTAAGATCAAGAATCGGCAAATGGGATCTCATAAAACTGCAAAGCTTCTGTAAGGCAAAGGACACTGGTTAGGACAAAACGGCAACCAACAGATTGGGAAAAGATCTTTACCAATCCTACAACAGATAGAGGCCTTATATCCAAAATATACAAAGACTCAAGAAGTTAGACCGCAGGGAAACAAATAACCCTATTAAAAAATGGGGTTCAGAGCTAAACAAAGAATTCACAGCTGGGGAATGCCGGATGGCTGAGAAACACCTAAAGAAATGTTCAACATCTTTAGTCATAAGGGAAATGCAAATCAAAACAACCCTGAGATTTCACCTCACACCAGTGAGAATGGCTAAGATCAAAAACTCAGGTGACAGCAGATGCTGGCGAGGATGTGGAGAAAGAGGAACACTCCTCCATTGTTGGTGGGATTGCAGACTGGTACAACCATTCTGGAAATCAGTATGGAGGTTCCTCAGAAAATTGGACATTGAACTGCCTGAGGATCCAGCTATACCTCTCTTGGGCATATACCCAAAAGATGCCTCAACATATAAAAGAGACACGTTCTACACTATGTTCATTGCAGCCTTATTTATAATAGCCAGAAACTGGAAAGAACCCAGATGCCCTTCAACAGAGGAATGGATACAGAAAATGTGGTACATCTACACAATGGAATATTACTCAGCTATCAAAAACAACGAGTTTATGAAATTCGTAGGCAAATGGTTGGAACTGGAAAATATCATCCTGAGTGAGCTAACCCAATCACAGAAAGACATACATGGTATGCACTCATTGATAAGTGGCTATTAGCCCAAATGCTTGAACTACCCTAGATCCCTAGAACAAACGAAACTCAAGACGGATGATCAAAATGTGAATGCTTCACTCCTTCTTTAAATGAGGAAAAAGAATACCCTTGGCAGGGAAGGGAGAGGCAAAGATTAAAACAGAGACTGAAGGAACACCCATTCAGAGCCTGCCCCACATGTGGCCCATACATATACAGCCACCCAATTAGACAAGATGGATGAAGCAAAGAAGTGCAGACCGACAGGAGCCGGATGTAGATCTCTCCTGAGAGACACAGCCAGAATACAGCAAATACAGAGGCGAATGCCAGCAGCAAACCACTGAACTGAGAATAGGTCCCCTATTGAAGGAATCAGAGAAAGAACTGGAAGAGCTTGAAGGGGCTCGAGACCCAAAAAGTACAACAATGCCAAGCAACCAGATCTTCCAGGGACTAAGCCACTACCTAAAGACTATACATGGCCTGACCCTGGACTCTGACCTTATAGGTATCAATGAATATCCTAGTAAGATCACCAGTGGAAGGGGAAGCCCTGGGTCCTGCTAAGACTGAACCCCCAGTGAACTAGACTGTGGGGGGGAGGGCGGCAATGGGGGGAGGGTTGGGAGGGGAAAACCCATAAGGAATTGGAGGGGGGAGGGGGATGTTTGCCCGGAAACCGGGAAAGGGAATAACACTCGAAATGTATATAAGAAATACTCAAGTTAATAAAAAAAAAAAGAAAGAAAGAATGCTCTCATGTCCGCTTCCCAGGCACAGCACTGTAATGGAGATCAGGACAGGCTGACTCAATTGGGGTGGTGCTTAAACTGCCACAAACACTTCAGAGAAAAGCACATAAGGAGGAACCAAAGTGAAGGGAGATGCCTGAGACTATTCTTTTCAATAGGGTGGCCTGCCTCTGTGTCAGCCATGTTCTGCCTCCTTTCTGCCCCCTATTCTGAACCTTTTCCAATATTCAAAGTATCACAGTAAAATTACACTTAAAAACACAGTGAGCTCATTTTTTTTTCTATATATGTAAATACCAGCAAAAGCTGGCCGTGGTGGGTCACGCCTTTTAATCACAGCACTTGGGAGGCAGAGGCAGGTGGATCTCTTGTGATCTTGAGGCTAGCCTGGACTACACAGTTCCTGGTCAGGGCTACATAATAAGCTCAAACGAAACACATCAAATGCCAGCAAATAAAGAAGCAATTCATACCTTAGACGAGGAGCTCCCTCTTGTGGCACACAAAAGCCTGCTTCCTGGAATGGCGCGTGGAGGAGACTTTCATCTCTGTCATTCAGAGACAGGGAAGCAGCTCAGGGGCTTCCTGTAGGGACCTACCCAGGGACTTGTGTTCAGCTCAGTGTGCCATGCCTACTCCACACTGCAGTGGGACGGACGTACAGCATCTGCCCATGCTGTCAAGATTGCACCTAGAGCATATGCTGACCACATGTCACTAAAAGACATACCTATGGCTTCCAGACCTAGCTTTAACGTGTTTGGATGTGATTCCAAGGTAACTATTTCAGAAATGCTGTCCATCACTAACACACCAACAAAGTGAATCGCTGACTGGTTTTCCCCAGAAAGAAGAGTAACTTTCTATACACTCTTCCCAACATGGTCCAAAAGGAACATGAAGAGGACTTTCTTTTGTGCATCAGCTTGTTACCCCACAAGGGCCTTCTTGAGCGACAAGACAGAAACCATCACACTTCCCAAAATAGTAAATTGTCACCCTCAGTTACATACTGATGGGAGTGGTAATAACCACAAATTCTAAATTTTAGAACTTTTATTTCCAATGTAAGTGTTATGTATCTTCTATATAAATGTCTATGATTTATTTAAACCTCGGGCTGGAGAGGTGGCTCAGTGGTTAACAGCACTGACTGAGCTTCCAGAGGTCCTGACTTCAGTTCCCATAATGGCTCATAAGCATCTGTAATGGGAATCTGATGCCATCTTCTGGTGTGTCTGAAGACAGCAACAGTGTACAAAAAATAAATCTTTTTTTAAAAAGACTCCCTTACTGTCTTTTTCCTAAGTAAATAATTTAACATATTGTAGTGTAGGTAGCATTTATCCAAAGAAAGCAAATGATACCCTTTCTGTACATATAAGTACATTTTCATGTGCCCATATGGAAGTTAACAGGCCAAGACACATCAGGTGTCCTTCTTAATGGCTCTCCACCTTATTTTGGGGGCAAGGCTTTGCTTCTCACTGAGGCTAAGCTCATGAAACTTGCCTGAGGGCTGGGCAGGAAGCCCTAAGGACTCTGCCACCCCTGCCACCACAAACGCTGGGATTACAGGCACTTGGCATTTTTATGCGGGTGTCAGGATCAGAACATGGTTTTTCAGGCTTGTGCGGCAAATATATTACCCACGGAGCCATCTCTGCAAACATATAGAGACAGAGGACCATGTAGAAAAATGGAATGACTAGCAGGAACAAATGGATTTGTAACTCTTCAGCCTCTCATAAAAAAAATTCTCCCACTGGGTGAATGACCTTAAGAACCAATAGCGCCCTGGCTGTAAAGTGAGGCTCTGGTCTGTGATGCTGCCTGGCTGCAAACCCCACCAAGGGTCACGTTCCTCCCTGATGCTCTGTGAACTGCCTCCGCCAAAGGTGCACGAAATAACTAGAGCAGGGTCTAACCACCTACCCGAGTGAAGACACCCTCCAGTGAGCTCTACATTCCCAGTCAGTAGTCAAGTCTTTGAGTGCTCTGGCTCCGCACCGGTGATACACCGACGCTTGCAGCAAAGGCCAAGGCAGAAGCCTGGATGGGTCTCTGCTCATCTCCCTACCCCACGAGTCACAAGGACAGGCCACTCCTAGCCACTGCATCTCTTTTTATTCTCTCCTTTAACTTCAACCTTCAGTCTTTGGGGATGTCCCCACAACTTGGCCAACAGCCAAGTCATACCACCCTTCAAAGTGCAGTTCCTCAGGTGGACAGAGTGATGCACACTGACCTTAACCCCAGCGTCCGGAGGGCTAGGGCAAGAGGATCTTTAGTTTGGAGCTAGCCTGCTATATACTGTGAGACTGTTTCTCAAAACAAAAAGATGCCAAAAACAAAGTAACAACAACAAACCCCCTCAGAGGACGGCACTAAAGCCTGCAATATTCAAGTAATCCGCCAAGGCCTCCCCAGGTACTGTGCATGCCCTCCTCCAGTGCCTTGGTTATTTTATGTGGGTGAGTGTTTTGCCAGCAGGTATGCACGTGCTTGGTGTCCATGGAGGCCAAAAGAGGGCTTCAGGTCCTCTGGAGCGGGAGACACAGACTGTTGTAAGCTGCCACCTTAGGGCTGGGAATCAAAGCTGAAGGGCAACTTGTGCTCTTCCCTGCTAAGCCTTCTTACCTGCACCTATGCTGTTCTTTAATCCTTTTATGTCTTCAGAACCTTTAGGCTGCCTGAAAAGTAAGAGCACACTGTGCACCTGCATTCGGCCCGAGAGTCTCTCGGAGGGAGAGAAAAGGGAACACTCAAAATCTGTTCAAATCGGTGATCCATGACTACAGAAGAAATGGCTAGGTGAACTTCAAACCACTGCACCTACACTCTCTCATCCCATTTGTTCTAGACTACGGACAATTTGTCTAAGATTATTGATTTCTTTCATTAAGATGGGAGGGAAGGTGGAGGAGAAATACGTTGGGAGGCGTCAAAAGGAAGTGATGGAGAGTTAGGGGCTGATACAATCAAGATATATTGCATATATAAGTGAAACCATCTAGAATAAAGAATAGTCTTTTAAAAAATTAAAATGTAGCAATCTACCCAAGAGACACGGAAATGCAATCTGCTATTTTAGATATGAGGGTAGCAGGAGGCAAAATGGCCAGACCCCAGGATTTGGTTCCTGGTCTACTGTAGACAAGGCAGCTCCTGACGGAATGTGCTCCAAGGTTCCTCTTAGCTACCACCTACTGCTCCAAGAACGTTACCTCCCACTGCTAGGATTAAAGGCAGTGTTAGATTGAAGGGAGCTTGTGCCACCAAGCCCACTTGGCTCTTCATGTTTTAATTCTCAGTTTCCTCTAAATAAAGGTGGACTGCACTGTGAAAAGAAAACTAACTCTAGTTCTCCCTCAGGTATAAAATAAAGCTTTTATCATCCTAACTTGAGTATCTTCCATGGGAGAATGACCTCATGCACTGTGCCAGCTAATATTATCTTATAGGACCCAAATAGCAGATGCTCTGAAATGCTCAGGTTTCTGGGGATAAACTGATTGATTGCTTAGGCTTCAGTCAAAACCCTGACCACACAACTCCAGGATGACCCAAACAGGATTGATTCTGTGGTGTTGTTAGCAAAGTCTGAAGTCACTGTTCTAATGCTGTGAAGAGACTCTGTAAGCAAAGCAACTCATAAAAAAAAGCATTTAATTAGGGCTGACTTACGGTTCAGACGGTTACTCCATTATCATCATGGTGGGGAGCATGGAGTCATGTATGCGGTTGCTGGAACAGGAGCTGAGAGCTACATCCTGATCCACAGGCTGTGGGTCTGGCTTGGACTTTTGAAACCTCAAAACCCAACTCCCAGGGACACACCTCCTCCAACAAGGCCACACCTCCTACCCATCAATCCTTCAAGAGTCCTTTGTGTGGTGAGTAGGCATTCAAACCTCTCATGAGCCCATTGGGGTCACTCTTATGCAAAGCACCACAGGGCAAATGGCAAACTTTCTGGGTGTCCCATCAGCAGGTTGTGAATTAGTTATCAGCCCAGAATGTGTGAGCTTCCGCTTTCCCCAGTTATTCTAAACACTGACAAACCATAAGCCAGACTTAACCTCCCCATAACATTTGGTCATACTGCCTCCATTTGACCTCCATGAAGCTGTCATGAACACAGAAAGTACCACCCTGTTAGAACACATAAATGTGGGCTTTATATACCCTTAAATCTGATCTCGTATCAAGATGTTTAGGCAGTGGCTTAGGTCCTTGGCTTGAGGCAGGTTTTAGCCTTTATTTCTTCAAGTATCTTGGTAACATTCTTAAAAAGTGAAGTAGAGGGAATTGACCCCCCGGGAAGCAGCCTTTCAGCACTTCTAGCTGACAAGAAGTTTTAACGTTTGTTTCTTAAGGATTTTGATTGTCAGAGTGGAAATGGCACTGAGCAAGGAGAAATGAGGCCAAATTTCACAATAATTGCAAAGCAGTCTTGGAGCAGAGTTGGTGCCAGCCTCTCTTCTCCCTCCCTCCCTCTCTGTCCCACCCCAGAACAAGCCCAGGACACTTGCCTCAGAGGGAGAGCTCCATTCTACTCGCTGGCCTTATTCAGGTGCCTGTCTTCAAGGTCACCAATCTAGAGAGTCATCTCAGGAAAACAAATCTAACACTGACCAGCCTTGGGAAACGGTGCTGACTTCTCCCACCTGTGCAAAAACAACTTCCTTGGCTCTCCTTGAGAGGATCTAGGCTCAGTTTCTTAGTGTTCTCCCAATTATCCTTGCCATTTTTGTTGAATGTGCGACTGTCAAGGTCATGGCTAAAATTCAGCAACCCTCGGGTCCCAGCTTATCTAACCCACTGGCTGCACTGACCATGCAGGCTGCTCCCCTGTGTTGCCACTCTTCAGATGCTGTACTACACGGTCCAGCCACTATCCAACCCGTCTCCCTTGCCAATCTCATCTCACCTCCTTTAGTTAGCTTTGGTCTCAGGCACCATCACCTGCCACTTGGCCACTACTCTACCCTCTAACACTCTAGGCTTCCCCTTGTAAATGCCCCGATCCCAGACTATTCAGACTGCAGCAGCTCAGAGGAGCAGGCATCACACAGCTCTCTCTTTGAAACCCACCAACCCCTGTTCCTCTCATCAGAAACAAAGACCCCTAGTATAACTGCCATTTGTGTGTGGCCATCATTGGTGTTCTCCCCTCCTCACCCCATACTGTCTTGCTCTCCCTCCCATCACTGACCTCTCCCTCCTGTCCAGACATGCCTGGCATAGCTGCATTCTAAGATCTCTGCATTTGCTCTCTCATGGGACTCCTTGCTTTGCTGTTTCAAGTCACTGTCCAGAAGGCTACTTTTCAGTGGGGGAGCTTTCCTGAAAGCACCCGGCGTCCCCCCACTGAGTCCCCAACCCTTGCCTTCCCCGCAGTTCTCCAAAGTTCATGGGGCACCAGAAAATGAGTTTCGCTCATTCATTTGTTCTAGATCTGTGTCTAGAATGTTCCACCATGAGTACAGTTTTTTGCTTGCTGCTGTGCCAAACACATGGCAAATCAAAGAGTCATATTCATCAAATGATACAGGTTTGAATGAATTATCCGTACAGAGAAGAAAGCTGAAGGAACAGAGAGGATTAAACAATAGAGGACTGAGAATGACCACACATGATGACAGAGACCCGCCCGTCAAAGCTGAGTGTGAAGGAATGGGACTCTCAACTAGCACTTGGGGAAGCTCAGGCAAGAGGACGTCAAGAGCTTAGGCCAACCTGAGCTACACACAAGACCCTGCTTTAAATAAACAAGTAAACAGAGAGAATGACAGACACATTCAAGGTACAAAGAACTTCAATTTTCTAATCCGGGCATGGTGACACATGCCTGTAATGCCCTCAGGAGTTTAAGGCAAGTGATCTGAAGGCTGACCTGAGCTAAAAAGCAAAATCCTATCTGAAAGAGAAAGAACAAGAGAGAGAGGAGAGGGAAGAGAGGGGAAGAGAGATGTCTAGCTGTCATGTGGTAAAATGTAGGAAAAATGAAATTAGCATTAATGTTTTATTTAATCAAATATATGAATAATGTTATTTCCACATTTAATTTATGAAAAACTTAAATATTGTGGCGTTTTTGTTTCTGTTATTGTCTCTTTATGCAGTCCTGTCTGTCCTGGAACTCACTATGTAGACCAGGCTGGCTTGGAAGTCAAAACATCTGCCTGCTCCTGCCTCCTGAGTGCTGGGATTAAAGGCATACACCACTAGGTCCTGCTATATGAAATACTTGGAATAGTCTATATTTTACTGCAGAGAACATCTCAGATAGCACTACCATGTCTCAAACAAGTAACCAAGGAGAAGGCTTTTACACACATATCTCAGAAGCTGCATGTGACTAACTGGCTGCCATATTGAACAGTGCTATGTTCTGACCCAAATTCAACCACCCCAATGATATGAAAGACTGTCTAACACACCTACTCTCTGTTGTTAACTAGAGTCCAAAACAAGACCCTAAGGCTCATGGTTTAATACTTTAGTCAAAAAAGCCTCCAAAAATAGGAAAGAAGAAATGGCGTCTCTCTGAGAAGTCACTGCCATCAAGACAAGTGGTTTGGGCTTTGACTGCAGAGGCCAGTGTCTTTCTCCCTGCTCCGTGTGACTAAGACACAAGTCCTTGTAGACCCTGTAGTCTTATATGCATCCAGATAGCACAGCCCTTGTGCTTATAGAGAACTATCAGTATGATTTCCACTAGACAGGTATGGATCTCAGGTCCACCCAAACCCACCCTGCACAGAGGGACTGCATTGAGAACTAACCTTTTCTAGTGTTATAGAAATTGT
The DNA here is from genome assembly GCF_021556685.1 of Rattus norvegicus. Classification (NCBI taxonomy): domain Eukaryota; kingdom Metazoa; phylum Chordata; class Mammalia; order Rodentia; family Muridae; genus Rattus; species Rattus norvegicus. Next base: position 60,576,915 of record NC_141537.1, read on the forward strand.
CTCACCTGCACATTTGCATTTTAGTAACAGTGAAACAAGTAACCAAGGAGAAGGCTTTTACACACCTACTGCCTGCATTGAAGTGTCACTACATTTTCAGAGATGAACTATTATGTGGGGAAAATGCTTTCCTTGCTCTTATCAGTGACTTACCTTCTCTCAGAATCCCTTCATTTACAAACACCCATTTATGATTATCTTCAATTACTGATTATAATAACCACCACCACTCTCCAGTAGCAGAATTCAAAGAACCCAATTAAAATGCACCTCAGAGTTCTAAAGTTCTGCACTTTGTGCGTGCATACACGTCTGTCTGTGTGCATGCATACAAGTGTATGTGGAAGCCGGATGCTACATTTTTTTAAAGCTATATAAGAACAGGATGGAAGGCAGCATCTGCTTACCAGTGGCTTGGACCTGTAGTCATGACCCCTGCCTCAGTGGATAGAGAGGCTGCAAGACTCCCATTAGTTCAATTCTTCTAATCCTTAGGAGCAAGAGATGCCTGTGGGAAAAAGGAAACTACATTACATCGAGGACAAGCTTCGAGGAGACTAGAAAGAAAGCAGTTCTCTCATTCCTTTCTTTATGTGTTTTCTTTTTTTAAAAAGGGGATGGTGCAGAGCAAGTTAATTCATGGCCTTAGACACAACACAGCAATCTGTTGTACCAAGTTATATCCTTTCTGTTTTAAGACATATTCATAAGCATGATCTGGTTACTTTTTACCAGTCTGAACCTTCACCCGACAGAATCTGCTGTCTCTAACCATTAGACTGACTGGATACCTTTTGATTCAAAAGAGGCAGGGGAAATGTCTAGAAGACCGACTCTGGACACAGGGGTGCATTTCTATAACCAGGGGAGCTAGGAAGCCAAAGTAAGGGGACTGCCATGATTTAGAGGCTATCCTGGACTACATAGTAGATTTAGGCCAACCTGGGATGCAGTGTGAGGTCCTGTCTCAGAGGAGGAGAGAGGGAGGGAAAGGTCACAGAGAAGAGAGAAGAGAACAGAGAATGATCGAGTTGTTGACAGTTAAGCGGACTGAAACTCTGGGCTTATTTTTAAAACATGAAAGTGATTGGATGTTTATGTTAAATTGTAAAACTGTCTGCATACATGAACACTGAAAACATCACTTGGGCTTGGTGGGCAATGTGATGAACTGACATCATTCTCCAAAGACTGTCTCTCACACTGGTCTCTCTGTTGCTTTTCTTAGAAAAAAATTAGTATGATCTCATTAAGTTTTTCACAGATGCCTCAGTCTTTTTCAAATGTTTATTTCATGTTGAATGAGCTGAAGACTCGAACCCCTTCACTGACCCTTCTCTAGTGACATTTTAGCAAGAAACAGCTCTTTACACCTGCTGGGGAGCCTGTTAGGCTAAGGCATGTTCTGTTCAATGGAGGCTGTGCTCTGCTCCATGTTTAATTCAAAACCGCCTATGCTTCAGCCTGAATATCTCTCATGGATGCTGCCTTTTTGCCAAGCTCACTGGTTTTGTCCTTGCCCCTCTAATCCACTTCAGCACACTACAAACTAAGCACTGGCTTATTATGCCTTGGAACTTTTCAAAGGTTCCATGGTACTCCTGACAGCTCCTGAGCCCAAAGCCTCCAAGGCCTGAGGACCTGGTCTCCTCCAACCTCCCACGCCAGTCTGGCCTGCTCTCAAAGCCCCAAGGTGTTAGGCTTTCTCTTCTTCCACAGGTATTTGTCAGGGCTGCTCCCTCTGTGAGGCCGCTCCCCTCCACCACACCAATCCTTCCTATCAGAGATGAATTCATGGGCTTTACCAAGTGGCATCACACTGCCCTACCAGTCTAAGTCCTCTGTACTGTGCTACAGTGTTCTCTTCCAACACTCCACTTGTTCATCTGTGTGCTTGTAGGAAGCCCATCTCCAAAAACCTTTGTAAGCTACTCGGGAACCTAACTAGGAGGAGACAGCATAGCTATGTAGACTGTGAAACTGGATGGTGGGGAGATACAGTCTGGTGACGGCCGTGCTCTTCTCACGAGGACCTTCCAGGCATCTTGGGTGTACCTCTAATCACCTAGTTCTCCCAGGATGCTTCTCAGTCTGTAGTTAAATGTTTCCAACATCTTCATGTGCAAATCCATCTTTTAATACAGAACCTCTACAATCCCCAATCTGTAAGCCTTTGCTTGCTCTGGACTCCCAGGACTTGGGCAGCTGGACATGGTGGTACCTGTCTTTAATCCCAGCATTGGGGAGGTGGAGTCAGGTGACTCTCTGAGTCTAAGACTAGCCTGATCTACACAGCAAGTTCCAGGACAGCCAGAGATACATAATAGAAAAACCCCCTTCTCCAAACAAACAAACAAACAAACAAACAAACAAACCTGTCTTTGTCTTCCTTAAATATCAGTATAACTCCATACTGATAAAGCCAGGATAGGAAACATAGGTCCAAACTTTATCACACAAAAATGAAATACAAAACAGCACTGTAGCTCGTAACACAGCACTTACATTGATGAAGCCCTGGCTTCATATCCCAGCAACACAGCATTACAAGACCAAAGCCTAGGAGAGATCTTAGTGTGGCCGACAACCATACATTGTGCATTGTGACTTCATCTAAAACAACCAACAACGAAAAGCCCCTCTTCATACGACTGGAGCAGCAGACAAACCTGTAACCCAGCACTCGGGAGGCCAGCAGAGGAGGACTGCAGCAAGTTCAAAGGCTACTTGAATTTAGAGAGTAAGAACCTGGTTCATAAAACCAAGCAAGAGCAGGGCCTACAGCTCTGTGGCTCAGTGTTGGTGAATCACAAAGTGATCTCTAGCCATGCTTGTCCAGCAGATTCTCATATGAACTGGGGTCTTCAGTACTGTCCCTGGGGGAACATGTTGGTTGGTTACACAGGTCCTGGGTTCAATCAACAAGCAAGCAAGCAAGCAAGCAAGCAAGCAAGCAAACACGCACACACACACACACACACACACACACACACACACACACACACACACACACCCCACTCATGTTTTACTCATGTTTTACTCATGTTTTAGCACTATGGTAGTAGGAAATTAACGTCTGTATGAGAAATACATGGCAGGCTAGGATGCTTTTAATTTTGAAAATAAATGTACCCTAGTGTCAGTCACTGCTCCATTGGTATGAAGAGATACCATGACCAAAGCAACTCTCGTGAAAGCAATCATTTAACTGGGGACTTGCTTACAATTTCAGGGGTTTAGTCCATTTTCATCATGTCAGGAAGCATGGTGGCAGGCATGGTTACCATGGTGCTGGAGAAATCGTTGAGAGTTTACAATCTAGACTGCAGGCAAGAGGGAGACATCAGGCTTGGCATGGGCTTTGTGAAACCTCAAAGCCAAACCCAAGGAATGCACTCCCTCCAACAAGGCTACCCCTCCTGACCCTTTCAAATGGTGTCACCCCCCTGGTGACTAAGCGTCCAACATATGAGCCTGTGGGGGCCATTCTTAGTCACACCACAACACCTAATAATGCAAGGAAAGAGCGTGTTCCTGAAAGAAATCGCCCTTCTATGATCACGTTCTTTCCGACGGGCAATTGGCTACAGTTGCCCTTCATGTGGTGGGGGTGGGGTGGGGGTTCGTTCTGCCCTATTACATTAGTTATGAATGGTTAAGCGACTTTATTATGAAAGTACAAGCTTTGAAAGACTAAAGACTCTATTGGTGCCCTTTAATCTGAACTGAACTAGATTTCTGTGAATGCAAAGATTACTGGGCCTGCTCTTACAGTTCCCTGAGAAATGGCCTTTGCTTGCTCCAGCGCTTTTCCCTAACCATCAAAACAGAACGTCTGCACCGGAGTCATCGTTGTCAGAGGAAGGAGGATGGCACGCTATGGAGAAGCCACACTGCAGTGTCTAGGAGCCCACGGAGAGGGAATCAGAGTAACAAGGGGGATTGTCTGAAGCTCTCTTCAGAGATTCCCAAACAGCCCAGTCCCAGACCTCACCTGCCTTGCGCCTAGGAACACACCATGTGCCTCCCAGTCTCCTCCTAGAGAACCCAATTCACACGCGCTGTCCTGGACCTGTTATGTAACTGTGGTTGAAGATATTTTTCACTAAACTCTTTAAACAAAGGTTCACGTGACACATTTCTGCTTGAGTTTAGTTCCAGGAAATGTTTGGTTTCTGCAGATATTCATGTGCTTCTGGTTGTCAACACACACAAACTGTGTGTTTTCCTTTTCTCGCTTTAGCAACTAGAAAGCCCCAAATCAAATCTATTCACCAACTCTGCTCAAGAGAATGGCTTAAACCTTATTTTTTATAAACCTATTTTTACATTTTGGCCTGAAATGGGCTAGTATCATAGCGGCATATAAACTCCAGAATACAGCAGAAAGGAGGGAAGCATGGCAGTGTGTCTGTTGGTCTTTCCATTAAGAAAGGATACCTGCTATGAATTCAATTCTGTGCTGCCTAAAAGGACCCTTCTTCTAAAACACACAATACACCCTCTTGCCTCTTTATGCAAACCCTGTCCACAAAGCTTGACTGAGACACAAATATACTCCCAGCTGAATTTCCCTAGCAACACTGAAAAGCCTGAAGGGTTTTGTCAACTACATCAGTGAGAGTTCTTTAATTACTATTTTGAAAATTAAAGTGTTTTGGAAAAGCCAGCTAAAGGGCTTTCTGGCAGGTGTTCTCAGAGACTGGGAAGAGAGGAACTGAGCACACAGATCTACAAGCCAAGGGACTACTTCAACTGTGCTGGAACTTTGGCTCAACATTCCCTGACAGATAAAGCAAAAACAGAAGAGAACTGGTTACAGAGTCCCTAGGGATGCTGGGAAGTAAGTCTTAGCATAACTGTGACTTGTCCTGGTTCTTACCTGAGAAGTAGCTTTTCTAGCAGATCATCATATAAACAATAGACTGGGGTCCTGAGACCCATCCCTGGGGGATATGCTGACTGGCTTATCCAGACTTCCTTGCAGTATATATTATATATAGTACAAATGCAAAGTTCTGATAAAGTAATGAAATAAATAAAACTGGGACAGTATGCAATAAATTTCTTTGATTGATGAAAAAATATTGATTAAATATGGTAGCCACAAATGGCTTAGAGTAACTCAAAAGGCTTGATGGACTGACCAGGGGTGGATTGAACCCAGGGCCTCATATGTTACCACTGAGCTATATTGTGGCCAAGGACTTTTAAAAGATACAATTTTAATATAGTAGCTAACTCTTTTTTTTTTTTGAGCTGGGGACCGAACCCAGGGCCTTGCGCTTCCTAGGCAAGCGCTCTACCACTGAGCTAAATCCCCAACCCTAGTAGCTAACTCTTAATAGTAAATACCTACATACTGGACAAGTTTTTGAAAGAATAATCATTTTGAGACTAATTTATAGTAATGAGTATGTATCATACTAGTCGTGTGTGTATGCGTGTGCATGTGTGCGTGCATGTGTGTGTGCGTACTTTTAATTCTAGCACTTAGGAGGCAGACACTGGCAGATCTCTTGTGAGTTTGAAGGAAGCCTGGTCTATATAGTGAATTCCAAACCAGCCGAGTCTTTATAATAAAGCCTTGTCTCAAAGAGTGCAGACAGTTATGTAGAGATACAACATTTTAAGAAGATAACATACTGTGCTATACTTATACGCAGATTTATAGTATGTATAGTTAATGAAACCATAACTCTTCTATTAATGGTTAAAAATCAGGACCTGAGGGTAAATGTTAAGTGAACTCCAGTGAACACTGCCTTTCTGTGTCTTGTTTTGAACATCCTGTGCACTGCCCATGTGGGGATTTCAAACCACATTGTGAGCTACCCAATTACCAAAGGCCACACACAGCGCCACCTGCTGACTCCCGGAAGGAAGTACAGCACCGCCACAGAGGAAGCAGAGGGGCAGAACACTGCGTTATTTAAAGTCTGTCTGTGGGAGGGAGAAGTCCACATGTCTGTCCACGAGCTACTCTCTCTGGCATCTAGACAGGAACAATCAAGAGCAATCAAGGGTGGGGACCTAACATGCTGGTCTGGAAACTTTGTGTTTCTATCGGAAAGCAGGGTGTCCTCTAGTGGTCCCACCCAGCCAACTCAGAGTAAGGGTTCTTTGGAAGCTCAAAGTTGCAGCGTCCCATCAAGAATTCAGAATTCACACACAGTTCCTCCCAATACCACAGTTTTAGTCATTCTTGAGCTAACTTCATATTTAAAAAATAGAACCTGACACAGGTAGAACAGAAAAAGACATGGTTAGAGTCATTAAAAAAAAATCAACAAATTCAGTTTAACTGTTAAATGAAGTATTTCCTTTAACAGCTAGAAAATGCAACACTGCTCATTATTTAATGATATAACAGAAGTCTTAAGAGAGTTAAAAAGTGAGGGGCTGGAGAAAACGGCTTAGTCGTAAGAGCACAAGGACCTGAGTTCAGATCACCTGACATGGTAGGCAGTCATGTCTACAGCCCCAGGACTTGCAGAACAGGGAGGGCAAGGAGTGAGGGCAGACCCCTGAGGCTTCTGACCCATCCCACCATACTGTAAGCTTCAGAAGATCCTGTTTAAAAAAACAGGTTGGAGAGAGACGGGGGTGGGGGTGGGGGGGAAGCCTGATGTCGGTATCTGGCCTCTACATGCGCACACACATACAAACGTATGGATGCATCTCCTAGACATACACAAAAATATACAGATGAAAAGCAAAAGTGTGAACTACAACTGAGAGATAACTTTCTATAGAAACTGTTAGGATGAGATGTAAGCCCATCAATGTTCCTGGATATAAAATCAATATAGAAAAGATAGTGACTCATGATTCTTACTAAAAGCCATTTCATAGAATAGGAACAGCCTTCACTTAACATGTCGGTTTGAACTACGCGCGTTCTAAGAATAAGGGAACAAGTCTTCAAGAGCTTTACAGGGAAAATTACAAAGTGGTCAAGTGAAGAAACCTACTCTTTGTGGGTGAAAGAGTAAAAGTCCCTGGTTTGAACCTGGACTCTACAGTGTCCCTCAAGGGCCATGGTAAACCCAGCTAAAAATCCTTTAAAGTCAGGGGTGGGGTGCACAAGAAAGCCTTTAATACCTTGAAGAGAAGTTAAGTAAGATGGCTCCCAGGAATTACAGATTCATATTAAATAATGATAAGATGTTAAGGACAAATAAAACGCCAGAGAACCTAATAAAGTTCATTACCTCAAAATTTCCTGTGTATCTGTTTTGCATGTTCAGGTATGTGTTTGTGTGTAGGCTGGTCAAGGGGTATGGAGGGCACAGGACAACCTCCAGTGTCATTCCTGGACTCTCCAAGGAGGCTGCCTGGCCAGCAAGCCCTGGGAATCTGCCTGGGTCCACCTCCCAAGGGCTGGGACTACAAGCCTACCCCACATCCTGGCTTTAGTTCTGGGAATTGAATTCAAGCCTTGCTAAGCACTTTATCAAGGCCTGTCAGAAATATGGATGCAAAGGAGTTGGGGGAAGGCAGAGAGGGAAGGAGGAGAGCTGTAAGGAAAGGAAGGAGGGTGGGGATGGGGAGAAAGGAGGAGGTTACAGGGAAGCCACCCAGAGGATGTGCTAGTGTCAAGAAAGTGGTTGTCCTGTTCACTATTACACTTGGTTCTAGCAGAAAACACAGGAAATAGGAGACCGGCTGTCCATAAGCAACAGCACACAATCAGAATTTCTATACAGAGAAATGGCAAACACATAAAGTCAATGTAGTGTGGATTAAACTCTACAGAGTTCAGGGGCCCAGGGTAAGAGAGGTAAACTGAATAGGGGGCCAACTCTGAAATAATCATAATCATGACATGAAATGTAGATTTATCTTTAAAAGCAAAGAAGTAAAATATTCAGGGGAAGGGTATGCATGTTTATCAGTTAGAGTCAGGGGAACTGAACAAATGCACAGCCACATAGAAATGCCTCAGCATCCAGCATCTACCTAGCAGGTCCTGGAGGCCAAAGACACTCAACAACCATTTTTTGAAGTAATGACTTAATGGAAGACATAAAGGCTTGAGTCTGAAATAATATTTGATAGTTAACTAGAATATTAATTAGAATGCCTATGGCCAAAACTACTTTTTTTCTTTGAAAGCTATTTGTTTTCAATTAACATAATGGGCTGGAGGAATATAATGTTTGTTCCATCAGCCACACAACTGTGCATAAGAATCAGGACCTGTATCCAGAGTTCACCGCAGACGCCTGGCGCATCCGAGGAAGCACCGGCAGTACCACGCCAAGAAGCGGGGGTTATCCTAAGCAGAAATGCTCGGGTCCTCACACTCACAATGCTGCTGCCAATTCAGACGGTTCACTGGACTCTGCGATGCCAACCTCTTTAAACTAGCTCGTCTGCATAGTGCTGGTCCCCTAGGGTTGGCCTGTTGCTCTTTTCCTCCGGATGAGAAATCTGTGTGCAGTCAGGCCTCTGTGGCCTCCTAGTGCTGGCCATGGAGAACAGCAGCCTCTGTCCTTAGTAACAGTTCTGCAGCCAATGCTCTACTAAAACAGTGGGAGCAGACTCCAGTCCTCTGCTCTTCTTCCACACGGGGAATGCCATGCCCCAGAATAACCCAGTCTGGACACTGCTGGGCCACACCAAGCCGAGGCAGACAAGGAAGAATCACATCATGAGCGTCCTCACTGGCACTTCCCGCCAGGACACTACCTACCTAACGTCAAGGATTCTTTCTGGTTGTGTTTGCTTCAAACAAGATTTTAATTAGCGTTTGTTCTTGTCTTGTGTATGATTTTGTCTTTACTGAAATCCTAGAAAATTCGCCCACTATATTCCCTATGACAAAACACTATCAAAAGTAATTAGTACTTGTGCCTTGCAGAGCACGCATGCTTGACTGAGCTCTGGCAAACTACGACCCTGAGCCACACACAGAGGACTCCACTTCCAGCCAGACTCTAAGGCCAACAAGCTTTTTCGGAGGCAACAAAGACACCACAGCTACTTGGGAAAGACCGCTGGGCCGGAGAGAAAGGCCAAGTGCTGGCTACCAACTGCTACCCCCGAATGATCGGTCAACACAAAACATCAGTGTCTGTTTCACAGGACCGAAAATAACATTTTAGACATAGGAAGTTAAGTCTGGAGACGAGTTCGAGAATAAGTAAGGTGTTAGTTAAGTTCACTTAGATAAATGATGTCCCCCAAATAATCATTAATTAGAAACAAAACAAAGTCATGATGGAAAAGAAAAGCTATTCTCCATCATCCGTCTCCACTGCAGGTCCTACCGCTGGGCTGTGGACAATGTGCTCCACTACAATGTAAATGCCGGGCGTTGTGCAGAGTTTTATTATCATGGAACCCAGAAAGTGATGGGGGTGCACACAGAGTGGGGTGTGCAGCCACGGTCCATCCTGCCGTAAGAAATCAGTCAGTGGGTATCTGATGAGTTGGTACATACAAAGTAGCCAGGATGCCACTTGGCAGACAGCAATTACCTATCACCTTACAGAACACACTGCCTGTGAATGCCTGATGTCAAAGCTGAGGCAAAGCCCTTACATCACACTTGTGAAACAATCGTGTGACTTTCATAAACAAACAAAAATGATTTTATGTGTATGTTCAAATCGTCACGTAAACAGACAAAAACCAACTCCGTGTGTGTATAAATGTACCAAAAAAACTGGAGAGGAAAAATCTATTCCAATTATTTTCTCTTCCCTTGTTCTTTTTCCACTTGTTAATATTTGCTTTGTTTCGGACGTAGTCCCTTTAAATATATTTAGGAAATGAAGCATCAGTAGAAGGGAACTTACTGATTTACCAGAAAGTAAAATGTGGCAGCCAGACAGTGGCAGGAGAATGTTTGAGTTCCAGGACAGCCAGAGCTGTCTTCAAAATCTAAAAGAACAGATGAGGGGAGGATAAGGAAAATGTGTACTGTCAGAAACAAGTTATCTACCACTAGATGGCACTATACTGGGCAATTTTAGAAAATATTGCATTATGAAATTCAAACTGTCAAATTACAAGAACATTTTTCAGGAGGCAGGATTTGATCAAATCAGTCCTGGTTTTTTTGTGCCATTTAAGCTATTTTGCCATTTCAAAAGAAAATGGGGGGGTTGGGGACTTGGCTCAGTGGTAGAGCGCTTGCCTATCAAGCGCAAGGCCCTGGGTTCGATCCCCAGTTCCGAAAAAAAAAAAGAATAGAAAAAAAGAAAACAGGGATACTGAGAGTAAACAATAATATAATCAAGTTAAATATTTGATAACTGATTTGATATACCAACAACTTTTCTGATTTTTTAAACAGAAATAATTCTACCTCTCTTTCCCACTTCTCAAAACAGCAATGAAGTACAGAAATGTATTTCACTGCACAAATGGGGGACAAAGCGGGGGAGGGAGTTGTGCTGTAATCTATCAGCTTGGTTAAAGGGAACTACATTTCCCAGAATCCCCTTCCATATATGACTCTAGGCCAAGGTCAGTTAAGTATGCTTAGCAAGTGATTTCTACTACTTCTTTCTAACTTGTCAAATTATATTTAGTAGTTTTACTCACTTTTACTTAAACTTTCAAATTTTTGTAAGCCAGGCAAAGGTGACAGTCAACTATCAACATGGCTCCTGAAGTAGACCAGGGTATACCAGACCTAGAGAGGTTCAACTAACTGATCAGCAGCTGTTTATCACCAGAATGGATGAGGTGAGTTAATGTCATTTCTGGATCGGTCTAATTCGCCCCTCTAACTTCAAATAAAATGCAAAGTATAACTACTTATCTGTTTCTGTGACATACAAGGTCAGGTTCTTGCTCTGCCTCTGTTTTACAGTGGCCTCTGGCTGTGCCATCCACACAGAGGCCTCAACTAAGTCACTCACTCTCCCTGGGCTCCTAGAACAGCACTGAGGTCACAGATGTGCTACTGGTTTTGTTTGAACAAAGGACTTGTATGCACTGGGGTTTCTGAGCCCTTTACAGCCACTGTTTGCTTTAGGCCTCTAGCACCCTATGACAAGGTACAGCTTCCTGTTGGCACATGGAGATCCTTTTAAGGTAGAGGGCAGCAGAGAACCTCTTTCAAAGTTAAACAATGGGACGTGTCAGCACCAGGATCTGAAACTGCAGCCCCAGGGGGAGCTCTCAAACACCACATGACAGAGCTTTCCCACCTGACCCATTCAGTCAGACTTCGTAAGAGGAAAGCCTGTGTCTTCTTTCTCAGTGGTACGGTGTGTGTGTCTGCAAAATGTCCTCAAATGTCCTTCCTCGATCACCAACCACCTTGTTTTTTGAAATAAAGTCTTTTATTGGTCTGGAGCTTACTAAGGAAGTAGGCTGGCTAGCCAGTGAAGCTCATGGGTCTACGTCTCCACCTCTCTACCGCCGGGACTCTAAGAGTGGAATACCACCGCTACCACATCCAATTGGTTACATGGCTGCTGGGTATTCAACTCAGATCCTTGTGTCTGTTCAGCAAGCTCTCTACCAGTTTATCTGCAGAGCACAGCAATCCAGATTTCTGCATATGCACTGCCCACCCCAAGCATATAATAAAACCTTATGTAAGCATCGACTGCCTGTGTTTAGCACATGACTAAATACATTGATTTGAACATTAGCCGACATATGACCTTCTCTCAGAACTATGCCTTCTCCGATGGAAACTACAAAGCCGTCTAGGTTTCATAAGAGAATGCAGACAATGAAGACCAAAATTGGTGCTGAAGAAAACTGGATAGAGTGCCTGAAACCCATGGACAGCAGAGCTGTGGTAGGCTGCAAGATCCCAGCTATCCTGTATGAGACACACCTAATAACTCAACAGCTGCAAACACTCCATTTTGCCTATCACACTGGCCTCCCACCCACAGTGACTGTGTGATCTTCAGTTCTGGCCCTCCTGACCCACTGTGGTTAAGGGAACCAAACCAGCCACGCTGTGAGAGATGCCGATTCGAAACTTTATCCACACACAAAGGCTGTGTAAAATACAACACCGTCCTGCCCGCCTAGGGACCGCCTCACGCTTGGGTTCTGTCACCCTATCTTAATTAAATACACGGGAAACCAAAGCTATGAAGACATTTTCTGCTCTCTTGGCTGCTATTAAGAAATACCTACTCGGTGCTGTGCAGTAAGTAACAGACTGAGGATTTGTTTGAACCCAGCAAAAAACTCACTGCCATGCATCTCTAAATACAAGTCCTGTCCATTTGGATGTGTTTAAGCACAGTAATCTCATAGTATTCAATTATCAAGACAGGCCTAATATATAAAGGGCTCTTCTGAGCTCCTCTGGCAGACAATCCCCAGGAGTAAGTCCATCTCCACTATAGCAAGGCTGAGTGATTCTCAAGTCTGGGGTAGAAAAAAATCCTTTTCCTGTTGGGCCCCTGTCTAGAACTTGCTGGTTCAAAGCCTTCTCCCTACAGCTGTTGGGCCCACCACCGAAACACTCAGTGTCCTCCTCCTGCAACCCTCCCCTTCCCAGAGTGTATTCCTGTCCTCACTCCTCTTCTCCTCAGTATGGACTGTCGATACTCGTTGAAAACTCAGTTTTTCCTGCCCAGAATCACCCACTCGCCTGACTCAGACAGTTGTACAAGCTGCACGCTATAAAAATACCCTCTGCTGTAGCACGCGCGCCCTTCGTTCCCTCACACTTGGACACAGCAGCAGCACTTTTGCACTGCTTGGCTTTAGTCAAACGTCATTCTTTGTCTACGACTTTGAAGAGGAGAGATATATGTTCAGAGACTTGAGCTTAATCAGCTGCTGCTGTAGCCACCACCAGAGACAGTTGTTTTAAAACTAGTTTTATACTAGCTCTTTCAAATGCTATGCAGTCTCAACAAGACAGCCTACCTTAAATCAGGGTCTGTGTCTGCTAGTCACTTTAGAAATGGAAATACACGGTCCACTGACAGGTAAGAAATTCCACAGTCTCCACCTTCAGTGGAGAGAAAACCCCCGTCTGTCCTCCATGACTGCCTGGAGGGAACCGGAGGACACTCGACATCCCTCGGGTAGTCTTCCAGTCATCTTCACCTTTACAGTAGGCCAACACCGGATCCCCTGGACGGTCCCAGAGAACCACTTGTGGTTCACAGAGCATCCGCGGCAAGACTGAACCTGACTGCTGGAAGCCTCCCCTCCTTTTATCTCCTTCCAAACAGGGCTTATGAGAACAACTCTAAAAACAGCATGAGCTTCAGACCATGGCTTTTTCTGAAAACTGGTCACGGGATGCCCATAAAACGCCACCAGCAGGCCTCTCCCAGGTTCTAAAGCCACACACTGAACAGAGACATGCACACAAAGCCAGCTGCAAACTACACCAAAGGCCCGGATTCCGCCCAGAGGCTGTGGGGGAGCATGAATGGTTCTGGGTACTCTACAGGCTCACCCACACAGCAGCCTCGACTTCCATGGTCATCTCTCTTAGATCTTCAAAGAGAAACGATATTCACTGACACAATATATAGGAATCTAGAAAAAAAGGGGAGGTTTTTTTTTTCTTTCTTTCCAAAAAGTAGCCTTCCAACACTGCAATTCTCAGATTATACTTTTGGCTTGAAACATAGATTACTTGAATACTATTTGGTTAGTAAAGAACCTTAAATGTGTATGTGTGTGTGTGCGTGCATGCGTAAGCACATGCGCGTGATGTCTACTGTTTAGTGCCATGAGGAGCTAGATACGTTTGTTGGACAACAGGAAAGCCTTAAACTTAAGACTGTGAGACCCCTGCAGGTGCAGGCTGGAGGCAGGAGGACAGTGAATTCTAGGCTAATGCAGGCAGTGTTAACAATTATCTGTTCCAAAGCCCACCAAGGTGATTTCTGACACCTGCTACAACACAGGTGAACCTTGAAGACCATCCAGGGGATCCGGTTTTGGCCTACTGTAAAGTGGAATTAGCCTATCACAAAAGGGCAGACATTATCTGACTGAGTCTAAGGGGGAGTTGCTTAGTTGCACACAGTCACCACAGGAGATGGATGTGGTGATGTAACAGAGACCACCTGTGCATTTAAAGATAGAAAACACTGTATTTTAATGCCCGGTGAATAAAAAAGTCAGATGTTTATAAGAATCTTCTATTGTCTTGAAAAGCAATGATTTAAGAAAACAACTGTGATGTCATTCCAGCTCCCAGGCAAGAGGCTCCTAACTCGGGCCCCTTCAATGCCCTGCCCTCAACCTACGCCATGCTGTGGTCACTGCAAAGTAATCCATTCTCTCTCCTGTCCTTCTTCCTTCTAAATTCCTGCCATGGCTGTTCCAAGCAGTCACTATCTTTTCAAGTCCTCAAGCCAAGCTATACCATCCCTTTACATTTAAAACTTTCAACAGTTCTCCACAGACAACAGGACATCAGCAGTCCAGGCAGGGCCCTCTTCAACCCCATCTCCCACCACTTTCCCAGCACCACCACCAGTCTCAAGCCCTGTAAGTCTCCGCCCCTACAGTGTGCCACATGGGAACACTTCCCTGTTCTCCCCAAGGTGAGGAGCAGCGACCTCGATGAAGGACTGCAGACGGTCCTCAGGCCACCCAGACCACGGGCAAGTGAACTGCAGTGTCCCTGACCAGCCTGGGCTTGAGATACAGTGTTCACCACATTACGCTGCACTGCTTCTGGTGTCTGGTTCCCAACCCATCCCTGACACATCCACAGCACACTTCAGAAGCACCTCTGTCAGACCAAAGACACCTCCCATCATGCACAGTCCACCTCTCTGGCCACAGATGAGCAGCCCTCAGTGTCACTGCTGCTCTGACGTAAGTAGGAGGGAAGGGCATGCATGCACTTGGGACACACACACACACACACACACACACACACACACACACACACACATACACACACACACAAATGGAGGAGTGCTCAAGTGAGTCTGACTTGCTCCTTTCTTCAAAGGAACTACCAGTTTTGATAACAAACTTGCAAATGAAATGTTAGTAACATATGTCCTAGAAGCCCAGGGATAGAGAAGTTTGCAGAACATTCTGGAATCAGAGGAGCTTGAAGGATGACATTATTTCCTGAGTGTGTGGCAAACTGGGAATGGAGTAAGTGACCTAAGAAATTTCTAGATCTGTTCATGTCCACAAGAGAATGTATAGGAAAAAAAAAGAGAACAGGGCGAGTAAGAACCAGAAATAGGGAGGGGAACCAAACACTGGAACTAGACGTTCTGATGACTGCCAATGGTGAAAGAGGATGTCACATTTGTGCACCTCTCTAGCTCTTTAGCACAAGAATGAGAATGTAGTGATCTGTAAGACACACTCTCACCCCCTTCTTTTCTATGTAAGGAAAACTAGAAACCACCATAGTTTGGAGTCATTGCAGGTTTGCAGTCTGCAACCCTTTCCATATACCTTCTGTCTGTACCATGTGGGTTACAAACAGTACGTCTGAGATCTCTGGTGTCTCTTCTCACACCCTGGCCCTTTTGATCTCTTCCCGTGCTCACGCCCAACACCTTCTGCAGAGCTGGACTATTTCAGGTGGGGCTGCCAGTGTCTTAAAGATGATACTGACCACAATCAAACTTTTTTTTGTTCTAAAAGGAACTTATCAACAATAGTTCCTTTATCGAAGCATAAGCTATAAAGATTGCTCTGTGTGAGCAGTGCTGTACATCTGTAAAGCTAGCACTGGGGAAATCAAAGCAGGAGGATGCAGGAGGATGAAGTTCAACAAGGCTAGCCTCGGCTACACAGTGAGTCCAGGAAGCTTGGGCTGTGTAATATCCTTATCTCAAAGCAACAGCAACAACATAAAGTCTTTAATTTGGTTCTAAGTAATTGTTGACACTTTGGTTTAGTTTCTGTAAGTATTTAGTAGACCTAAGTAGTTTTCTTTAAAGAAAAACTGGAAAATAATTGCTGCATCACATGGTGAAGGAAACACACACACAATTTAGAGTACCTGGATGCATCATCTATAAAAGTTTATAAAGCTCCTTTTTTCGTTTAACCTTAACTCTATTGAAATCTTAGAAGATGCCATGTTCCATTGGGAGAGTTACAAACTATTTTCCTAATGTGAAAACTGAGTATGTATCATATAGATATACAGGCCTGGAAGATCATCAAGTATGATCTCAATTACCATTTTAATCGTGTTTGTTATGGATAAACTCCAAGTTTAGTTAGCAAGAGCAGTAAGAGAACCAGGCTTAATGTAGGAGATAAAAATGAGAATGGCCCAATCTCTTATACAGGCATTAAAAAGCAAGACCATCAGGGAGGGGTGAGAGGAGCTGGGGCTGGTGAGAAGCCTAAGGGGTGAAGGTGTCTGCCTCAAAACCTGGGAAACATCTGATTACTTAGGAGAGAACCAACTGTCACAGTCGCCCTGACCCCGTGTGTGTGCTGTGCTGTGCCTAGTTGTTCACGGACACACATAATGAACATTTCAAGCCAGCGCAGAATGTGGAAGGGGAAAAGAGGTAAGAAGGTAAACAGATTTCACTTACAGTTAAGAGATTCCCAAAGTGAGGCAAAACTCCTCCTGTAGAGGGCACCATCCCTGGGATGCAATGGTGGTTCTAAAAGGAATCAAGAAGACAGAGTATGTCAATGCCAAAGAAAGGAATTTCTGGAATGCCAGTCACTCTTCCTCCCAATCGTGAGCAAAAGAGCCACCAATGTAGATGTTATAATCCATTTTCCAAAACTGTTTTATTCCACTTAAAAACTGCTGTCTCCCTCGCAGTCTTACAGGCAAACACATTCATTTCAAACCCCAACACCTGAGGGCTCTGAATCATTCCAGAGTCTCTCTCTCCTTCCTGCCAGGAACATAGCTCGTTCTCCCTTCGCCAGCATGCTGCAGACCTGGCTCACTTCTCTAAATCACAGCACAGGCCCAGACCCTGGCCTGTTGGGCTCTGTTTCCCCTGTTTTCAGTCCTTGACAGTGTTAACTATCACTGCTGGGCCTCTTTGGTGAGAAGTCTCAACTGGGTCCCGGCTGTGCATTTCGGACTCCTTAGGACTTGCCCACCGAGTGCCTAGAACCCAACCAGCTTCCTTTTCCCTCAGAGCTTGCTTTTCTTGCTTTTCTTCCTAGTTCTGACAAGCCTGGTCTCTCTTCCTTATCGTTTGCTCACCCTTCTGCTGCCTCCACCCTTCCACCTGCTCTACTTCCCCCCTCACAGAGCCCTCGATTGAATCTGTCCTCACTAGATGGCTCAGTGACTGCATGGGGTAGATCTCACTTCAATCTATATTCAACACTACAGCCGGCTTCATCTTCAGTAGATACCACAGAGGGGTGGGCGGGAGAGAAGCACATTTTTCCCTTTTGAAAATGTTAGCATCCCTCCTCTTCAGAACAGACAGGACAGTGTGTAGGTTTCACAATCTGTTCCCAGATTCTTCGACATTCCCCTTGAACACATGAAACTTAGCTCCCCTGCTCTTGAATGTGGGCTGACCTTACAGCTTGTTTCTAGAGAATAGAATGTGGAGACAGAGAGACAGTGAATGGCTTCCAAAGGGAAAGTCAAAAGGCACTGAGGCACCACCTTGGTCCCCTAGATCACTTGATCTGGAGATGAAGCCGCCAGGGCTTATGGGCACTCTATTCTGTGGAGACTCACAGGGAAAACTGAGGTCTCCAGGGGCCACCAGCACCAGGAAATGCACCACCACAGAAGAGGACTGGAACCTACTATTTCTACTTCAGTACAAGAAGAGACCTTGATCCTGAACCCCAACCCCAGCACACAATTAGAGAAAACCAGCATTTGATGTGGACTCTAATCTGTGGATTTGAGGGTGATTTGTTACCTTGCCAGGAGATCAAACCTGAAGTGTTTCTTCAAGACTCTCCTCAAAGCCATCCATCACCTGCTGTCCTTTCCTTAGTTTTGCATACAGATACCATTTTAGTCTAGGCCATCACTGTCACTGGCAAAGCAAGGTCAATGTAACCTATGCCATTAGCACACCAAACCACTTCCAGCACTTTCTTTTGGGAGGTGGAGGATAGCAAAACAAACAAGATCTCACCATGTAGCCCTTGGCTGACCTAGAATTTGCTGTTCTGACCAAGTTGACTTCAAATTCACTGAGGTCCACCTGTTCCTGTCCCCCGAGGGCTAGGATTGAAGGTGTGTATCCCTAGACCCAGTGACTCTCTTTGGGACTCAATTCAAGGTCTACATTCATGGGAACTTTACATACTTTCTAATGTATGTAAATGTCGTTTCCAAGACTGTGTTGTAGTTATTCAAGGCCAACATTGTGACTTCTGCTACTTTTTTATTTGTAGTACTCCTGTATGATCCCAGGGTCACAACAGGCAAGCACTGAGTTACTAAGTTACAGCCCCAGCCACTTCTGCCCATGCTCATGAATACACAGGACTTTTAGAGCAGAAGTATCTTTCATGGCTTTTTTCCTTTAAAGAAGTTTGGAGATCTAGTAACAATGCACATATGCAATAAAGTTTGCATGACTCTGTCAAATGGTTTGAGAAGATTACTTGGCAGCATTTATTACCTCCAAAACCCAGATGGTTTATGAATAAGCAATTCCAATTCTAGCTGCTTAAACGAGGGAAAAATTAAAAGTAACAAGCATATATCAACAGAGGCAAAGTTAAATGAAATTAGGTCATGGCAGACTACTCTGGATCCATTTTACAAAATAAAATAGGTCAACATGTACTGACCTGCTCCACGGAATATTAAGTGGAAAAAATGCAATTTTCATAATAAGAAGTGTGTAAAACCCATCATAGGAAAACTTTAAAACATCCCAAAAGAGGCACAAATGAAAACTCAACCAAATAAAATCCCTTATATTTTCTGATATAGAACAAACTAACATCATTAAAATGTCAGTTCACCGTAAGTGAAAAAAATCAATGTAAGTTTCACAGATATACCCAGTTTTTAAGTGGATGAGATAAGGGAATTTCATACTGAAAAAATAAATGAGCAGAAGAGCCAGGGAAACTCTGAGGCTTTAGAGAGGAGGACGATGGTTCTGCCAGGTAATCTATTCTAACATGAGCCTACATCATGGAGAGTGCTATTTAGACAGATCAGACAGACAGACAGACCAAAGTAAAGAGCGGGCTCAAGGAGACAAGCCGCATTGTGCAAACTAAAGGAGATGTGAAAAAGCACTGGACAAAGACTGACTTTAAGAAACGGTGTTAAAGACACTGGAGAGCCATTTGGAGAGAGAGAGAGATTTAGCTCTGTACCTCAGATCACACACAAGAATAAGCTGTGCCAAGTCCTGGAGGGGACCTGGCGTGTCCTCTGACGCTGCTGTGGGGATAGGTCCTACTGGCATGTCCTCTGACATTGCTGGTGGGACAGGCGAACTAGGACTCCATCAGTAAGTTTGACTACAGATTATTTTTCAAACCTTGAGAAGCTAGTATGGTGGCTCACAGAGGTCATCCCAGTACTTGGAAGACTGAGGCAGGAGGACTGCCAGAAGCTGAGGAGAATCATAGCGAGTCCCAGTCCGGCCAGGGCTAGACTGAGACCTTGTCTCAAAAGCAAACAAACAAAAAAGAGACCCATCAATTGAAACGAAAAAAAAAAAAACAGTACAGCCAAAACCAAAACATTTTAAATTTTACTTATAAATAAGGTGGTAATAAAATCTAAGAAAGATTATTCCATGAACTTGCTCTTTTATTTGAAAAGTGGAGGAAAAACTGACAGACAAGACAGGCACAGAGAGAGAAAAGCTGGCCTCAACCTTTGTATCAAGTTCAACCTTATCAGGGGTGACACCACATGCCTCCAGTGTGATACAGTGAGGGTATGACGTCCCTAGGGTGACACGTCTACAAAAGCACAAAACCTCAACCTCACAAGAGGAAACATCAGACAAACCAAATGGAAGGAACTTCTCCACAGTGGGTGGCCAGTATTCTTCAAACATGGCCATGGCAGCAAGCACACTGGGATAGGAGGGTAAAGCAGAGGGAGGGGTTTGCAGGAGAGGTGTCTAACCCAAAGGATGTCTCCAAAAGCATATGAAAACAATGACTTTAATGAGAGTTACTCTACTCTGGGGATCATGTTTACCTCAGAGACACAGGATGCCAAACAAAAAGCCCAGTGCTCAAGTGTGGGACACCGCCCCTCAAACTTGTGGTTGGAGATTTCTGGAAATCCCCAAAACAGTACAGACTATTATTATTGTTGCTCTCGGTTGCCTAACAAAACTACACAGTAAGGCCTCACTGCTGAAGACCATTGCTGAAGGTACCACATATACTGGTTATAGGATATGGAGAAACCAAAGTGGGTACTGACCAGGAAGCACCCTACCTCAAACACAGTAACAGGGTCCTATGCAGACTGCCAGGGGGTAAAGCCATCAACAGTCTTACCTAGCTATGAATCCTATGAACTATAGTAACAACTGACACTTCAAGACATGTCTATGAATGCAACAGATGTTAGGGAAGTGACTAACTGCTTTCTGATTACATTGAAAGTCCATTCCAAAGAAGTCGATATATACCTGGTTAACTATAAATCTAGCCAAGAGGCCAAGACTGGAGAGCTCGCAGGCCCTGGGGGTTAGCCTACTATAATTACTTTGCTATATGGGCAGGGTATAAAACTGCCCTATGACTTATCTGCTTATAGATTAGTCTACTTATAGCAGCTTTAAGAAGCTATGTACAGTTGAAAGCTTCTGGGGAAGGGAGAATCAGTTTCCTTAAAGGGAGTATCTTTTCACAGGTCAACTGCAATCCAGATGGCTCCATAGCCAGAATGTCAAAGGGTTATTGAATTAACCCCAAATAAAAGGACATGAAAAGTGAGAAGTGAGTAGGGAAGTGAGAATGGATCTGGAAGAAGTCAAGGTTAAGAACTGAGGATGGATATGATCAAAATTCACTGCATGAAATTATTTTTAAAGTACACACCCACCCTTCCTCCTTCCCTCCCTCCCTGGTAGATAGCCACATCTGCTGTTATTTCCCAACTTAATTGTATGTTTTGGGGTTTTAGTGAGAGCCAGAATAGGAGGATGTGCAGTAAAAAGGCCTTCTGGATCTGACATGGGCACTGTGCTCACTGACTCGCTGAAGCTGTGGCCGCTTACACAAGACCCAAAAAAGTCCAGCCTCTCAATTTTCCATCATGGCTAGAAGAGGGGTCCACCACAGACCACCACAAAGTCCCTCTCCTCCTGTCTTTGTAAGTACAGTGCAGACTGAGCACTAGGAGTGACTAAACAGTAACACTGGCCGCCTTCAAGAGTAGAGGCATTTAAGAATCATTAACTTTGTTTTAACATGAAAACACAAAATTCTGGCTAAATAAATTCTGATGTTAGTTCCTTTTACTCAACATGCTCAAAGTGTTAATAAAGGGGGGCTGGAGAGGTGGCTCAGCGGTCAAAAGCACTGGCTACTCTTCCAGAGGTCCTGAGTTCAATTCCCAGCAATCACATGGTGGCTCACAACCATCTATCTATAAGGTGATCTGATGCCCTCCTCTGGACTCCAGATGTATATGCAGCAAAGCACTAGTACATTAAATGAAAAATAAAATGTTAATAAAGGAGAGTGTTAATAAAGTTATCTTGGAGACTGGACATCAGGTGTTCATCCTATAATTATGATTGCCCTTGGTATCCATGTGGGATTGGATTCAAGACCCAACCCGCAACAAAATCTGCAGATGCTCAAGTCTACTAACCATGTGGCCTAGCATTTGCATGTATTCTCTGCACATCTCCTGACACACCTTAAATACCTTCAGACTTACAACACAGTGCAATGCACACGGCATATAAACAGTCCTCTGCACTGTTCAGGGAATGCCGACATGTTCAGTATAGATCAGTACAAATGCCAAGATTTTTTTCTCCAACTATTTCTACTGCTTGGTTGATTCCATAGACATGCAACTTAAAAAAAATCTATCATTCAAGATAATCATGTTGCCATCACATGGAAATAATTAATAGCATTGATAATAGAAACACAATGTAGTAGGGCACATGACTGTAATCATAACAGTCAAAAAACTGAGGCAGGAGGATTAAGATCCCAACCTGGGCTACATATAAGACTCTTAAAAAAACAAACAAACAAACAAAAAAAAAACCCAAAAAATCCCTAAGTGTAAATATTACTGCTAAGTGAATATTTACTTTTACATATTCATTTTCCCATAGTTTTTTTTTAAAGTTACTGTCTGACTTTAGACCTTTATTTTTTGTTGTTAGATTCAACCAAAATAAATTAAGGGACACAAAGAGAATTTTCCCTACAGACTGAATACTTTGCCACCCACCCTACACCAATTCATTTATTGAAATACTACTACTCCTTAGTCAGAACTGGGAGGCGAGAGCTTTAGAAATAATCTTAGGAGGCGAGGAGGGTGGGGCACTCATGGATGGAATTAGTGAGCTTTTAAAACACAGAGAAGAGATCCGGGCTGAGACAGAAGACTGCCGGGAATTGGAGGCCAACCTGAGCTATCACATGGCAAGGCCTAGCTCAACAAATCACAAGCCACACAGAGCTGCTTCCTCCCTGACAAACTGAGGCTATGGCTAGAAGGTATCACTATGAGCCAGGAAGCTGGTCTTCATCTGACAAGAATCTGACAGTCTCTTGATCTTGGGCTTCCAGAACTGTGAGACATAAATCATGGCTGCCTATGTGCCCCACGCCTGCTGTGTGGCACTGCTACCAGCAGCCTGGGTGGCTATCACTTCCTTCAGAAAGAAAAACCTCAAAGGGCTTCCCTCCATTTGCCTCCATGCCTCTTTCTCATTTCCTTCTGGCAAGAGAACAGTGTCCTTCATACTGCCAAGCAAGACTTGCTAAGAATGGAGAAAGGCCTAGACACCAACCGTCATGAGCTCCAATCCCCTCAGCTTTTCTCTGATACTTTCGCGAAAGCTCCTCTTCCCTCACCCCTTACAGATTGTTCCAGACTGTCGGGCTTCCCTCGGCCCAACTGCAGGTCCTCCTCCCAGGAGCCACAAAACCTATTCTCCAACCCCAAACAAAGCAACTCTCAGGTGCAAACAGCAAAATTCCCATAAATTTATGTAACGCTGGTCTCTCAAACTCTTAAAGAATAAGAACTGAAAAGTGCGCCCACCCCTTAAAAACTGGCCTTGAGTGTTACTACTGGAGGGCTCCTTCTACCAGATTTGAAATTTGGAAGATCTGGCCTTGAATGAGTATCCACCCCAGTTAGCTGAGATGCCAAGCATTGGCCTGGGGGCCTGAGGAGGCCCCGGTTCAACTGCAGCAAAGAACAAAGTACAACAAACTATATCCCAGACCTGGGAGGGACCCTCCTCAGTAATTCCGCTCCAAAGACCAATCCCCACCTGGTAACTAGGCGGTATCTAAGTCAAAGCTCAGGCTGCTTAGCCGATTTTCCTTCCAAGTCACCTGAGTTTTTGATACAGGAATATTGTTTGCCTGTTGTCAATTATGCTACTAGCCAGCTATGTCATTTTAGGCCAACTCTATGACGCAGGACTAACAGGACTGCATCTCATTAACTCTGGAGGTCATAACAGCTAGACTGTGTGCTCATCCAACAGTGGTGTTCTACACAATTTGACTGTTATGCTCTTCATACCAAACATGATTTAAGCAATTTAATAACACCGCTTGAACCCAAACAGTATTTTTGTTCAACAAATTTGTTAAACAGTCCTGAAATCTGTTACTTAAAAGACAGCTTAAATTCTAGCAAGTCTTCAAGCACGCCTCTGAATCCTGTCTGAACGCCTCCTGAAGAGCAAAGGGCATATTTCACACCTACTTTCCATCCAACCAGGAAGTAACCTATTATCAACCAATTAAAATTTCAGAAATACTTCCTGTTCATTACTATCCATCAGTGTTTATAGACTAAAACGATCCTAACATTAGAGTCAAAGTTGTCTTCAGCTTTAGATGGTCATCAGTTGGGGTGGGGTCAGGGGATGATGTGGGAACTTCCAGAATGTTTCTGGGAAATTTGTTTTGTGGGGAACTGAACCCAGGGCCTCGTGAGTGGGAGGCAAACACTCTTCCAACTGAGCTATTATGTCTGCAGTCCTGGAAAGAGCACACAGGAAAGGCAGAGAGACAGAATAGAACCCACACCAAAAAGAAAACTTGGAAAACTGAAAGTAGAAAAGAGACAGAAAGAATGGGGGAGGGGCAAAATTGAGAAGGCCAGAGCCACAGCCTACCAGCATCCCACAAGTCTCCCAAGGCACACTCCAGACACAGCCAAAGCCTTCGCCTGTTTCCTTTTGGAACAGAAAGTGTAACCAACCAGAGTTGTGTTTACTTTTAGTTAAGCCCTCCATACTGAAGACTAGGAGGACTCTACTGATGAACAGTCACTCACGTCCACAACCTCAGACATCTGAGGGGGCATTGGTGGCCTGCAATGTCCATGAGTGAGGAACCTTGCCTGAAATGAAGAGCTCTTACTTCAGAGTGCCACCGTATGTTGTTAGCAAGTGTTACATAAACTTTTGCGATCGATCGCAGGTCTGTTCTCAGATCAAGTGATTCCTCCAATACCAACAAAACACAGCAGGCATTTCTAGTCGACTCTTGGGATGTTGCTGTGGCTTTCCTCAAGAACGAAGGACAGCTTTCTGGGTTAACGACCCAGGGTCACTTGGACAGAGGCTGTGCCTCATGTCACCACCTTGCCCCCAACAGAGGAACTAATACATTCCACATCTGTTATCAGGAAGACCATTAAAGACAATGGAAACCAAGTTTGCTGATTAGAATCCCAAATGATCTTTTTGGCTTTTGTAGCGCTGGACTGAACCCAAGGCCCACACTTATGCAAAGCTCTCCCACCCAGCAGTACCCCCAGCCCTGATCTTGTATTTTCAAAAGTTCTGGTCTTGGAAGTATTATGCAGATAATATGAAATGACTAACTAGGACACTGGTTCATTAAGCCAAAGAAGTCCTTGTTGCACATGGCTCATTAGATAGTCACAAAGATGGGTGGCTATGAGCAGAGCCCTTGGGTCCTCTTCCAGAACTAAATTGGCAGCAGGAAGAATCCCAACTTGGAACTCCCTAAAAGTAGGGACAAGGAGGGATTTGGGCATACTTAAAAGGACAGGCACGGTTATGTCTCACAAAGCAAAGGCATACGGTATAAATTTCAAAGATGAAATCCACAAAAGAGTCCTGAATGACCTTTAAAAATGTTTCACTTCTTCCTATCAAAACATAAGCATTTTCATGCAGTAAGTGCTTTTTAAAAAATGTGGTGCCACCATGACCACCATGATGCTCTCTGACAGACCATAAAATTCTGAAGCTAAAAAAAAGAAAAGAAAGAAAGAAATAAATAAAAAGAAAAGGCAAAGCTAAAGGAACATAAACAACTCTGAGACCAAGGTGGTTAGCTGATTGATTAATCAGCCTTAACTATGCTCACTGGGAATCATCGCAGGCTTTTAACATGGATGGTATGTGCACTAAGTGTGAGCCACCATGCACAACCAGCAAGCACCAAACAAGTGCCAACGGCCTTGACCACAGATGGATAAGCAGCCTGGTGTAGTTGTGAACAGACAGACTCCTCACTGGCAAGAGTTCCCTGAAAACAGGACACAAGCGCTCAAGGTCACGCACAAGTTATGCACAACCTGAGTGCAAAAGAGGTTAACAGAAACGCTGAGCTGACCCCAGAAACTCCCTCATTGGTTCAAATACACAGGAAAGGCTGTCTTTAGAAGCCACTCCTCTTGGGAGCCACAGAGTAGCAGAAATCTTCCAAATCCTGATAGGTGACCTTTCCTGGCTACAGGATTCAACTTCATCTGCCAGGACACTGCAAATGGCCCACTGTGTAGAGGGTGCCCTTGGGACCCACTCAAACCCCAGTGGGAGGGAAAGGGGGAGGGCCAAATGGATGCAATTTCAAGGAAGAGGTGGGAAAAATGATGGAGCCATAACAATTCTTTTGTCACAGAGCCTGCATTAAATAGTATGAAATTATAGGAAAACTACAAAATTCAGAGAGCTAAATTCAGAATGTGAATAAGGCATGGCCAATATGATCAAGTGTTCGAACCACAGCAATGACTAAACTCATTTAAGGGATTTTGGATTCTCTCCCCTTCTCTCCAGGAAACACCCCTGTGAGGATCTGTAACTCTAGCACTGTACATACAGAAGCTGGGGGCCAGGAAACCCTTTGTGCATCCAAACTCTCACAAAGGAAGAGAGTAAGAGGCGGTTTTTTCCAGGGCCCCAAAGCTAAGGGGAGCAAGTGTCAGCACAGCCCTAAGCAACCACACATCACTATTAAAGGGATGGCCAGTCAGCGCTACATCTCAATGCTCAAACTAAGACCAGCCAGAGCACGGAAAGAGGACAGACAGGGAAAGGAAGACTGTGTGGGGACAGACTCATGAAGATCCACACGGAGGCGTTGGCCAACCACACCCAGTGTGAAAGGCTGCATGCAGGGCTACGACAGAATTCTCACAGCTTGGAGTAAAAGGAACTGAGAGAAAATGAGTCCGATGCTCCCGTATAGAAGAAGCATTCCTTGTCATTAAAGACAAGAAAAAGCAGTAACTGTCTTAGCCTTTCAATGCTGTGACCCTTTAGTACACCGCCTCATGTTGTGGTGATCCCCCACCATTATTTTATTTATTTATTTATTTTTGGTTCTTTTTTTCGGAGCTGGGGACCAAACCCAGGGCCTTGCGCTTCCTAGGCAAGCGCTCTATCACTGAGCTAAATCCCCAACCCCCCCACCATTATTTTATTGCTACTTCTTAACTTCAGTTTTGCTGCCATGAATCTTAATGTAAATATGTGTGTTGTCCTATGATCTTAGGTGACCCCTGGGAAAGGATTGTTCAACAATCCTCAAGGGGGCCATTGAAAACTGCTCTGGGGAGGAGGGAGGAACACTCAAGGAGGGACCAGGAGAAGAATCTACAGCAGGCCTGGCTACTGACTCTCTGGGTCCCAGAACACTCAGTCCGCCCATCCCAGAAATTAAAACTATGTCACAAACTTAACTAAGAGTTAGCCGTGTACAGCGGTTTGTGCTTTTAATTCCTGCACTGGGGAGCCCGAGACAGGAGGGGGATGGCTGTAGAATTTAAGGGTGGCTTGGGCTACATAGGTGAGTTCAAAGACTCCTTGGCTACAGCATGAGACCCTGTCGCAAAATAAAAATAAAATCTAAAGATTCAAATAAATAACTGCACCTCAACGCTCAGTGTCAAACACTGACATGTTTTTGTCAAAAATCAAAAACGACTGTAGATCTCGGTAGCACGTCTTTTCGACATAACAGATTCAAGCCTAGAGCTCTATTTATGAAAGTCTAAAGTCAGTCACGTGCATGGAAAATCAGCCCTAAGAGTCTAAGTTTCAGTATTTCCTAAGAACAGTTACAAAATATAAAATTTCAAGATAAAACTAAGTTTCATACAGAGGAGCCAGTCTGGAGGCTGCAGACCGCTCTGGCCCACACAAATCCATCAGACACACTCCGGAAGAAGCAATAATCCTGCCTTCCAGAAATCGGATTTAAACATGCTAATGATTATCAAAGCCATCTAAAAGTGTAAGCACGGACTCTGAGCAGAGCAGAACTATGAAGAAAGTCTGACATGAGTTAAATAACAGGACGTGGAGACAGTCACAGAAAATGAAAGCTCACGACCATTATTTCCTGACAGAGAATACTGTGCTTGCTTAATTAGTCTTGGTAATAAGTCTTAAAGTGTTTTAAAATCTTAAAAGATCTCTTCCTTGCCACCAGTCCTTCCTCTCTACAGAGCCCATTGGATTTCTCTCTCAGAGAAGGCTGTGCAGACTTCAAGTGGGAATCACTTTCCACTGAACTCCCTTGCTTTGGAATAGGCTCTGAAGTCTTACCTCAGCTTATTTCAGACAGACTCACCTGATCAGCATTTAGTGGGCCTCCAGAGCTCCCGTCCTCTTAGAATCCACATTAGAGCATCCCACAGAGCCCCAAGTACACCGTGATGTCTGCTTTAAGACAAGGCCCTGTTATCCCTGACCGACCCCTTGTCACCAGATACCGCTGGCCTCGCCATAGAACTGCTACTGCGCCCGCTGCCTGTTACCTACAGGCTGACAGTGCTCTGACTTCCTACGTATCCTACACACACACCATGAGAATCTCATTCCCGAACATGCCCACTTCCCTGAGTCCACTGTGTTCAGGGGGCCTCTGTGTCACTGTTATCCCTGTCCAGTACAGACTCAAAGCTATATAATCTCAACTAGAAAGCAGTTCTGTGTGATAGGCCCACTTTTTTTCAGTGAGCCCCCAATACTGCTTTGCAACTGCTCTGCCGCTCTATCTTAAAAGACATTTGCTGGACTGGAGATGAGTCCGTGGCTGAGAGTACTGCCTGCTCCTCCAGGGGATGGAGGTCCCATTTCCAGCACCCACACGGTGGCTCACAATCATCTGTAACTCCAGTTGCTTGGCACACTCTGGCTTCTGACACCCTCTTCTGGCTTCCTCAGGAACTGTCAAACATACACTGACAAACGTGCAGGAAAAATACCCACATGGATTTGTTTTTTTTTTTTTTTAAAGGTGACTGGTTAGTATTTAATATGTGGGGGTTAAATCAGAAGTTCAGAATTGTGACATTTACCATCAGAAGTATTTTTTTAAAACCATGATCTAAGTAGCCCTTGCTGTGTAGACCAGGCTGGTCTCAAACTCACCTGCTTCTGCTTCCAAAGTGCTGAGATTAAAGACATGGGCCACTAGACCTGGCTATTTTAATGCGTCTTTACTGAGAATCCTCTGGTTACTCAGGAATATCTAATCTGAGTTTGAATAGACCCAAGGTTTTCAGAAAACGTGGAAATTTGTCAGAGTTATAATCATTACCATATGGCAATTTTTAAAATGTCATGATGGAGAAATCAAGCAATGGTAAGGGTTGCGACGTAGCAGAGGGAGGGTGTGTGTGTGTGTGTGTGTGTGTGTGTGTGTGTGTGTGTGTGTGTAAAATCTACAAAGAGTTAAGAAAATAAAGTTACCTAATTTCACATGTAGTCCTTTGAGCATCGCAACCAGTAATCCTGGGAATCCAGTTTACATTAGTGAGCCTACCCTAGGCCTACCTAGTGAGGTCTGGGAAGCCAGCTGTGTGTGTTCTAACAAGCAAGCCCTCTGTAGTTGGAGAACCATGGGTCCGCTGTAACCAACTCCACAAAGAACCAAAGCCAATCATTTCCTCCTATTCATTTGTGTTTGTTTTTGAGATAGTCTCACTACGTAGGTTAGCCTTGAACTTGTGATCTTCCTGCCAATATGGTCACTGGAAACATACCCAGCCCCCTTAAATTCATATGAACTTAGTGGCCCTGGTCACTCACTGGCAACAGTTCTGTGTGTAAGCCAAGGTTCTTTCATACTGCACCTGAATCCAATCAGTCCTATGAGCCCTCACAGGCGAAATGCATCTTGATTCTGCATCGTCAATCTAACAGCATTACCAGATATGTAGACAGGCAAATGTAAAGTTATTTATACCTAATTTATATTGAATACCTAAAAAGCAGCCTACACACGGCTGACCTCTGAACACGTGAAGTATCAAAGGCTTCCTTTCATTTGTTTGGCTAGGTTCACTTCTGTTGCTATCAGTAGTGTTTGGTTATGTCTTAGGGTTCTGTGTTTGGTTTTGTTTCTAAGGCAACAGGAGGAATTACTGGAACACTCGGTTGACAGTTTGAGGAGCTTACACTTATTTATGTATTGTTATTTGTACCCATCAAAAAAGATTCCACCAGGCGTGGTGATGCACACCTTTGATCCCAACACTCCGGAGGCAAAGGCAGACCAGTATGGTTTACATAGTGAGTTCCACAGGGCTCACGGTCAGACCTTGTATAGAGACCAGGGTGGTTGGAGATTCACTCCAGAATTATTTCAAAATCAGGCACAGAAATTCCTTAAGAAAAGGGTTGCCTGTCCTTTCCTAAGTTCACATTTCACACTGGAATATTTATGACTTTTGATTTTGTTTTGAGGGACAGACAGGTTTCCATTTCCCTGTGTTTTATTTTATAGTAAAATTGGTTTTCACTATGGGACATGCAGTGGGGTAGAATGACAGGCCTCAACATCAGTAGTTCTAGAAGCTGTGGAAAGTGCAGGCTTAAAACCCAGGTATACGGGGCTGGGGATTTAGCTCAGTGGTAGAGCGCTTACCTAGGAAGCGCAAGGCTCTGGGTTCGGTCCCCAGCTCCGAAAAAAAGAACCAAAAAAAAAAAAAAACAAACAAAAAAAAAAAAACCCAGGTATAAGGGGCTGGAGAGATGCTCACGGTTAAGAGCACTGACTGCTCTTCCAGAGGTTCTGAGTTCAATTCCCAGCAACTACACGGTGACTCACAACCATCTGTAATGGGATCTGATGCCCTCTTCTGGTGTGTCTGAAGACAGCTAAAGTGTACACATATACATTAAAAAAAAAAAACCAGCATACGTCACAGCATCAAGTGGGCCTACCACCTGCTACACAGGATGGAGGGCAGACTTATATATGGGCTTCTGCATGGTCATGCAGCCAGAGCACAGAATCTATCACGTGTAAGAAAATGGGAGTTTTCCACCTTCGAGCTCTTGTTCTAAGTATGTGTGACATGTCCTATACCTTTTTAATATAAATATTCCCTAGTAGTTACTTACATCATAAAACACTTGCTTCTGCCTGTACCATAAATAATCGACTGGGAGCTGAGGCTGAAGGGTCATAAAATGAAGCGTCCATTCCCATTCTTAAACTGAAACTGTTTTCTCAATGCCATGCCATGCTGGGGTTGTGTTTTCAGTCTTCTTTTCAGAATTATTAACATACATAATTATTTTTTACTTCACGGGCCAGATAACCTGACTAGAGCTCTTCAATGCACGGACTTTTACTTTCTTCACCACACAAGCAAAATAAATACTTCCTTTTCTCCGTGTGCATAGAGTTTCCTTCTAACCCGTCGTACACTGAATCTTATGACTTTACTTTTACTCTGCCATCAAATGAGGGTGACAGCTACGGGAAAGAAATCCAGGTCACACTTGACCAGACTGCCTTGGAAGAACGGTGGCGTCAGAGTGACGTGAGAACTGTGTCCTCCGTCTACTCTTCCACTCTTTCAACCTGCACTCTGGGGCTGAAATTACGCGGCCGACTTACTAATATCAGAGTGTTCCTGGGGCCAAGCACCGCGCTAAGCACTGGAGAAATAACCGTCGGCCAGGCACATCCAGCCTGGCTCCTTACAACACACTGAAACACAAAACAAAACAACACCTAACTCAGCTTGTGAGGCATTCGTTTGGTTCATGCTCCAATTACTCCCATCGATTTGTAAATAATTACTCATCGTCATAGCTGTCCCCAACTTCTTCACTCTGCTCCTCAAAGGGAGACCACGGGACCACATACAGTACAAGACCAGCTTATGTAATAACACAGATGTTCTTTAGCCGAAGGCCTCATCCAGGTCAGAAAAAAAATGCCACCAGCAAGTCCCTAGAATCTAGGAATGAGAAGCATTTGTGCCAATGCCCTAGAATCATCAAGGTTTCTCTTTTAAAGGTACACGGCCTTAGCTTCAACGTCTGCTGGTTCTGTGTTAGGACTCAGGGAAGCAGATCCTCCATGCTGTCCCTTACGTAGCCACTAGTGGCTATCCATCCACATTTGCATCGACTCCAAGTTCAGTTTCTGCGTCACACAAGCCACACTTTAAGATGTAAGATGCCTGAGGACCTCCATCAGGTAACATACTGCAAATCGCAGGTTAAAAATGTCTTCTTCATCTCGGAAAGCCCCACAGGGCTGAGGGTCTCTCACATGGCTCTGTAGACTAACTCTGAATATTACTGTGTAATACAATATGACGGAGCATTTGTGCCTTACCACACTCAGCACATAAAAGCACATCCGCTGGTAATGCCTGTCATTTCTTCCCAAATAAGGGGGAAAGTGGCAACAGTAGGAAGTTACTTTCCCAGTGCCTATCTAAGAAAAGCCTCTGTGCATGGGGCCAAAAAAAAAGGGGGGGGGGGACAGGAAAACAAATGAAAACCATTGGTTGTTACTGTCCCCTTTTCTATTCCATTTGCAGAAAAGCATTACTGGTGCCATATTCTGTGCTGTTCACCTGGCCGCTCATAGCAGGGGTGGTAAAGATGCCTCAAGATGAATATGGGTGAGGGAGGCAAAGATAATTCAATGGTAGCGACCAATGGAAAGAGTTTTGTGCCAGGGGGTGCCACTGATACACTTAATTTTTTTTTAAATCATCCCTAACTTATTTTGGTGACAAATTCTGTGTGACAAAGTGAGCCAAGGTCATGCATAAGACATACTATATGACATTAAAAAAAAAGTTGGAACTGGAGAGATGGCTCAGCAGAAGGGCACTGGCAACTCTTCCTGAGGCCCGGAGTTCAAATCCCAGCACCTACATGGTGGCTAACAACTGTCTTTAACGATAGCCCCATGGGATCTGACGCCCTCTTCTGGTGTGTAGATGTACATGCAGACCCATAGACGTAAATAAATTAATGTTTTCGGAACAAGTTCTTCAAAAGAGGAGGCGCCCAAGAAGCAGATGAGCCCTCTTAACAGAGCTATGCAAGGACCCCCAAGCCCTGGGTTCTTAACCTGGGGACCTTAACCCCTTGGGGGGGGTCAAAGGACCCTTTCACAGGGGTAGACTAAAACCATTGATAAACACTGATATTTATATTACATTTCATAACAACCAAATTACAGATATGAAATAGAAACAAAAATAATTTTATGGTTGGAGGTCACAACACCAGGAACTGGATTAAGGAGGCGAAAGCATTAGGAAGGTTGAGATCGCCAGTCCCTTAACAGTTTGACAATGCTTAAGAAAAAGGTGTCACTCGTGGTGATGGCACCAGGATAGACAGGGGAGGAACCCAACATGTGGCTGGACAATTATTTATTCCAGACCAGCGAAGTTCACATTTATGATGCGTTGGCCTGGGTGTGTCTTCAAGTCGGGTTCACCAGACTGCAAGGAAAGTGAACACTAGCCTTTAAACCTTGGTCTCAAATATACTTACCGTGCCCACCACGCAGCCAAACGTTATTTGGTGGCAGTCATTAGTATGCATATTCAGAGTTCTTTAGGCCACAGAAGACGATGACAAAGCAAATGGTCACAAGATTATTAGAATTATAACTGTTTAGGGAGAAACTTGACTTTAACGTGTTATTTGGTATGGCCTTAGGTTATCAGCAAGCACATTTTCCAAACAAGTACCGGAACCCCCACATCTCGCCGTTCCCACCAAGATCACATAAACGAGAAACAGACCAAGGAGGAAAAAAGGGACATCGGTAAAAAGCAAAGCTTCTATATTCCAGAGTGTGTGTGCTTCCTCCAAAATTTTCACGACAGAACTTTTCAGACACTGCACCCAATGAGGGCAACTTTGTCCACATCCAAACTGTGACCCACCATGTCGTCCTTATTTATTGAGCATTGGTGGGACACAGGTGCTCCCTCTGGACGCGTATGTTAAACGACAACAAACATGAAGATATTCTGAGGAATCCATCCACCTGTTAACTTCAAATTGCTAGGAGCGCCCCCCCCCTGCCCCCTTCCTCCACAGAAAACTTCTAGAACAGGTAGCCTGAAGGCATTATACCAAATGGTTCTCCCGTCCAAACAAAAGCCGGAACAACAGAAATCCACGTACAGAAACTCAGGCCCTCAGGCTAACGTTCACTGTTCCTAGGCTGTTCACTAAGGTGAAAGGTCCCTCAAGCAGTCCCAAGTAATGATTTCAAATATAAACTCTGGGACCTGCTCCCATGAGCACCAGTCAGGGAGTCCTCAAACATCTCCTCTGCCAGAACCTCCAGTGCTTCCATTCCTCCAAATGTAAAAACTGTTACTCCTCCAGGTTGTCGCCATGTTTGCGCAGTCATCCTGTCTGGCACCTAAAGGCCCCATTTAGTGATAGATCAACACGTTAACCATTGTGGCTATTTTTCACTCTTCGATGCGTAAGTACAGATGACTCAACAACTATCTAGCCTGTCAAGCTGGCTACCTATCAGTTTTTATTCCAACTGCGTCACAATCACTGGAGAAGAAGGAGGTGAAGAAAATGGCCCTCAGTCCAGACTCTTATTTGGATTTCAGTTCCCTAACTATGAGAGTGGGTATCGGGGTTAACTCTAAAGCTCTCGGGTTGATTACACGGTACAGCCTGGATGAAGAGCCAGATGGGTACTTCTGTGTTCAGGGATATAACACACCTGCGAGGTCCGCTGGATCCCTCTGTTGAGTCTCCGGCCCGGAGGAGGAGGGGTGGAGGGGACAGCCGACTGGCAGGGATGCTGTGACGACGATCCCAAATACTGCTCCTGGGGTGCAACTGCGACCAGCCCCACAAGACTGTACCTCTCGGTAGTTTTCGGACAAGACTGTTCAGGGTCTGCGACCCTCCCCCGCGTCCTGTTCGCCGGCGCCCAGCCCCTCTCGCGGCCGCGGCACGTGACTCGACACGCGCCAGCTGCACGCGGGCTCCATCAAAACAAAAACAGAGGAGGCGGGACGGGCGGGGGCGCGCGCGCGCTCTCGCCACCGCAGCCCGTCCGCCACGATCGCGCGCCTCCGCTCGGCCGGGGGCGGGAGGGCAGAGGGCACCACCCTGTTTACCCGGCCCTGAGCCGGAAACGGTCTCCGGGGAGCGGGCGCGTGAGTGCGCACCCACCCACCCGCGGCGCGGCCCTGCGTGGGCAGTGAGCAGGGGCCACGGCGGCTGCGTGTCACCCCCGTCACGACTCTTGCTACGCACTTCGCCCCCAGCCTTCAGCTCGCGAGCTGCTGCGGACCCCTCACGTGGCCGCCTCCTCCCTGACACGCCGTTCCGAGCGAGCCGTGGCTGCGGACCTAAGCGCTCCGAAGTCTTGTCCCCACCCCGCCTCGGACGTCACCCGCCTCGGACCACCCAACCCACACCTTCCGCCCCGGGCGCGCGCGGGAGGGGGTAGATGGCTCCAAGCTGTCAGAAGCCTACAGTGTGCCACATGACGAAGCTCGCCCTCGTCCTCGCCACTCACGCAGCAGCTTCGCTGCGAGCTGAAACAGACATATTTGGGGGGGGGCTGTCTTGATATTTCTCCACTGGTTTTAAAAGCACCCCCCTCCCCATACATAAGCGTTAGACTCGGTTCTGCCTACGCACTCTTTGCCTCCCCCACGGTCTCCTACCAAATCCAAGCGACTTACCAAATCCAAATGCCCACCCTACACACCTGCTAGGTGACCTGCCTTCTGGAACCCCGAAGCCCCACCCACCTCGCCTGTGGGTGCAACCTGTGTTGGGGGGGTGAGGCAACACGATCAGGTAGTGACAGAAAGAGGGGAGACAAGCACCCCTTTTTACCCACCCCCACCCTCACCCCTCATCTGGAACAAGAGGACTCATCCTTCTTCCCTCCGCCAAAATAATAGCTTAAGTCAAAGCTCCGGCTTCCCAGGGGCTGCCTCTCCCCCCCGCACCCCCCAAGAACCAAAACGTCGCGTCCCTCCCAACCGCTCGCCCCCAGCCCTTACTTCTCGTTGACGGCAGAGGTGGGGGGGCGTGGGAGCCATGCATGAGTTGCCTCTAGGTTCGGGATGTTGGTCTCCTCTGAGTGAAGAGGTGGGATCTCGAAATGGAAACAGTCCTCCCTCCCCCCCCACCCCCCCGCCGGTCCCTCCCCTCCTCCTCCTCCTCTTCGTCTGTTTACCTCAAGTTTGAATTTTATCTGCGCAACATTAGCTGGAATGCGGACATTGAAAAAAAAAAAAAAAAAAACACTCGCTCTCAACCCGGCAGCAGCTCCGGAGGAGCCATGTGGCATCAAGCCACCGCAAAGGGGAAAAAAAGTGCTCTTAGCAACACAAACATGGCGAAATAGCTCCGACATGCCCGTTTCACGCAGCAGCCCTACCTTCCTTCGCTCGCCCGCTGAGCATCCTGGCCAGCAGCCGCAGGCCCCTTGCGGGGGGCGGTAAGGGGGCCTCGGGGAGTGCGAGGGTGGACGTCAAAAGAGTCCACCGGGAAAATAGCTCGGATGACGCGCCAACCCATTTGCCTCACCCGGAGTGCGGGGACGCCTTTTCCACCCCCAAGGTGGGAGTCGAGCACCCAATCCAGTCCCCAAGTCCTGCTGGACCCGTTTTCCCCACCCTAAAGAACTTACCTTGAGGCTGAACACTGCGCCGCTTTGCTCTCTTTTCTGGTTCCTTCCTCCGGAGCCAGGAGGAAAATGATGCGCACGTAGATTCCGAGAGCGTATTCTTCTAGAATTTTCCCAGGATGGTGGCAGGGAGCGATGGAGACTCTGAGACAGGTGCGGGGCTGCCGGTTAAAAGTTGCTCTGCGCACGGTGGGTGGCAGGGTCCCCGGAGCGGGCGGAGGACCCCCACTCCCTGCCCCCGGCGTCGCCCACTTGTCACGCCAAGCTGCTGCGTGCGCTCGGCTGCAGAGGAGGTGGTGGCGTAGTTTCTCTTTCTCCCACCTCTTCTCACTCACTTGTTTTGTAGCCGTGGGCTCCCCTAATGCTTTCCTCTCCACAATGTTGTTTCATTATATCATGTCCATCATGTGACACCGGAGAGGCCTCTCTATGGAAACTTAAAGGGGCTCCCACGTGACTGCAGCAGCAACAACAGCAGCAGGACCCGTGGCGGCGGCGCCGGCCGCAGCGTTTGTACCACCACCCACCGGGAGCCCCTCGAAGCATCCCGAAGGGGCTTGTGGCGCTGCAAAAGCCCAGATAAGAGAGCCACTGCATCCGGGAGCTATGGCGTCGGTGCGTGCGTGGAGCCAGTGCTCATTACACAGCAAGCGGAACAGGAGCGTCCTTAAATCCTTTCCTGCAGTCACCAAGCCCACGCTCTGTTAAAATGACATTTCGTGGTTCCTACTTTATTTTCCCCCAAGAGCTGTGAGTTCCCTATCAGGCCTGATTAAATTTTACAAAGTCAAAAAGGAAAGCCAGATTTGCCCTCTCAGTGAGCTCACTCTCAGATCTTGGTAAAACAGAAAGAAATGCCAGAAAATAACAACCAGAATCGGGCATTTGGTCCATAATTACCATCACTACCAGTTTCGGAGCTTTCTGGAATTACATTCCTCCGGTAACTGTTGATGATGCTCTCAAGAGGCAAAATGTAACGCAGTTTTTTCTCTTCCGCGGCTACATTAGGGCTTTGTTGCTGACAACAGTAAAAACTTGTTTGTGTCAGGAAGTGAGGTACGAAGCCATGACCTGTAAGGTACAGACAAAACCAAAGTGGCAGTTTGGGTACTACTTTTCTGACCACATTCTTCCAAATGGTGACAAGATGACTGCTGTAAAATGCGTGCTTGGTTGGAAATAAGATGATCAGGAAAACATGTTTATCCTTTAATCATACTGTACATGCTACACACTAGAAATTATACATATATATGCATGTGTGTGGACAGAGCGCAAGCATACATTTTCATGATATTCTAAACCACTAATTCTGTCCCCACTGCTAGCATTTAACTTAAGTATTAACGTTTAAAGGCGTATTCGTGTCTCGTGATGTACAGGAACTAATAGTTTGAAGTACTTAGTCTTACTGACTTGAAATGTATGTGGGGGGGGGTCTACTTAGAACGGCAGTTCTCTGTCTCTACCTTTTTATGTACCATGGGAATCGCCTATAAATAAATCTATGACAAATTGCTATTTCTCTGTTGGTTCACTCTCTTCCTTCTTGATGAGGAAAACTAGACTGGCAGAATTGTGAAAAAGAAAAAGAAAACACTAACTCAAGTGACTGACGAGTGGGGATGGGAGAGGTTCTACCTTCCGGCCTGGCCTTGATTGCTGTCTTTCTAAATCACTTATAACTCTTAACACCCATCCTTTTGGCCTTCCAACCTCAAGACTAATTCTTTCATCCTTTTAACCCTCTTTTGCCTGGACCTCCCAGCTCAGACCCTTTGCTTATGCACCCAGCTCAGGCCTTCCCAAATACTTTACCCCAGCAGCAGCAGCAGCAGCAGCAGAAGCAGCTGGTTCCCTTCTCAGCAACTCTACCCCCTTACCTCTTTGACCTCCTTTAATCTCCTCCACAGCCTGGCCCTTGACTTCACAGATTCGTCTTACCTTTCTTCACCTGAAAGGGCCTGCCCTTTACTGGGGTCTCCTTTACCCCTCCTCTCTGGTCCCATCCCTTCTGCGGGCAAGCCCCAAAGCATTCCTCCACGGCTCGGCCTGGTCAGCTTGAACCACATTTTGTCGGCTTGCCCTGGGCAAAGAAGGAGTTTATGGTACAAAGTGGGTCCAAGACTACCACTGGGTTAGACCCCTGCCTTGCCCCATCCGCCCCTGCCAAGCCCTGGTTGCGGCGCTTCCTGGGCGGATGGTTTGGACTTGCTGCTGCAGCTGCGGTTCTGCTGTGTCATGCAAGAAGGAGGCGGCGGCGGCGGCCGGAGCTGGAGGGGGAGGAGGGGAGGAACCTGATCCTCGGTAGCGAAGGGCTGGAGGCAAACACCGAGCTCCCCCTGAGTCGCTTGGGAGCAGGGAGGGTTCTGCTACCCTGAGGGGCCCTCCCCGCGGGGCAGAGGGTAAGTGGGGCGGCGCAGGTGGTCGCCTTGGGAAGGGAGCGCGCAGGGGGGTCAGGTGGGACGGCCGGACCACTAGGAGCTACCCGGGCCCCAAGGAGTCAAGTGCCCGACTAATAGCCTAGGCCATAGAGATGGTCAGCCAGTAGCAGCAAGAATAACTATTTGCCTAATGACAGTTGTCCCTAGCTACACGATGGGTGGAGTTGTAGATCCCGAACTCAGGACCCAGCTAGAGGCAATGATTCAGGGTTGCAGGAACTTAATCCCAGCAGCCCTGGCGCTGTAGAACACCCTTGAAAAGCAAAGGCCAGCACACCCCAGGTTCCTCTAGCCTTTCTGGACTTTCTGGGTTGTCTTCTTCAAATCTAGGGGAAAGGCTGGGAAACCGGCCCAACCCCACTTTAGCCACAAAAATAACGCTCTTGGCCAGTGGCCCTGGACAAGCAGCCTCTGGTGCAATTAAACAATCAATAGGAAAAAGCCCACCCTCCCCCCTCCTCCCCCCTCCTCCCCCCTCCTCCCCCCAGGCTCCTTCGACCAAGGTAATTCACAGGGCTTAAAGGAGAAAGAAAATGTGGTATATTTTGCCCTATCCAAGCCTTCAAGTCAGTCTGCCACTACACAAATGGCCACCTGTACACTCCAGGGTTCACCCTGCCTTCAGAGGGATGCTTCTAAGAGACACAACAATATTGCCCCAGGTAGCAAGAGAAGACCACCTTAAACTCCCGACAATTTCACCTCCATTCCCCTTTTCCACCCCCAGAAGAAGTGGAAACCTAGACTTGAGAGCAATAGGAACATTTCTCTTTTCACCTGCCTGCAGTCTCAGGACAGCTATATTATTATTATTATTATTATTATTATTATTATTATTATTGATAATTTATATTCCTTTCCATGTCCCTACTGGAAATCTTGAGAAGCACTTCCTGAAACGTTTTAATGTCAGTCATACATTTAGAAGTAGGGGTTGAGGGGATTAACGGAAAGGCTAATGACTGTCTCAAAAGCACATGCGGTTGCTAGGGAACTCAAGCTCATCCCGCTCTCTAATCACCAGTGTGTTACAGGGAAATCAAACTGCTCCGGGTGTTATTAAAATGAATGGCATTTGGTTAAAGGCTTCTTTGCTTATGTTGTAGCATCCTGGATTATTATTGATTGCCTCACACCCACATACCTTGTTTTCCTAATTTGATTTCTGTATTTGCGTCACTGCCAGGGACACTCAGACTAGACCAGTCAGGTTCACTTCCTGTTTCTCAGAACTGGT
Source organism: Rattus norvegicus (assembly GCF_021556685.1). Lineage (NCBI taxonomy): Eukaryota > Metazoa > Chordata > Mammalia > Rodentia > Muridae > Rattus > Rattus norvegicus. Next base: position 60,616,869 of record NC_141537.1, read on the forward strand.
TTATATTTGGTCTCTGTGCTCTAGCTGGTAAGACGTTATCACGCTGATCCTCTTGGAAAGGAATCTTCGCTTTCCGTTGACAACAAATTATCCCAATTAAATGCTAATTCTTGTGGAAAACGTCATTGTAGGAGGGTTAAGGCACTGCCAGGCTACTTTATTAACCATTTGAGAAAGCCATTCTTGACATGTAAAGCCAAGAAAAACCCATCCCTCTCCCCCCCACACACCCCGCCCCAAGAATCTCCATTCCTCAGCTTTGGAACTAAAACAAACTCAAGACGAGAAAATATTTAAGTATGATATTTCCAAAATGAAGCATAAAAAAGCACACATTGAAACTGGAAGAATCATTTGACTAAATAAGGCATAGAACTGAATCCATTCCAGGCCCAGGAAGGACAAATAACCGTGGGTTGGCATTGTGGCCCTAAGAGTACAAAGTGTGGTTACAAGGCTACTTTACAAATAGGAAATCCCATCACCTTGTGAACTAAATGTCTCTTTTACTGATTCCCCCTGTGTCCCCGATAAGGCAGCCTTGCTTTTTATAGTTTTGCTTCGAGTTCCTTTCACTTTGCAACAAGAACCTCGTCAAGGCAATAGCAGACAGATAAGACTATGTAAATAAGTGGGCTCTGATGGAGAAAATTTGTTTGCTGAAAAATAGAGGACATATGGCATTGAAGAAAGATTGCTTTCCACTTCTGTGCACGGGATGAGCTTGGGCAGCCATCTTGGGTCTTGCAGGTCCGAGTCCTTATGGAAGCTTAGTAAAAGATCTCAACATTGCTTTCGATTCTAAGTTTTAGCTGCTAGATTGTTTTTAAATATGCATTGGTGTTTTGCCTTCGTTGCCTATCTGTGTGAGGAGATGTTTATCTGCATGAGAATGTCAGATCTCTTGGAACTGGAGTTACAGACAGGTGTGAATTGCCATGTGGGTTCTGGGAATTAAACCAGGGTCCTTAGGAAGAACAGCCAGTGTTCTTAGCCACTGAGCCATCTCTCCAGTCCCTATTCGATCTGTCTGTCTGTCTTTCTTCCTTTCTTTCTTCCTTCCTTTTTTGCATTCAACCTTTGCATCCATACCTAGCTGTAAAGATTGGGGAATTGGGGGGGGATGTTCATGTAAAAGGTGATTTATAGTTAATACATTGAGTTTTAATGTCAGTTGCCACATGAGTAAGATCTACCTTGTTTCTTGTGCATTCCTTCTCTCTTCACCTTGTAGTGATATAGAAGCAACAGTCTAAAAGGCACAGAAGTTTGTGAGACCAGTCAAGGGCCTTGCAGTTGCTCCAGATGCAGTTAACCCGAAAGCCGCCATCAACAAGTTGGTGGGATGATGGAGGAAGGGTTATCCAAAAACAGTTATCAGCTGGATTCTGGTGGAGTCATACATCTATGTGCACATGCTTTAATTAGCAACAGACAGAAACATGCCCAGTTGTCATTTAGAACCCCTCAAATTCAACATATTAAAAAGAATACCGTGGAGAAATATGAGATTTGTGCTGGAACGAAAACTCCTGACTTTGAAACCCAACTCCGTTACTCAATTCATTATTGAGTGCTTGCTGTGGCCCTAGAAATACAAAGACAAATAAGACACGGCCAATGGCCCGCAGGCTCTTCTGCCATGATGAGACACATGACAATGCAGATGGCCTCACAATAGTGAGATGCCACCTACAGGGGAGCTCAAAAGGAGTTGCTTAGCTTCAGAAGTGAGTAAACCAGCCAGAGAAATACAGTGAAGGGAGCGATAGTCCAGACCCACCCCACCCGAGCAAGCAAGAATTTAAGGTAAAAGGGCACACTCACGGACAAGCTGAGCCTAGAGGACGGTGTTCAGGAAGTAAAGGATGCTCCACAAATATTTACATTGCATGAATGCATGGCAGGAGTCTGGAAGTATAAACAGGCTTCTGTGTGGTGAAAGGCTTTGTCTTCCCAAGAAATTTATCTTGAAGACGTTGAAAAGCTGTTGATTAATTGTTTTAAATATTTATTTATTTATTTATTCATTTATTTAATGTGTATTTATGTGTGCCTGAGTGTATGGATGTACAGCACTTGAGTATAGGAGCCAGAGATCAGGAGACCCCATGTCAGGTATCCATGGAGCTGAAGTTACAGGCAGTTATGAGCCGCTATGTGGGTATTGGGTACCAAACCTGGGTTAATTTAATTAGTTTTAAGGAACATTCTGACATAATCACATGGCCACTTCAGAAAGCTCTCTGCTGTTGAGATAATTTGTTAGTGACACTGTAAGCCAGGGGATTAGTCAAAAGGTTGTTTCAGCATCATAAGAAAAAAAAAGAGGAGGGAGAACCTCTCAAACTAAGACAGCAAGAGAGGAAATAGAAGGGATTCGATAACTAACGCAAGTGAGTCTGATTGTTGATTTTCTCTGCATGATTGAGAAATGGTGGCAGAATCATGATTTAGGTAAATAGGATGGCAGGGTGGTAGGGGTATCAATCACCAAGAGAGACCTTAGGAAGAAAGCGGGCCAGAGAGCAGGACCTTAGTTTAATGTTAAACCTACTGAGGTGAAGTGTCTGTAGGATATCAGAGTGAAACTGGGCACTGCTTGCCGTGGGGGAGCTGAAACTCAGGAGATATCTGTGTTAGTGTCATCAGAGGAAGGGGGAGTCCATAGTTGCACATGGAATCCCCCCAAAAAGAGGGTAGAGAAGACAAGAAGCACCATGGCAACGCCATTGAAAAGGGCAAGGAAGGAAGGGTGTTAGGGAGGCACAGAACAGATGGAAGGGAGACGGAACAAGGAACTGTAGGTGTCAGACGATTGTGTGGATGCTCTGGGAGGACCAGAGAGTGTCGAAGATAAATGAGGACCGAAAAGCCCTTGGATTTAGCAACAAAGGTCATCTGTGTATTTGGCAAAAAGCATGTCAGTGGATGGGGAAGAGTCACTAGTCGGTGACGGATCGAGAGGGACATGAGAACAGAGGAAGAAGCTCAAGGAAGTTCTCTCCTCCAGGAAGGACTAAAGGGCATGTCGAGAGGGAGATGAAGGTATTAAGAAGAGAGTGTTGGGATTCATGGTCTGTGAGGCTAAAGATGTATGGTTAAAAAAAAGGAAATGGAAGAGAGAGAGAGAGAGAGAGAGAGAGAGAGAGAGAGAGAGAGAGAGAAAGAAAGAAAAAAAGAAGAAAATTAATTGAGACTGTTCTGGATTCTTTTGGGCTTCTTCAAATTAACTAGCATCATACCATCAATTACTTTACCAGAAAAATAATGGGTAGACTATCTTGGCTCTTCTGTTTCCCTAACTTGAACATCCATCGCATGAGGACTTAAAGACAGCTCGACCGCCAAAGTATTTCTTGAACATAAATGCTACTAATTTAAACCAAACCAGCATCCTCTTTCTATACCCATTCTATGCCTTTCTTTTTTTTAATTTAAAAAAAAAAAAAGAAATTAAAGACACAAGCCTCATTTATGTGTTCTTGAGCTGGCCTCAAAGTTGTGGTCCTCCTGTCTCAGCCTCTTGAGTGTTGAGATTACCCATATGTGCCATCCTCCCAGCTCTAGAACAGTTGCTCTCAACCTTTTTAATGGTGCAACTCTTTAATACAGTTCCTCATGGTATGGTGACCCCCCCCCCCCAACCATAATTATTTTCATTGCTACTTCATAACAGGACTTTTGCTACTGTTTGAAACTTAACATAAATATCTGGTATTTCTGAAGGTCTTAGGCAATCCCCTTGGAAGGGTCACCCAACATCCAGAGAGGCCACAGCCCACAGGTTGAGAACCACTGCTCTAATGGTGTTTTCTTATTCCCATGATTGATCTTGTTCTCTCCAGCATACCTAGACCAGTGATTCAAGCCAGGCATCGTGAGACATAAATCACAGCGTAGCATACGGTTCTCTCCTTAGATTCCCTCCATGTCATCCGCTTGCACTTGGAATACAGTCCAGGATCTTTTTCTGGCATTCCATGCCCTGTGCAGCATCCTAGACGAGCTCTCCAGCTTGATGATGTCCCTTCAGTTTCTCGTGTTCCAGTCCCACTAAGCCCCAGACAATTCCTTTTCCTGGGATACTCTTAGGATACATCTGGTTTTCCTTTGAGCATCATCTCCTCTTTCCAACCCCCGAAGTATTCTTCCCTAACCCCCTTCTAATCTCCGTGTGCAGTTTCTTCACAGTAATATTATGGAAGTCACACCACCTTTTGCTTTATTTGCTGGAGTTGAGAGCTTCTAAACTGAAAATTCAGTGGAGATTCTCGCCACACAGTTGGAGCTTAATCCTGTCCAATGGGTGTTTATAGAGAGGAAAGGGAGTGGCACATTAATAGAAATTAGAGAGACCAAGAGCCACCTTCCAGAGGCAGGTATGGTGGCACACAGCTGTGATCCCACCGTTTAGGAAGGTGATGCAGAAGGGTCATGAGATGAAGGCCAATCTGGGCTGCATAGTGAGACTCTTGTCTCAAAAGGAAAAAGAAAAAGAGAAACAAGTCAGCGTCTGATGTGTTGAAGAATGACCATAGATGATGACGTTGCTGGCTTTAGGGCTTCAGAAGTAGAAGAGTTTACAGCTCTGTGACCCTGGCACTGACATTCTCTGATCCTTGTGTTATAGTTAGAGACACTCTATGCTTCAGTAAGCTGTTGGGGGAATGAAGTCAGATGGTGTAGGTAATCTGATAAAGAGATCTAGCCAAGCTCTTTTAGGAAGTCAGGAATTCTAAGGGCCAATCTATAGTCTCCAAACGGGAGTGCCCTGTCATATAACTCTTGGTACTTACTTGTTCGAATAAGGAAGTGAGAAGTCATTGAGATGACTAAAGTCACTTGCTTCCAACCCTTATGACCTGAGTTTGATTCATGGTACCCACACAGTTAGAAGGAGAGAATCAACTCCTATAGTCATCCTCTGACGTCCATATACATGCCATAGCACAAGTGTGGTCCCCTCCCCGACAAACACACAAATAACTAAGTGTAGTAAAAAAAAATGACAAAATCATGACTTTAAAAAAATGGTCTGCAGTCATAGAACCCTTAGCTTTGATATGGTCATAAAAATACTAGGGCTTCTGACTGAACCTAGGGGTTAGTTACTTCAGAAGAAATCAGTAACCAACCCAAAGCTCTACAGGTGGGCAAAGTACATGACGAGCAGACTGAAACCAAAGAAATACAAAAGAGATTTAAAATTTGTTAGGATATCCCCCCTTGCTCTCTCAACACAGGGAGCATGCCCATTGCAAATGCCGTGAGATAAATTTTCAAGTATCTGGTGGTCTGGGCAGATGAAGAAGCGGCCGTGTTCTTAGTAAGAGGAAGGGCAGTGACCTCTGTGGAGAGCATCCTGGCAGCGTTTATCACTTCGAGCATATGAAACCTTTGACCTCCAAGTCGACTTTTATATCTTTACCCAAGATAGATTCACACACCTACTGAAAGATGACTCTTCCAGGCTCTTCACCAAAGCATTATTAATAGTCATTAAAGACCAAAAGAGCCATCGATAGACAAGTGCTTACCTACAGAACGGATTGGTAATAGGAGGGAAAGGTCAGCAGCTGTTAAAGTCTGTAAGACACTCCTGCCATGACCAGCCTCAGCTTAGAGAGGGGTCCTGAGAGAGGGGGTGTGTAGAACGGTGAAACAAACCTGAAGTCAATCGTGGGTACAAGCTGGCGGCCTGTGTTCTGCTTGAGATAGCTTTCTCAGGAGAGCTCCACAGAGCTCAACTCTCACAGACCAAGCCCCAGTCTTTGATTTACATTTCAGTTCAGTCATTTACTCCAGGTTCCCTTTTGATTATCCCTCCAATCAGCATTCCATGACCCCCCTGAGTCTTAGAAAATGACAGTGAGGATATTTTTTTATAAACATTGCAATTGAATTCAGAGATCTGCCTGCCTTCGCAAGCACAAACAATATGTTTAGCTGGGTGGGATCTCACCCTGAAATTTCCATTCCCACCACACCTGGGCCTGGACCTAAACTTGCCCTGTCCCAGGCTGATGTTGAACTCAGGAATCTGCCTGCCTGTATATTTCTGACAAGCTCATTGTGTCTCTGTTCTTTTAGTTCTGTGAAGCTCCTTACACAATTCATATTGCATCCTTTATTTCACATAGTTGAGAAATTATATATATATATTTTTCTTTTCTTTTCTTTTCTTTTTTTTTTTTTTTTCGGAACTGGGGACTGAACCCAGGGCTTTTCGCTTGCTAGGCAAGCGCTCTACCACTGAGCTAAATCCCCAACCCCTGAGAAATTATATATTTTTGAACTCATGTTTTCAGAGTTAGTTTCTACAGCCTTAAGGAATATCCTGAAGGTCATAGTGTTCTATCATTTTGCTGAGACATTAGACACACCCTCACTTTCTGCACTTATGTCTCTAATTATCATGGGGTCATTAACCTTAGCAGAGAGGACGTTCCCCAATAACCTTGGCAGGGAAATATTTCCCAAAGGAAGAACATGAAGTAATATTATATATATATATAAACAAACTTCATGCCCAGCCACTGTCAACACTCATGGAGGACCACACCCTGCTGGCTATGTTCCAGAGGCAGGAAACATGTCACATTGTCCCTTCCACATGGCCATTCAGTACACAGCACACTCCCCAGACATAGCGATGGGAACTGAGCATCTCAATACATTACTAAGTAACAAAAAATAAATAGGCAAAGAACAATACATGTATTTTGCTGCCCCCCCTTTTTGGTCTCAAACATGTTGTCTGGGTGAACATATCAAGGTGAACAGGCCAAGAACATGTGGAGAGACTAGTCTGAAGGATGTTTCAAAGACATGTGTGAGAAAAGATGGCTGCCAGGTGAAGAAAATGGCATGAAGGGGTCAAGAAATAGCCGAGGCCTACAGCAATGCTTTAAATGCTTTAATGACAGACAGGACACGGTGAGTGACGTAGAAAGAGACATGGTCACTGTCGCAATGGACTGGAAGAGTCTTCTATTATCCTAGAAGAGAATAGATGTGTGATCAGATGTGTAATCAGTCTCAGTGGCTAAGATGGGGAATCTCGCAGCAGCCACAGGGCTGAGGAGACAATTAGAAGTTCTGCCCCTATGACCATGTCTACCATAGACCTGGAGACAGGAGTCTGAGGCTCAGAAGAGCTACAGGAGCTTGGTATGCGAACTTAGGAGATCACCTAGGGTGAGCAAAAGTAAGATGAAATAAAATTTTAAAAATGTTCAATATAGAGGTTGAATACAAATGAAAATTGGCAATGGAGACACAAAGAGATCCCGGAGAAACAGAGCTAAGGGACTGTAGTGCTGGGGGGTACCGAAAGGAGACTGGGGTCAGCACTGTCACGAAAGATTAGCATGGCTCGGCAGTCTTCCTCTTGAGTCCTAATGTCTTTAAGAGTTGGTTTTTTTTTTTTTTTTAGATATTTTTGTGTGTCCAATGTCTCACACGTAATAAACAGCCAGTAAATTTCTGTTAAGTTGGGAGAGTGACAGAAATACACAGACAGACAGACAAAGACTGTAGAATTTATGTTTGGATACAGGCTAAGGAGGAAGTTCAGGAGTAGAACTCACCTACTATGTAGAAGGCCCTGGCTCTGCCTCATAAATAACTGAGCGAGCTGATAAATAAGACTCCTTTGAGGTTCACCACAAGGAATCTTACTTAGGAAAGAGATAACCCTGTGTTAAAAACCTTGGTTTTACTTGAGAGCTAACTCGCAGATCACTTGCTCAGAGGACCACAGTCCTTTTTTTTTTTTTTTTTTTTTTTTTTTGGTTCTTTTTTTCGGAGCTGGGGACCGAACCCAGGGCCTTGTGCTTCCTAGGTAAGCGCTCTACCACTGAGCTAAATCCCCAGCCCCACCACAGTCCTTTCTAGTAACTGCCTTCTCAGAGCGCTGTGACAAGTATTTCGGTGTCTGGGCCACCTAAATCCCTTTCGTATGTCTTTATGGCCTAGCGGGTAAAAAGAACAGTTTGTTTCACCCCATCCAGAGTCAGTGGCTCTCCTCTGGCGAATCCATTTGGGGGCTGCTATAATTCCAGAAATCACTAGAGCCACTCAGATTCCTAGCCTCAAAGTGAAAGATGACCTAGGCAGGAAGACTGCTACCCTCCTAGATGGCATCCCCAGCTCTCACTCTCCCACGTGGAGCTGGAGAAGTGGTACTTGCTCCTAACTGCGGAGCCAAAGAACTCCATTTTGAATCACAGTGCCCACCTCGGGCAGCTCACAGCTACCTTTGACACCACTGCCAGGGCATCTGGCACCCTGTTCTCATCTCTAAGAGTCCGGGTACACATGAGGCATGCACATACACATTAGTAAGCATGAAAAGAACCTAAAGAACACTTTAGAAACTAGAATACTAGCCGTAGCTTTAGCAATACGGAAAGGCTTATGTCATCCTAACATCATTATGATCGGCGATTAGCAAACATTGTCTACAAAAGACGAGATAGAAAATATTTTTAGGCGTCTCTGCCCCTGTTCCAAATCCTCAATGCTGTCACTGCGGCGAGAAAGCAGCCATCAAAATATATCAATGGAGCTGAGTGCAGAGGGCACACACACCTGCAGTCCCAGCCCCAGGCACTTGGGAGGCTGAGGAAGGCAGGAAAATCTCGGCCTCAAGGCCAAACTAGGTTAAATAGCAAGATGGCTGGAAGAAGGACAGAAGGAAGGAAGGGAGGGTGGGAAAGAGAGAGTGTTGAATAAGTATGGCTGTGTTTCAGTAAAACTATGTATGCATAACAAAATTTGAATTTCATACCATTCTCCCTTGTCATTTGGTTTCGCTCCTTCTTTAATATGTTTTCACCAGTTTTTAAAATGTGAAAACAATTCTCAGTTTATGAGGCACAGAGAAACAGGGTGTGTGGGCTGCATATGGGCTGCACGGGGAGGGGTTTTGCAACCTCTGGTTTAGATGAGTGCAAACATCTTATGAGAAAAGCTATCCACATTTGGGCTTCCAAAGACAATGGTTTGCTTTGTTTCCATATTTTTTCACCTTTATTTCTGTGTCTCAATTCTCTTGGACGTATCCACCTGTTGATCTGCACTCAGGACAGACGTGTCCCCCTAGGAACTGTAGTCTTCCTGTGGTCCACTTCTTCCTTGTAATGTATGTGTTGCTAACTATTGCAACATTTTAGCCAGCAGTGGACGTCTATGTGGTAATGGCCCCTTAATATCATGATGGGGTTGAAAAATTCTTGTTGCTCAGTGGTGGCATAGCTTTCGGGATGCTGGCGCAGAGTCATTATCAGCACGGATAGGGTGATGTTGGTGTCAGTGAGCCTACCGTACCTCTGGTCATATAAAAGTATAGCCAACAGTGAGGGAATAACCTGACCGTTATTTTAACGGACTGTAGTATGGGCTTCTGTGCTTATTGTGCCGTGTGTTCTGTTGCTTTATTATTTGAGATCATACTCCTACCCATAAATATGGTGAATGTACGATGATATGCCATGTTACAGCAGCATCAGCCTCATAACTTTTTATTTTTCTTTTTTTAAAAAAGAATTATTATCTATAAGTACACTGTAGCTGTCTTCAGACACACCAGAAGAGGGCATCAGATCTCATTACAGATGGTTGTGAGCCAACATGGGGTTGCTTGGATTTGAACTCAGGACCTCTGGAAGAGCAGTCAATGCTCCCAACCACTGAGCCATCTCTCCAGCCACCTTATATCTTTTCCGTATGCTTGATTTAATGTAACTTTTTATTTATCATGGTCCTTTGAGCAATATACTGTTTTATATGTGTGTGTGTATGTATAAAACAGGCATAATAGATGTTGTCTATATAATATACACTATAATGTGTATCATGTAGTCCAGGTAAATAGTAGTGTCTACAGTGTAGGCTTCTGTGAGTACTCTCGGTTTATCAAACAACAAAATCACTTGAGGACATTTCTTGGATCATGTCTCCACCATTAAGTGACTCTTGACTGTGTTTTATATGATAAAGAAGTCTTCCTAGTTGGCTTTATATATTTATAAAGCTAAAACAGAAATGCTAATGAGTCTTGTACCTGCATGTCTTAGTCACTTTTTTATTAATGAGATGAGACACCTTGACCAAGTCAGCTTACGGAAGAAATTGTTGATTGGGGGCTTATGATTGCGAATGGTTCATGACCGTCATGGTGGGGATCATGGCAGCAGACAGGCAGGCATGGAGCCACAGCAGTAGCTGAGAGCTTACATCTTGAGTCACAATCAGGAGGCAGAGAGAGAGAGAGAGAAGGAGCACATTAAGAAAGGACCAAACCTTTTGAAACCTCAAGGCTTCCACTCGGAGACAGACTTCTAACAAGGCCGCATCTCCTAATCCTTCCCAAACAATTAGACCAATTTGGAAGCCAACATTCAAATATATGAACCTATGGGAGCCATTCTCATCCAAATCGCTACAGTATGTTCGTGAGTGTGTGTGTGTAGGTGTGTGTGAGTGTTCCTATCTATATAGGTTTATCCATATGTGTGCATGTGCTTATAGAGGTCAAAGGTTAGTCTCAGGTGTTATTTCTCGGGAGCCATCCAGGGTAGGTCCTTGGGGGTGGAGCGCTGGGGTGGGCATGGTTGTTGTTGTTTTTTTGTTGTTGTTGATGATGATGGTGGTGGTGGTGGTGGTGGTGATTTGTTTATATGTTTGTTTTGAGACCAGGTCTCTCACTGTGCCTTGGCCTCACCAACCAGCTCTCCAGAGCCCTTTTCATACCTCCCCCGTGGTGGGATAACGAACTTGTGTCTTCACATACAGATTTTGATGTGGGTGTTAGGGGTCACACTCAGGTCCCAGTGCCAACAAGCATTTCACTAACTAGGCCATATCCCAACTCCCACTACTCTTTTTTTTTTTTTTTTTTGGTTCTTTTTTTCGGAGCTGGGGACCAAACCCAGGGCCTTGCGCTTCCTAGGCAAGCGCTCTACCACTGAGCTAAATCCCCAACCCACTCCCACTACTCTTATGTGCACTGGTTTTTGTTGTTGTTATCATTTGGGCTTGTTTGTTTGGTTGTTTGGTTGGTTGGTTTAGTTGGTATTGTTGTTTTTAAGACAGGGTCTCACTGTTTAGCTCTGGCTAGCCTGAAATTCACTATGTAGACCAGGCTGACCTACACAGAAATCTCTCTGCCTCTGCCTCCCAAGGGCTGGGATTAAAGGGATACACCAGCACACCAGGCATGGAACCAATAACTGTCATAATTCATCCATCAGATGTTAAAAATCTGCTTTTACATAGTCCTGGCCTGGGTATGACGGAGATAAAAGAGGGTAGAACACAGATCGGCGGCTATGTCGCTATTTAGAAAATGAAGTGGCTGAGAAAAAGATCTGTGAGAACTGCCTGGGTTTGTTTCCATATAAATGCATAGAAAGTATCTTTAGAAGCAACTGAAGGCAGCCCGGGGGAGGGGGGGATTGAGGTGTAAGCTCTTTTGCATTCCAGCTGTGTGACCTTGGGCTGATTATATAAACCATATGAATTTCATTTTCCTTAATTCGAAGTGGGGATAATAATAACTACCTAGGAAGGAGGTTGGGGATTAAATAAGGGGGTATATATAAATCACCTACTCCTTGGGACACAGTGAACAACTGGTCCGTTTCAGCCGTCGTTGCAGTGGGGCAGCATAAAGGTATACAGCTTATTCACACACAAGAGGCACCTTCAGGCAGGGCAGGGTACCCCAGAAGGCACAGAGTCACAGACATGTCTAGAAACCCGCAAGCCTGATAAGGGACATTTGGGTGAAAATAAAAGCAGAAGCGATATTGTCACAGGAGCATTCGGTAAGGCAGCTGGCCAGTTGTCCGTAGCAACCAGCTGCTGGGTTGCCTGTGAAGCTCCGCCTACTTAAGGGCCTAGCTCCACAGCATCCCTCACCCCAGCACTTAAATGCCAATTGTAACTGGGGGAAAAATACGTGATGCTCCCTCCCAGCCAGGTCATCTGAACACCTAAAGGTTGCGCGGATTATGCTCCCTGCTAATTCTGGGCTTCTGCTGTAAGCTCTGACCCTCCCTCTGCCTTTGGGCATTGTGTGTTGAATGCCAGTCTAGCTCCAGCGGTATGCATCTCTGAGCACTGCCTGTTTCACCGCGGCTCAATGTCTTGTTGATCTCAGCTCTGTCTAGCTTCATAGGCATCTGTATTCTACTGCTGACACCATGTGTCTTCTCCCCTGTGAGGCCCATTGCAGGTGTAGTGCCCTCACGGAAAACCCGCTAGAATAAGACTTACCTACTTCATGGCAAAAGCTTCCTGCGTTTTTATCGTGGTGTGGGACAACGGGTCTTTCACAGCCCTGCTTTCCTACTCCAAGCTGGCCTCTGTATTCACTATCCATACCAAATGGAGTATCCCGACTCCAGCGTCGGCTCCTGCCCTCTCTCCACTGGCTACGTATTATCAATTTCTAGCATGTCTTGTGAACCTTTGATGGCAACATCAATAATGTTTTCCCAATACAGATGACCACATTAGTGGCGTAGGGGCCTAACATAGGGGGTAATGGCTAACTTCAATTTATTTAGAATCAACTGACAATATCGTTCTGCTGAGAAGCAAGCATTAAATAAGGTTGACACAACTTGAATTCAAACTAATTCCTTATCGAAGAGCTGCTATTCAATGCTTAATTCCTACCAGCCAAGAAGAATGTGTTGGTGAAACAGAAGTGACAAACAGGTACTGCTGCACCCTCGAAATGGAAATAGCCAGAGAAGGCACCTCTGCACTCACAGAGCCAACCCGGATGGGACTAAGCATGCGCAAGAGAACTAAGGCGCATGGGACTAAGAGAGCATGCGCAGGAGAACTAAGGCGCATGGGGCTAAGAGGGCATGCACAAGACAACCTCTCTTTGGCCAAGAACTAAGAAGGAAAGCTTTGGAGGGGTAAAATGTCTACAAAGTACATTTCTGTACAATTAATAATGTCAGTAATGAAAAGGGGATTGTTAAAAAAAAGTCAGTGTAGTTAGTCGTTCAAGTAACAGTCTGATCGGCTCCCGGTTTTAACGGAGGAAAAAGGCAGGGAAAGGGAGTGCTACAAATTTGCTTTATCTGGGGCATCCTGAGACCTCGGGAGGGAATGAGGGATATAGCTCAGTTGATAGCATACTTACCTAGCAAACATGTAGCCTTGGGTTCAGACAGAATCTGGTGATGCACACCTGTCACCCCCAGCACTCCGAGGATGCAGGCAGGAGGATCAGAAGTTACCCTTCAGCTATGTAACAAGCTTGAGCCCAGACTGCGATTCATGAGATTCTGTCTCAAACAAACAAACAAACAAACAAACAAAACAAAAAAACAAAAACAAAACAAAACAAAAACAAACAAACAAAAAAACCAAAACAAAATTAAAAGACCACCCCAAAGATCTCCAATCCCTTCAGTAGATGCCCGAAATCATGGAGACTAAGAAACCCTATGTGTACTGTGGTCCTTTTCCTATGCATGCCTCTGATACAGTTTAATTCATAAATTAGGGGCAGTAGCCGAGATAGCAATGTATTAGAAGAGATGCTATTTAAAACCTATACGCTGTCTATTTTAGAAGTGTTCTAGTTGACGTTCTGGGATAACGGTTGAAATCATAACTGAGACCACAGCGGGGAGAACAGATGAATGGACTCGCTGTATAAATGGGCCATCTCAAACACAGGGCTAGGACCTGAAGTGAACAATGCTGGGAAGGCTAAGGTCCACAGGCAGCTGGAGTCTGGGAAAGCGCTGGAGACACTGAATGGGTTTTTTTGTCTGCTTGGTGGAACCAGACCCACTGTCTTGGGCGTGCTAGTGAGTGTCTTGACCCTGTGCTGCTTGCTGTCTCAGCCCCTTTGTTTTGTTTATGTCCATGGTAAAGAATAATGGTGAAGGGGTGATACTGCTGAATGGGGCAGGCTAGAGTCGCTGAATGAAAATGGGCTCATTCAGTTGTAGCTTTTCCTTACAGCCCAGCTCCTTCCCCTCATACATTCTCACTCACAGCCCTATCCTTCCCCACCTCTTCCTCCTTCTACCTGGGGTCTCATGCTGAGTGGCTGAGGATGACTTTGCACTCTTGGTTCCATGTCCGAAACCCTAGTTCTTGGAATCGCAGGTCTGAACCACTGCGGAGAGCGTTTGGCTTCACTTTGGTTTGTGAGGTTTTTGTTTTAGCCTTTTGAGACAGGGTCATAGTATATAGATATAAATATAGATATAGATACAGATATAGATATAGATTTATCTCCTAGGCTAGCCTCAAACTCAAAACAATCCTTCCCTCTCAGCCTCCCCAGTCTTAGGATTCTGGCTTGTACCACCACGCTTGGCATTTGATGCTGAAGACTAGACTCAGACAGTGATTCATGGTAATCACGTGCTTGACCACTGACCTCTACATACCCCAGGCCACTTTTAGAAATATGTCTTTGTGTGCGATCCTATATATGTGGGTGCATGTGCACGGGTATGTCTGTGTTTGTGTGGAGGCCAGATGTCAACCTTGAGCCATACCTTGTCAAACCTTACTCTTTGAGACCAGGTCTTTTCGTTGCCAAGAGCTCAAGTATTCAGTGAGGCTGGCTAGCCAGCAAGTGCCAGGGATCCACCTCTCTCAACATCCCTGGTTCTGAGATTACAGGCGCGTGGTACCACATCTGGCTTTTTACATGCATGATTTGATTCTGGGAATCAAACTCCGTTCTTCATGCTAGCTTGGCAAACACTTTACCAAGTCTCCCCGGTCCCCTTTATTACTGAACTCGGAGTAGATGTGTCTAAAGTGAAAGCATTTCCTAAGGAGGCACGGCATCATTGGTCGTCGTGTAGCCTCCTGCAGGCTGGCTGCAGAAGAGAGGAGGCTTGAAGCTGGACACATCTAGGTCTCTTGGGATCAGTAGCTCCTGGCAGATAAGAGACATGCTTTTGTGTCCTGAAAGTGGTAACTGTAAGCCAGTGGCCACACCAGAATGCTGGCAAGAGTCAGACGGGAGCCGGGAGGCCATGTTGGGAAGTAAGTCATCATGTGAAGGACGGAGAGGCCGTCAAATGAGCACCATTGCTGAGCAGGCCTTGAGGCAGAACAGATAGTAGAGGTGTCACTGGAGATAGAAAGCAGACTCTGGTCAGAACTTTCCAAGACCTCCTTGTCTTTAAAAAGAAAAAGAAAAAATCCCAAGACAATGACAGGAGATCACTGCAAGACAAGTATCTCCCTCTCCCCTCCCCCTCCCCCTCCCCTCTCTTCCCACTTCCAGTCTCTCTCTCTCTCTCTCTCTCTCTCTCTCTCTCTCTCTCTCTCTCTCTCTCTCTCTCTGTGTGTGTGTGTGTGTGAGAGAGAGAGAGAGAGACAGACAGACAGACAGACAGACAGACAGACAGACATAGCAAGAGTGAGCTGAGAGGGAATGTGTTTTGGAAAGGTCAGCATGGTGCACACAGGGACATTATCTCAGATGGGGTCAGATGACAGAGGCTCGCCCTCAGCAGGATATTTAGAATTATGCCCAGCACACTGGAGTATGTGTCACTGCGCCCTGACATGGAACAAAATCAACTGGGTGATTGACGTAGAGTCTTGCTGCTCCAGGGTCCAACTTACTTAGCTTTGACCCCATGGAAAGGCTCCTCCAGGAAAGCCGTTAGAGCTTGGGAAACACAAAAGAGAAAAAGACATTGCAGAGTGGTCAAGCGAAATTCTGGTCAGTCCATGCCTATGTAAGACAAAGGATGGTCTAAAGGGCAGGCAGAGACAACATCAGAATGAAGGACCGATTTGGAGCATTTGTTGTCTAGCCCATCTTCGGAACCCAGGCTAGGAGAGGAAAACATGTTTTGACCTTGATCGTGGAAAAAAATTGTTCCAGCCACAAATAATCAGACTTTTAGAAGCCATGATGTACCCAAGTGATTCATAAGCAATATGACCTTCTGGGGAAAGGACCATATCTTCTCTGTCTTCAACTCCAGTGTCTGCATCTGCGACATTAAAGGAAACAAACGAATCTCTGAATGGCAGAACACCTCATTCTCTTTTGCAACGATCAGATGAAAAGATACAGCCTTAGTCATCCTTTTAAGTATGCCCCACCCCACCCCAGCTGCCCCTTAGAACTCTTGATTCCACCCTCATGTCCAGTGGATGAATCTTGTGGCCCAGGCTCAGCCAATCAGAGAAGAGCCCCCCTTAATAAAGGAGTCCGGTATGGACACGTGACCTAGGTTCCTCCCACCAAAGCGAGGAGCGAAGGTCAGGACTTGTGCTGAGATTGCTGAACTGGGATGCTGTCCTGAAATTGAAAGCGGCAGTCTGAAACTCTGAGAGTTTGTGGGCACTGTTGTGGGACCATGAGGGGAAGATTCTGCAGAATGGAACTGTCCCCTGGACCTAAAATGACAGGGGTGCTATCAGGTCCTGTCTAGACCTTCCCTGGTAGAATGTGTGGTTTACGTGTACGTGGCTTCGATACACAGTGCTTGTTAACCCACCGGTCCGTCATTAAGTAGTAAGAGTCAGGTGCTTTGTGCTTCCTGACACATCAGCAACAACTTTAAAATGATACAACTGCACGGATGAAGTCCCAGAGAAGTCACTGGACTCATTCTTTATTGTGACTATAAAGTGATATATGACTTCTAGGGCGCAATGGAGTATTGTGTGTTTAAAACCTTACTTAGCATATACAGTAAGACATGGTGACCCACATCTGTAATCTTAGCACCTGGGAAGCTGAGGCCAGAAGATCGTAAGTTCAAAGCCAGCCTGAGTTACACAGCTAGACCCTTCCTGGAAAAAAAAAAGAGGAAGACCCAATAACAATGAAAACCCTCTTCGTATATATGAACCATTTAAGGGTTAACGTAGGATTTTCATTTCTCAAGACTTTCTCCAAGGAAAATAATCAGACATGCTCACAAAATTTAATGTGGCATATTTGGCAAGGCATTCTTTGTAATACTGACTATTTGGAAATAACCTAAGCGTCTAAAAGGAGCCATTGTATGAATTGTGAGAGACTCTGTGGTAGAATGTAGGCACAGACTAAGAAGCCGCTTTTGGAGACTATATATATATATATATATATCGATCTATCAGCAGTGTCTCTATATTGCTCTGGATGTCCTGAAACTCACTTTGTAGACCGGTCTGGCCTTGAACTTACAGAGATCCACTTGCTTCCTCCCAAGTGTTCTGTGAAGGTGTGTGACACCAGCCTAGCCTGGCTTGGTCACTTCTTTTTAAATGTGTTTTCTCAAAGGGAGGCATGGGGAGAACAGACTGGGGAGTTATGCAGATATATATATATATATATATATATATATATATATATATATATATATATATAGAGAGAGAGAGAGAGAGAGAGAGATAATACCTTGGTAGTAGAAATGAGTTGATTTTCTTCCTGATTTCTGTATATTCTAAACTGCCTTGGTATTTTAAATCTACATGCAAGCTCTTATAATTAGAGAAAGAAAAAGATTCACCAAAAAGAAACTTACTATGAAGTGGAAGCCCAAGATGAATGAAGGATAAATTTAAATGAGATTTAAATTTCAATTTAAATGAGAGATTGGAATTTAAATGACACCCAAAGCTCCTGATCCCTATATGCTACAAAAAGAGTTTCCAGCTATGGGCGTGTCCTTAGGAATTGCTGAGGAGGGAGGTACCACGTGCCTGGGATTATGCAACTTTGCTAAAAAAATTTTTTTTCTGTTTTTTTCTGTTTTTCTGTTTTTTTCAGGTTTTTCCCCCCATTTGTTTTTAGTCAGAGTTATGCTACATAGCCCAGGCTGGCCTCCCATTTCTCAAGCACTGACTTTGCAGGCATGTTCCATCAGGTCCTGCCAACTTTGACCATTATGTAAAAAAGGAAAAGTGAATTCCAGACCCTACTGAGTGATAAGCTAACCACTTAAGAAAAGAAAGTCGGTATCTACATGAGCCAGCAGGGGGTTCACTGAAGTTAAGAGCTTGTAAAGAACTCTGATTTCCTCATCCCCACGTGCCTTAAACCATAAACCTCAAAAATCCTCATTCCAGACCTCCAAGGTAGGTAGTACATTGTTCCCCTTGGGCTGAAGCTGGAAGCCTCGGAGGTCAAGTGCTTGGCACATGATCTTTCTTCCCTTCCCCCTCCCCATCCCTCCTTCTTCCCACTCCCCCTCCCTCCCTCTTTCCCCCCCTTGCCCCTCCCTCCCAGTAGCTGAGGTTACTGGGTGGGAAGATCTGAGGCATATGTGTCATACCAGGCATTGTAGAGAGATTTCAAACGGGATCCTAGTACAGTATGATACATCACGGGGCAGTATTATGCCATAGCATTAGATGAAGTGACCACACACACAAAAATTATTGAGGAATAATAAAACCTGGTTCACTGGGAGGTTTCAAACTGGTTATAGTAGCAGCTGTGCTTACTGTGTGCAGAGCTCTATGCTGAAATGCTTTCCACCTGTCATCTTCCCCAGTGTGGGGAGAACCAGCCGTTATCCCCATTTTACAGGTGCTAAACCAAAGCTCAGAGTGGCATGTGGCCCCCCCGCTCCTGGTTATGTAAGCCACGGGAGTTGAGCCAGAGTCACAGAAAATCTGAGCTCGGAACCCATAGTGGATACTTAACCATCAGTATTTCTTCATTTGGTCTTTGGGTCCAGTAATGGCTCAATTCATTTCTTTTACTAAAAGAAAGGTTTATTTATCTGAGCAACAACTCAAAATGGCACGGGAGTTGGGAAGAGAAAGAGCAAAAAACCCAGATCACTTCCACACAGAACCACCCGGCTCTGGTTAGCGCCTCAAGAACTGCTCTGTAGTAGACAAGGTAGGATCTCCTGTCCCACCCCACCCCTCCTACCCTCAGATGATTTAGGATCAAAAAACACTGGGCTGCTTAACAAAGCCAAAATTCAAAAGTAGATCTGCCTGACTCTCAAACCTTTGCTGCTTTAACTGCCAGCTAAATAAACGTTTAATGGTCATTTATTTAAACACTGTATTTCAGGAGTGGGGAGTAAATGTTAAATGTGTACGTGTAAGATCTGGGTGGTTCGTCAACACATATAGTTCAGCTAGGTCTATTGCTGGGGCAGACTGAGACAGGAAGCTGGCATGGGCTAAATCGAGTTCCAGGCCAGCCTGGGTAACAGGGTGAAATGTTGGCTCAAACATAAACCAGACCTCAAGATATGAGTCGCCGATGCAGCACCTCAGGCCAGCAGTGGCTGTCAGCAAATCCCTGTGAGTTTTAGTTACTATGGCAAGAAAAGCTCTCTATGTTCTAGACAGGGGAGATGCCCACTTAGGTCTGGGCACTGCTTATGTATACCAGCTGGGGACAGTGGCACCTGAGTGTGCCAAGCTCTCAGAAGTACTTTGACATGTCAGGCTACGGATATCTAGAGGAAAGGCAGCCAGCTGGCAAACACATGGATTAAACTGGATTATTTCGTAAAAACAGAATAACTAGGAGAACCCAGGGGGCCAGCTGAAACCCTTCAGCTAGAGGGGACAGCGCTCTATGGAGGAATTTTTTAGGGTGCAAACGGGTTGAAAGGAGAGGCAGCCTTTGGGAAAAGGCAGATGCAAGACAGCAAATGAAAACCTAAAATATTATTGCACCTTGCCTATTGTTTGGGGGACATAAGTGCTAAGCCTAAGTGGCAGGCACTCAGGAAATATACTGAACCGGATGTACTGGTATGTCATGGGACCAGAGGATAGACTCCCGTCTTTGCAAACTTGGCCGGCTCCTGGTTCTCAAGCTTCTGACATCTCCAAATTCTGGGATTGCAGGCGTGCACAGCTGTGATGCCTGGTTTTATGCATGTTGGGCAAGCAGTCTACCACTAGAACCACATCCCTCCAGCCCCTCATCCGGAGATCTAATGATAAAGCCTACTGCACTCCTCCCCTCCCCCAGGGAGGGATGTTGACCCCCACGGAAGGTCACTTACTGAAGACCCCATTTGGTCCCTTTACCATCCATCTCTCTAAGCTCCTTTTCAGGCTCTCTCTGGGCTCTTTCTTTAACAACTGTCTGCATCCTTTTCTTCAGGGGTCTGGCTCACTGTGCGCCATCTCCAGGCTCTCTGGCGGTGGAGTATGGAGACACACCTGAACCCTTACATTCCTGGAGTACTCAGCCCTTGTTTTCAGATGTGTTCACTCACCAGGGGCTTTACGCAGTCACTCCAAGTTCGACATGCTACTAACAGTACTTGGCACTTGCTCCCCTTCCCAAGTTTGAGCCTTTTAAAAAATGTATTTATTTTTATTTTACATACATTGCTGTCTTGCCTGCATGTGTGTCTGTGTGAGGATGCCAGATCTTGGAGTTACGGACAGTGTGAGCCGCCATGTGGTTGCTGGGAACTGAACTCAGGACCTCTGGAAGAGCAGTCAGTGCTCCTAACCACTGAGCCATCTCTCCAGCCCCAAGTTTAGCTTTTGTTAATGAGGTTGACTGCCACCACGGTCTCCTCTACACTCTAACCTCTGTCTGATCAGTGTGTGTGTGCCCTTGGTGCTACTTCAGAATCTCCTTTGAATCTGTCACCCCTCTGCGGCTATGGCCATTAAGACCTTAGTTGCATCCTGGCCTCTAGTTAGCTTTTCTGGTTCCCTGGCTCTGCCAGGCTCTCCCTGTGGGGGGTGAACCCCACAGGGGTTTTCAATATGAATGGCAACTGTTTTGCTTTCAGGAACTCTTGATAATTTCTTACTATCCTCCGTGTTAAGTTGAAGCTTCTTAGCCATGAATCAGATTTCTTCCCAGCATAGGCACAGCCTACCCCATTGCTACTCACTGACCCACACCAGTCTTCTTCCCTGTAAACGCTGTTCTCTTTCATACCCCTTTATGCATTTCTGTGTCTAGTTCCCTTGACAAAAGAAAACTCCTGTTTTAGAAGACTCAAGCTGCCCCCTTCAGTGTTCCACCCAAACTTTGGCTGACCAGGAGAGAAAGCCTTCTTTGGCTTCCGGGCAGTGAGTTTGAGTGAGCTATTATGTCGTGAGCTATTATGTTGTGAGCGATTATGTCATCTGTTTGTTTCTTTAATATTTACTTTTTCATAGGTGGAATCAGACCCATGCTTTGATACTAGGTAAGAGCTCTACCACATAGGCAATGTCTCCAACCCGTGATATTTATTTAAAGCAGTGTCACCACGTATGGTGGCTCACGAATATAATTTCAGGAGACTAATGGTAGGAGAATTGCTGTAAGTTTGAGGCTATCTAGTGCTACATAGTCAGTTACAGGCTGGCTTTGGCTATAGAGTAAGAGAGGCCTTTTCTCAAAAAAGGAAACCAAGATGGGAGGTGGCACATGGTGGGAAGAGGAGGAGGAGGAGAGGGGAAAGAAGTAACTTATAGTGAGACCTTGTTCCAAAAGAAAGGAAGGGAAAGAGAGAGAGAGAACCAAGGAAGGAACCACAATGAAGTCTCAAAAACAAAGAAAACCAGGAGAGGAGAGAGAGAGGGAGAGGGGGGGGGGAAGGAAGGAGAAAAGAAGCTACACCAGTGAACCATGAGGCCATTGTAGAGGGACAAGTCAAACATGGCTTCCAACACAGAGACCAGAAGGACCCAATAAGAGACCAAAGACCTAACCAGGGATACAGGAGGAGGGTGGGGGGTGGGGCTGTGTAGAAGGCAGTCACAGATGGTGTTTCCATAAGAGGAAGTGATCATGGCCACCATGACCTTCTCTCCTCTGAGAGGCTGCTGGGAAGGTGGGATGACCTAGCATTGGCCTTGGACTTGACAACACAGAAGCCATTTCAACCTTCACAGGTACGATGCCCTGTGATCTTCATGGTGTGTGCTTAGCAGTGTGATGAGGGCAGATAGATAGCACATTCAGTTGGCTTTGAGAGAGAAAACGGATGCTTGTTAATGAGTGACGGTTGGACAAAGGAAAGCTGCTTCATAAATTGGTCAGGCGCCGATACGGATACGTCAGTGAAGTACTTAGAGACAAGGATGTGACTCAACACAGAAACCTTTCCTTGAATAATAATGGGATCTGGAGGTGGAGCCCAGGGCCTTAGTTCCTGAGGGCTCTTCAGGACTTCTTTGCTGACTGTACCATTTTCTCCTCTGGCCAGTTCACACAGGTCTTCTCACATATGGCCGGCGAGGAAAGGGCCATCACAACAGGGATATGGTGTCAGGTTTTCAGAAACCATTTCTAACCCTTCTTGCCAGTATATGAAGTTGCTGGTAATCCTTTTGGGGACAGGAGGACATCCCTAAGTCTGAATACTCCCAACGAGGTGAACAGAAGCCTGAGTGTATGTGAACATGCTGGACCTTGAAACATTTTCATATAAAAGAATTAATTTAATAGTGGAGGTGGTGTTAAGCCACCACCTAGATTTGAGACTCAGCTTAACTGTTTTTTTCTAGATTTTAGCTGTTAGGAAATCGGGAGAATACAAACTTTGGGGAGCCTGGATTAAAGTGTTGATTTTCTGCTTTTTTTTTGTATGGTATTCCATATGCAGTCTAAGTTCCCAGAGGGGTCATGGCACGGAGCAGATATAGAATGTTCTAAGTAGACATCTGTGAATGAGACCTTTCCCCTTATAGAATCATTTGTGGGTTTGTCTAGGGTCTATGCCATGACCAGCTGCAGAAACTCTTGATATATACTCTCTCTAGTTCTCCAGCTTCATTCGTTGTCTGTCTTTGTACATCACCTTCCCTGTACCAGAATCAACCACTGCCTCGTTCTGGAACGGTCAGTTCTGGGAGAAAGCCATCTTTACCCACTCAGCCAGCCAGACCTCCACTCTGTGCTCCTGAAACCATGGTTTCAGTTCCATTCCCAATGCAGTACCCAACAGCTGTAGACCCTTCCCGCACTCTCATTGGCTTATATGCTTGGTTTTTTGTTTTGTTTTGTTTTTTTAAGTTTATGATCTGTTTTTATCCTTTGCCCTTAGAATAGTGTTTATGTGTTTTGAGCAATCACATTTGTTGAGTGGATACACGAATGTGTTCAAGAGTGTGACAGAATAAGTGTGTAAATGAGCGAGAACATGGAAGAGTAGAAAATTAGTACCTCCCAAATGGAAAATCATAAGGTCAGGTAACACCTGACGGAATGGTGCCTGCCTGCAGTCCTAGGATCAGGAATTCAAGAGAACGCTTTTATTACATAGTAAGTGTAGGGTTAGCCTGCCCTACTTGAGAGCCCGGCTTAAAAGAGGAAGAAGAAAATTGAATACATCTGTGCAGAATTTGTATAATATAATGGCACTTCTGAAATTCCGTTACAGTGACATGATCATTGTTACATAACACACGAGTGTGTGTGTGTGTGTGTGTGTGTGTGTGTGTGTGTGTGCGTGCGTGCGTGCATGTGCTGACACAGATTACACAATTGGAGTAGGATGAAGCCAGGGCTCCTGAAGCACAGAGCTGGGTGGTGGAAATTGACTGGTTTTAGATCTAGGTTTGTGTAAGAGATTAGATCTGAGGAGCCCAGAAGTATTTTGGTCTATGTTACTTAAGCAATGTGTTTTTCACTTTAAAATTTAAGAATGAAATAAGCCTCTCTAAACATGCTGATTTAAGGCAGTAAAAACACAAAGAGTAAAGCAGCCAGGACCCCTTGGAAAGGGAATGCCATTGAATGAGCCCTGTCTCGCCACCTCCTCCCCTGGGCTTCCTTTATGCCCAGTCTGTAAACTGCTAATAGCCCCTGTTAGTGTTTACATTATAAAAGCATTGTCAGGGTGCTTTAGAGAGTCTAGATGGCTATGATGTCTTCTTGGAAGATAAGCATTATACACAAATGAGGTATTATTATTTAGTTTTTCCTTTTTGGGCCTATTAAATGAAAATTAGATGAAAACTCTGCTTTAAGCAATAGCCAGCAGGTAAATGATTATTGACTCGAGTCAAATGAGATTAAAAAAGAAAATCTCTAGCTGTAACTGAGCAGCGCAGCCTGTCTGCACTGACTGGTGGGTGCACTATCTGCCTTTTCTCTCTTGTCTGCACTCTCATCAGGAACTGAAGACAGGTAAGCCCTTGGGTTCAGGCCTCCCAAGTATGTCAGAGAACCCAAGATCACCTGGAAGGAATATGCTTTGGAAATAACATTCCCACTAGTGAAGTCATTCAGCTAGTTTTCTTTTGGACTTTGGGCCTCAGCGAACCATTAAACCCTGTTTCCCCTTTGGGAACTTGGGGAGACTAGCTGACCTGTGTGGTAGTGCCTGTGTGCCCGGGAGAGCAGTTCCAGGACACAGCTTTCTTGTGTTCTCAGAATTCAGGATCCTGGTAGCAGGAGAAGGGGTTAGGGAGATCCTCCTTGCGGATGATGAATATCAGAGACTTGGCTTCGTATTGTTAAGGGTGGGCTGGTGAGTAAACAGCCAGGGAAGATGCAGAGTGACTGAGGTGTGCATCTGTGTAGCACTGGTGTGTGGGAGAGAGGAAGAGAGAGAGGAGAGAGAGAGAGGGAGAGAGAGAGAAGAAGAGAGGGAGAGAGGGACTATCTATGCCTTTTTGGTTCTTCCTTTTACAATGCTTCCTACCCCCTCCCATTGCCAAACCCTCCCTTGTGTCCATCCCTTCCGACTTGGCTCACCTTCACTCCCCAAGACCAACCTTCAGTAGTGCTTGTCGTTGTGGTCATCTGTTTTCCACCTGACCCATTTATCCTGGCTTCTGAATTTTGCTTTCAGAGAGGCTCCCCACTTGCATAGCTGCCTGACCAGCTGTGGGGCCAGCTGCCTGTTCCAGATTCCAAGGTGACCAAACCTCTCCTCTCCCTCTAACATGAGCCCTGAAGACAACAAGGGAGAGAAGATGAGTGTGAGAAGTGGGTCTTTCCCCAAAGAGATCATTTCAGTGGCGGCGGCTCAGGAACTCAGCCATCACAGTGGGCCTTGGTCCAGCATGGCTGGGTGGGACCTTTGAGCTCCAGGAGGGGAAGATACATGGCAGGTTTGGTTGAAGCTTTAGCCAAATCCAGCACTGGTTGGTAAACTACTTTTCCATATTCTAGCTATGTCTCCCCAAAGCCTTGCTGTCAGTCAACTGCACTGTGGTCAAGGAGGTAGGGATGCCTTTTAGAGATTATCTGTATTGTTTCCCCACGTGTAGGGGGAGTCTGAGGATGAACTATGTCTTCTTCCACCTTCAAAGCAAACTGTCTAAAATGGTTGGCTATGTGCATTGGCTCCATTTACATCTCAGCTCACAGGGAGCCGATGCCCAACTGGCCATGAATCCCTGGTGCATCATCAGTCTTCATCTTTGATCTAGAAGCAGAGTTTGCCTTTGTTGACCCCAGCCTATTGCTGTAATGCGTGTTACCACAGACATCCCTCACCCTGACTCTATGGATGTGCCTTCATACTGTCTTGGGGGATCCTTTCTCTGCCCTGGCTTTGCTATTCCTCTAGAATCTTCAATGATCTTTTTCTTTTTCCCAGCATACCCTCCCAGACTCTCAATCACTACTCTGAATCCATTTTTTTCTGTGTGTGTTAGTTTGCTTCTCTGTGACGATGATAAAACACCAGCCAAGATCAACTTGGGGAGGGAAGGATTTATTTTACTATACAAATCACAGTCCATCATCAAAGGAAGCCAGGGCAGGGTCAGGGAGGAGAGAACTGAAGAAGAGACCTTAGAGGAACACTGCTTACTGGGTTGCTTCCTCTGGCTTACTGAGATGCCTCTTGTGTATAGCCCAGGCCCATCTGCCTAAGTAAAGCACTGCCCATAGTGGGCTACACCCTGACTAGGGAAAGCACTGCCCACTGTGGGCTGGACACTGCCTAGGGAAAGCACTGCCCATAGTAGGCTGGACCCTGCTACATCTACTATCTATCAAGGAACTGACCTGAAGATGTGCTCAAGGGCCAATTCAATGGAAATAATTCTTTAATCGAGGTTTCATTTTCTGAAGTATATAGGTATTTTGTCAAGTTACAAAAATTAACCAGCAAAGTTGTGTTGATGTCCTAAACCTATTTCATTCAGCTTCTAGATCCAGCTGTCTCCCTCGGCTCTATGAATGTCCCCAGGTGTTGCAAACATGGCCAAGGCTTAAATGTGTCTCTGCCTCCCTGCAGCTTCTCCGTCTCATCTTCATATTTATTGTTGTATTAATGAATGACATCTAATCCACCCTGCATACATCCCAAGTCAATCCCCAGTCTTGGCATTGGCCTTTACGGCCTTTACGAAAGGCCACACTTTCAGTGGATTCTGTGTCTTGTAGAATATGCCCTGTAAGCTTCTGTTTCATTTGGGCCTCTTTGCTTTGCCAGCCTCACCCCTGACTGATCTGACTGGTGCTCTCTGCCTTAGCTATGAAGAATAACTTGCGGATGCAGACACTCAACCCACAGTCATTACTGTGGCTTCCCCAGGGCGCACCTGCTGTGTCCACTACTTGAAGTAGACTTCCCACCTCGGTGGGTAGGACTAACTCCTGCACATCTCCTGCCTATGTAGACATCACCAGCTGTCCATGCCCTCTCTTTTCCTTTTGGAAAGTCCTGATGGTCACCTCTGCCTTTCCTGCTTTTATCTTGCCCTTTCATGAGGGACTATACTTAGCATATACCTTTATAGTCTTAGCACCAAAGGAAGTATTTGGTACAAAATTGTTGGTCAAGAATGAATGAATCAATGAATGAATCAATGAATGAATCAATGAATGAATGGATATAGCAGAAGTGGGCTGTGGAGATAGCTGAGTTAGGAAAGTGAAAAGCTAGGGCCAGCAATGGGCTGCTGTAATCCCACCATTGGGGAGGCAGAAATGAGAGGATCCCTGGGACTTGGTGGCACCTTTAGGATGGTGAAAGACTTAGATGATAATGAAGATGACAGAAATTCAGAGAGAAACTTGAATTCAACCTCTGGTCGCCATACACATATGCATGATCACCTACCACATATCCACAAAGACAGGCAGGAACGCATACACACATGCATACACACACCAGAGAGAGAGAGAGAGACAGACACACACACTCACACAGAGTGAGAGAGACAGAGAGAGACAGAGACGCACACAGAGACAGAGACACACAGAGTGAGACAGACAGACAGAGACACACATACACACACACAGGGAGAGACAGACAGACAGAGACACACATACACACACACAGGGAGAGACAGACAGACAGACAGACAGAGACACACATACACACACAGGGAGAGACAGACAGACAGACAGAGACACACATATACACACACAGGGAGAGACAGACAGACAGAGACACACATACACACAGGGAGACAGACAGAGCCAGCGAGACAGAGACAGAGAGAGACAGACAGAGACAGAGAGACAGAGAAGAAAAAGAAATATCATGGGTATTATTGTGAGGATATAAGACAAGTTCGCATCAAAAGAGTACAATTAGTATTTTACTAAGCGAAAATATATGAAATTCCATTAACATCAAAAGATATTTCTAAGTTGTCCCCTGTGGGCTTCTTTTCCAAAGCTCATTGTCCAGACTCTGAGCCATCTTTTGGGGCCACTCAAATATCCACCCCTTGACTCTCTGTCAGTGACTGAACTCGTGACTGGCTCCATGTTGAAAGCCTGGGGGATAAGGTGAGTTGTTGCTTCAAAGCTTCTCTATTATTTTGTTTGCAGCCATTCACTGTATGTCTTGAGCAAAACTCTGAAAATTCTCTCAGGAGTCCTCCCCAGCAGATGTGTCTGGCCTCCTGGTGACTTGACTTGTTCTTACACTGTTTGCATAGTCTATGAGTACAAAGAAGCCGGAGACTTTCTGAGCAGGCCAGTTTTCCCTTTTTGTTTCAAGACAAATTAAATTCTTCATCTTTGCTGTATTGACTTTCTAAAAAATGTGATTCCTCATAGAGAAAAAGAATTTTGAGGAATAAGAAAGACTCACTGCTCATGGTGGGGCACCTCTTGGGCCAAATGTGTGCCAAGAATTCAGGACAGGAGTAGTGTTGTCACAGACAGCTATGCACCAGGCATCTGGTTCCCATACAGACCGTCCTCCACCTCCAATTCCAAGCTTCCTCAGCCCCTTACTTGCTACATCCAAATACCTGACAAAAGCCATGGGAGGGAAGGAGGAATACAGCCCATCATGGCAGAGAAGGCAAGGCAGTAGTAGGACTGTGAAGCAACTGGTCATGTTATGTCCCCAGTCGCCAGAGAGAGAGAGAGAGAGAGAGAGAGAGAGAGGGGAAGGCTACTCCTCCTGTTTATTCAGTTCAGGATCCCATCCCATGGAACAGTCCCACCTGAAATCAGAGTACATCTTCCATGTTCAGTTGACCTCTCTGGAAACACAGTCATAAGATGTACCCCAGAAGTCTGTTTCCATGGTGATTCTAAATCCAGTCAAGGTGACTGATGACTAACTGCCACACTAACCTTTTAGAATGTACACCTCAGTGGGGCCCAGAGCTTGTTTGGTTCAGCACTGGTAGGATTATGAAGCAACTGGTCACATTATGTCCCCAGTCACGAGAGAGAGAGAGAGAGAGAGAGAGAGAGAGAGAGAGAGAGAGAGAGAGAGGCGGGGGACGGGGGGGGGGGGAGATGGAGGGAGGGAGGGAGGGAAGGAGGTAGGAAGGAAGGGAGAGATTTAAAGGTTCTTTGGGATTTTTTTTTGTTCTGTTTTCAAGATGCTGTAATGTGCATGGGTCTTTAGGGCTTCTGTGCAGGTCCAGTATATGCACCTGTCCCACCCACCTTGACATATTCACTGGTGACTGAGATGATAATGTTGATGGTATACTAGGCAAATTTCCAGATGACACACAAGTGAAGTGTTAGTACTTTAATGGATGCAGTCAGGGTCCCCTCTACCCTAGTGCTGATGGGATGCAGTAGTGAATCATCTGGCAATATGAAGTTAATGGGTCCAAATATCAAGTCCTCAAAGATCTCCGAATCCAATTAAACAGGTACAGAGTGGGCGCAAGATGACTTGCAACCACACACGTCAGGAAGATTTAGAGCCTCCTGTTGATTGTGGATGATGAGTCAACACCGTATGATGTCCCTTTTGAAAAAAAATCAATCTCCTGTATTAATAGCAATAGAACATTGGAGAGTGGAGCTGGCTCTCCGGTGCTCACTGGGGAGCCGACCACATTTGCTCTGTTTTATGAATTCTGGGCTCAGACAGTGATGTTGATAGAAGATCATCTAAGAAGAAAACAGAGGAATAATAAAGGTTCTGGTGAACATCATTATTTAGAAATACAGAAAGAATCCAAGGTCATAATGAGTGCACACGTGTGTGTGTGTGTGTGTGTGTGTGTGTGTGTGTGTGTGTAACAAGCTGAATAGATAGTTGTTTTCTAAATTCTGAGCTTTAAGAGATCACATTTCTTCTGTGTAATCTAAATGTCAGATTGAGTGCCCGTAACTAGATACAACATGTACGTTTTAGCACCTTGGGATTCACCAGAAATTATATTCTCTTAGCCATCAAATGGACAACTACAGGAAGGAATAAATGCCTTGGCTTTCGTAGGTGCTCCATAAAGTCTTTCTTCTCAGAAAAGAAGAAACCACATAAGCTTTCAGTGCATCTGAAATGGCATCATAGTATGTTCTACAAGAAGGAAAACAAGTCCTTTCTGGGTGGTTCTCTGATGGCAAGAGATGGATGTAGTGATGCCTAGTAAAGGGTTTGAGAATTCTTGCTCAATTATTTTTGACAATAGCTATTTAAACAATTGTGTGTTGAGTGTCTATTCAGGCCCAGGTGCGTCCAATGGGTTGGGGATGTAGAGGTGGTTGGGAGGGTAAGCTGTTAGTATGGGGTGAGAGTGGTGCAGAGATGGACAGGTAAAGCAGATCCTCGTGGTACAGTATAACAGGTGCTTTGGGGGTAGTGGCGAGAGGCAGTGGCAGTGTGCATGTGTGTCCTTGACAGCACTGACATTTAACAACAGAGAGGAACTGAGGCACGATCTTGAGATAGTTATCTTGAGATAACTTGCCCAGAGTAACACAGCTTCAGGGTAGAAAACCGGGGTTCATGCCTATGCAATGAACATTAGCAAACATGCTGGCCTGCTGTACTGAGTTATCTTCACTAATACACATACACCACCACCACAACCACCACCACCACCACCACCATCATCACCGTCACCATCACCACCACCACCACCATCACCACCACCACCACCATCACCACCATAACCACCACCACTACCACCACCATCACCACCATTACCACCACCATCACCACCATCACCATCTCTGCCACCATCACCACCACCACCACCATCACCATCACCACCACCACCACCACCACCATCACCATCACCACCATCACCACCACCACCACCATCACCACCACCACCACCACCACCATCACCACCACCACCACCACCATCACCACTACCACCACCACTACCATCACCACCATTACCACCACCATCACCACCATCACCATCTCTGCCACCACCACCATCACCACCACCACCACCACCACCATCACCACCATCACCACCACCCTCACCACTATCACCACTACCACCACCACCACCATCACCACCATTACCACCATTACCACCACCATCACCACCATAACCATCTCTGCCACCATCACCACCACCACCACCACCACCACCACCACCACCACCACCACCACCACCACCACCACCACCAAGAGCTGGCACCCACACAACTGTTCTCTGAGTCCAAGTTGCTTTCTTTCATATAACCTTGTTCTTTGGCAGATGTTGCATCCAAATGAGAAGAAATGGTCCCATCCATACCCAGGGGTTATGCAGATCCTGTATCCAGGATGGTCCGGGAGCCTCATGGTGAAATCTATTATGTGCTTTAACACAGTCACCAACATGGTTTAGACCAGTGGTTCTCAACCTTTCTCATTCTGCAACCCTTTAATATGGTTCTTCGTGTTGTGGTGACCCCCCCCCATCATAAAATTATTTTCAATGTTACTACGTAAGTGTAATTTGGCTACTGTTATGAATTATAAGGTAACTATCTAATGTGCAAGATATCTAATATTTTACACCTGTACAGGGTCATTCAACTTGCCACTGAGAGCCACTGGTTTAGACTTTCTGGGTTTTAGGTGTGCGGGACTTTTAACAGCAACAAAAACCAGCTTGTCCCCAGCTCCGAAAAAAAGAACCAAAAAAAAAAAAAAAAAAAAAAAAAAACAGCTTGTCCGTGAGGCTGGAGTCTCGGTAGCAGAGGATAGGACTTGCAGTTCCTAGCAACTGGTCACCAGCCCTTCCCCTTTGAAATACAATTTAAATTCTTTTCTAGAAAAAAGAGAATAAAATGTAAGGTTTTACAAATAAAACTAGTTACATTGAATACCTCATAAATTAGCAGAGGAGGAATAGAACACTTAATTGCTTAAATTGTCCAAGCCTTGTTACACCGGAAAATGGTTCAATCCAATATTCTTGTGCCTCCTAATTGAGTTGGGCTGGAGCTGTGGCAAATCTGACTGAGAATGGGTTATTAAATGAATGAAGTAGGTGACCCCTTCGTTGATAATTACCGCTTATGCTGATGCAGGCTTGACCTATGTGATCAAAGCGATTGTGTTTGTAAGCTACCCATCTCCTGTAATTTTTGGAGATTTGGTAATTTCAAAATGGGCTGCCGCATGGGTTTCTGCGGTCAGCGGTGGAGCAGCTAAAGGTCAATGTATTCTTCCCTTGCAGGTGGGTGGGGCTTGGGGTCTGTTTGTCTCCGGTATAGGGACCTAGTAGAGCAGTTTTTGGCCTTCCGTGGATATCTGTCTTCTGGGCTTCCAGTCCCTGGAACATTTGTTCCGCGGTGAGAGAGTCTCCTCATGCTTTAGTTTGGTTGCTCCTGTTTCTTCGTAATGCCCTTCCAATTTAAGTCTGCTTTCGAGGTGTTACTTAACCTGTGTTTGTGTCCGCATAAATCCTCCGGTTAGAACTCCCATGTAAGCTTATAGCAGCGCTCAGCCATGTGATGCGCAGTGGGTGCGCGCTTCTTAGGATGCCCCTGTAAGGTTAGTAGCAAGAACTGGGAACTGTTTGGGAAACTAGACTTAAATGTCTCGTTGGATTTAACGTTTAGCATTCAAAGGAATTATTTTTTTTTTAATTACCAAGGATCTATGTTCTTATAAATATTTTCTTTTCATTTTATCACTCAGTCAGTAAAACTTGGAAAATTATTTTCTTGCATATCCCATTCTTTATAACTGAAGGTAAATTGCTTTAACGAGACCACATTCCAAAGAAATAGCTTTTCATAAAGCCGAGAGTAAATGAGCAGAATGGGCTCTCCTGGCATTCGGGATGTACGTCTAATTAGAACTTCCAGTATTTCAAACCTATAATTTGCTAAAGTTGAGGTTTCTAATTCCAAATGTTGAGCCCACTGGGTTGGAACAAGTGACCCATGCTGGAAGGATGTCAAGATTCAACTTTCTTCCGTTGACTTCTAGTTTGTCACCAAATCAAAAATGTTGTCTATTCCCAGACTTAAGCTGCACACACTCCCTTAATTTTATTAACATCCGGGCGGAAAGGGAGCAGCTGTTTCCTCTCTCCTCAGTGATGCCTGATTCTGGGGTCTGTTTGCAGAGGGAGACTCCACGTCAGCTGGCTCTGTCTCTGCACTGGTCAGTGTCAACATTTTGTACATCTTCCAAGGGGTGGAGGAGCCCAAGGTAGATACCAGCCATACGGTTGACTTGACATATTGTCCAGCTCAAGGCTAGGTCCTAGATGCTCCAGACAGTGGCAGTCATTGCCTGTTGCCGTTGTTTATAACTTGAAACTGATTTTGTAAGACTTGGAATAGCTAGATTATTACGTGACCTTTAACAAGCAATTTAATCTGGATTTTTTTTTTGATTGTTTGTGACGCTGGGATTGAACTCAGGACCTTGAGTATGGTAGGCATGGATTTCTTGTCTGAACTGTATATCCAGCCCCTTAGCCTAGTTTCTGGTTTTTTTTGGGGGGGGTTTTCTTCTTAAAGATTTTATGTTATTTTTAACCACATGTCTGTGCATGGGTCTGTGCAGGTTAATACAGTCACCTGAGTTGGCCAGAAGAGGGAGGTGGATCTCTTGGTGCTAGAATTACAAGTGGTTGTGAGCCACCTGATATGGGTGCTGGGAACTGAACTCTGGTCATCTACAAGATCAGTGCATGCTCTTAATGGGTGAGCCTAACTTTTTTCTAAAACGATGATTTCACAAGGTTGTTATGCTCATTATTAAGTGGCTGGGATTATGTGTGAAAATGCCTAGCAGAGAAAGCTTGGAGCATAGATCTAAGTGTAGCGAGATGAGTCAGAGGAGCCCAGACAGGCAGGGAACCCACCTCAGCGTTATCTGTCTGCCTCTAGATACTTGTTAGCCAGAAAGTTTCCCTCTCAGGGCCATGGCTACATCTGCCTCTGACTTTATTCCTGTGCCTACATGCAAACACTATTCTTCAATAATCATCCGTCCATATAATTCCCAACATATTTCATAATGATTTATTTAGGAGAAAATGATGGGCAAAAAGCAGAGGGGAAATTAAATGAATAAGATGTCTATTTCGAAATAATTTTGAAATAGCTGCCTAGTTGTCAAAGTATTAAGTGTTTAGAAGATGCAACTATACGTATAATTACAAAATGGGTTTGTTTTTGTAAAGTTATCTGGTTTTACATTTTTTATTGATCTTAGAGGACTGATTTTTTTTTTAATGGCCTTATCAAGTGACTAACAATGTGGTCTGCTGTGGATTACCAACACACTAAAAATATCCATTAACAGCCTCTGATTTCATCACTTCTCCTGTGCTTGCCTGTGTTTCTTAATGTGATTCAGTGTGATAACAGCTTGCCCTCACTGGGTATCGGATGGATAACAGGAAAGAGAGGCCTTCCCCCTGAGGTCTGAAGGGAAGACTCTCCCAAGCTGTCAGAATCCAGTGTAGGAGTAAAACGCATGAACTTTCGCTAAGAAACCTTTCCTCCTCTGTCAGCTATCTGACTGAAATCTGAGGAGCAGGATTCCAGTGTAGGGGAGGCTTTGGAGGAGAAAGGTAGGTGCCAAACGGATCTGTCGTTTTTGTGTTATATAAGAAGGAGGAAAAAAAACCCAGCTAGCTGTTTGCTCTCAGACCGTACCTCTGAGATGATCCTGTTACAACAAATGACAGAGTCACTAACCCCAAACTTTACATTAGAGCTACATTTTCATAAATGGTTATCTATACCTACAGAAAACTATATACACTGAGATACTGAGGGACTTACCCTGCTCCATCATATATAAAGAGTCCAGGTCACTGTACCATTTCATCAGAAGTGAACTCCAGCTGAACTGCATAAGTGATATTGTTAATTAAAGCACCTATCTTTTAAAATAAAGTTTTCGTGATTATCAGGAATATGTGCAGAGTTGAGGGTTGGCTCATGTGTGCTCAGCCTGTATGAAATCTTTAGGTCCAACCTCCAAACACCACAGGGGGAAGAAAATAAAGAAAACCATGCATCATAAGATATATATTGAGTATACAGTTGAAATAAAAGACAAGAAAATATGATCACCAAATCCTCAAAATTTCGTGACACACGTTTTGTCACCATTAACATTCTTTTATTGTTTCCTTACGGGGGAAAATAAGTTCTCACTCTCTAATCTAGGGTGGCCTAGATTTCACTGCAATCCTCCTACCTAGACATCCTAAAATGTGAGCCACAATACACACACACACACACACACACACATACACACACACACACACACACACACGCACGCACGCACGCACACAAACGCACACACAAATAGACTCACCTGCACATATCAGATATGCATTCGACAATATTCATGACATATGTGTGCTCACACTTTATTATAGAAAATTTAAGAACATAAACCAACATTGCTAGAGAGGGTAATGGCGAGCATGTCAAAATCTCCTCTACTTCCCTGATTATTTTTGTATCTGTGGTGCCAGGGAACAAAACCAAGGCCTCGGTCATACCTGGCAAGCATTCTGACCCTGACATGAATTCCCAGCCCTACTCCTGTTACTGTGAAGCTAACTCCAGGTGCTGTGTCATTTTATCCATAAGTAATACAATCCAGATCTTTAAAGGGTAGAGACTTTATAAAACATAATCATTATTGAACTTGGGCGAGTAGTTCTTTAGAAGTATGCAATAATCATTGTTCCAATTGCCAGTTATTTCAGTAATATTTGATCTTGAATCAGGACACAAAGAAGGTGCACAGGTTGAGACCGGTTCAAATGTTTCTTTGGCTTTGCGTGTGTGAGAGTGTGGAGTATGCATGCATGTGAGCACACACAGAGAGACACACAACTCAGAAAGGGAGGGAGGGAGAGACCTTGGTGGGGGGTACTAGAAAGAATAGCTGAACAGGATGTGGTATATCCACACAATGGAGTTCATGAAAGCCATAAATGGAATAGGAGATCTTTAGATATACACATTATAGAATAACTTCTAGGGCAAATTATAGGTAAAACAACAGAGCGATGCCAGGCATGGAGGCACACATCTGTAGCTACTCAAGAAGCTGGGGTAGGAAATTCTTTGAGATCTGGAGTTGAGACCAACTTTCTTTTCCCTGACTATAGTTCGAGAATCTTGACTAATATGGGAAAGGTAACATAACTATAACATAGAGAAAATTAGGTAAAATTCACAACCCTGGTTTTAATTGATGCTTCTGAGATACAGCAGTGATGCGTTTGTCTGTGAGAGAGATATCCCAGCTCCTCTGTTCATTGACAAGACCCAGATGCTAAGCCATTAGCAGCAAGTACCTCTGCCATCTACACGGTGATCCAGTTCTGATCTAGGAAAGAGTCTACATATTCATTAAGTACATACACTGTGAATATTTCCATATATACACATATTTAGTATGTGTTTATCATCGATCTCTTAACTATTTCACTTGGTGGTGTAAATGGCTTCTGATTCTTTCTCATGTGTGTAGTGTATGTGTTCATATGTCTGTATGTGTGGAGGTAGAGGTTCACGTTGACTGTCTTCCTTTTTTTTGGGGGGGGTTCTTTTTTTTCGGAGCTGGGGACCGAACCCAGGGCCTTGTGCTTCCTAGGCAAGCGCTCTACCACTGAGCTAAATCCCCAACCCCGTCTTCCTTATTTTTTAATATACATATATGTGTACGTGTACACACACACAACACACACACACACACACACACACACACGCTGGTTTCCATGGAGACTGGAAGAGAATTGTCAGTTGCCCTGGGGCTGGAGTTATAGGCAGCAGTGAGCCACACAACATGGATGCCTTTCAGGAAGCTGAACGTTTTCTCTTTGCAAGAACGGCAAATGCTCCAACGTGCTGAGCCATCTCTCCAGGTTCAGTTTCTAATTCTTTTTGAGGCAGAGTCTCACCATGTCATCCTGGCTATACTGGAACTCACTATGCAAACCAGATTGACCTTGAACTCACAGAGATCCCTCTCACTCTGTCTATGCCTCCTGAGTCCTGGAATTAAAGACTCCAGTCCCAGTTCTTTAAAGATGTATGTAATGATGCCTGGAAGTAATATCACCACCACCACCACCACCACCACCATCGTTACCATCATCACCACCACTATCACCACCACCATCACTACCACCACCATCACCACCACCACCACCTCCTCCACGGTCACCACCACCATCACCACCACCACCACCACCATCACCACCAACACCATTATCACCACCACTACCACCATCACCACCACCACTACCACCATCATCATCACCATCACCATCACCACCACCCATCACCACCACCACTATCACCACCACCATCACCACCACCACTATCACCACCACCATCACCACCACCATCACCACCACCATTATCACCACCATCATCACCACAACCATCACCATCACTATCATGAACAGCATCTTATGTATTTCGGGCTAACATCTTATGTATTTCTTTATAGCCAATGATGACTTCGAATTTCTGTTCCTCCTGCCTCTACTTCTATAGCCACGGGATTATAGATGTGTGCTACCACACCTGGTTTATGCCATGCTAAGGATTGAACCCAAGGCTTTGTGCATGCTAGGCACGTATTCTACCAACTGAGCTACATCTCCAGACCTGTCTATGGACTTAGTACATATTTCTCTAAGAGTAGTGTCCTAACGCAATGGGAGGAACACTTTTAAGCTCCTATGAGTATTGTCAAATTGCCCTTCAGAAAGGTCGCGCCAGGTTACATGCCGTGGGGGGGGAATGGAAGAGAGGCAGGACTTACTGTTCATCTTGGCAGGTAGCTTTTAGACTTGTACCCTGACCTGTCTCTGCTCATCGGATCCATTAGCTAGAACGTCCACTCTCCTCCTTTGTATGTCCTTTTCCTTATAGAGAAACCTTAACAGAATTATAAATACAGTGTGGGAAGTTTCCCCTGATGGAACAATCTCATGTTTACATTGTGAACGACGGTTCAACGAAGATTAGACGGACCATATCAGATTTAATATATTACTTATAACACTTCACTTGTATATGGAACTACCATGCAAGTAGTAAGGTACCAATTTGTATAGCTCTTGGTAACTTTGGTAGCTACCTGGGGGATTTCTCAAGTTTTTAATTACAACCTTTCCATTACAGACTCACTGTGTGCGAAGTGTTTTCTCCGGATGTAGTATAAGGAGTTAATGACCCATATCAACATTGCTTGATACCTCCATTTCCCTACAAGGGTTGTGAAAGCCCAGAAAAGTAGCTGAGAGACAGAATCACCTCCTGTTGGAGTTGAGAGATTTTTAAAGTTCATCTGGCTTCACCCCTCCATTTTATACTTGGGAAAAGTAAGGCAAAGGGCAGTTATGTAACTTTATTAAAGGCGGACAGCCTCTTGGAGACAAAAGCCCAAGTCTGATTCAGCGCAGTATTCTTTCTCCGCAGCTTCTCGGAATGAGCAAAACTCCAAAGAAAATCAACGTTGGGGAAATGGAATTCAGGGTGTCTCCTCTCAAAATTCCAGGGTGTCATTTTTTTCTTTAAAAACTTAAAAGAAGAAAAGAAAAAATAAAACTTAAAAGAAAGTGGACCGGTAACCACAGTAGAAACCCAGGTGGAAGAACACTTGTGTCTTTTGGGAAGCTAGGTATTAAGAATGGGACTTCTAATACTGGGGTTTATAGCAATCCAAACATACAACCTCGGAAGGCCTTCGGTTTGTGCCCGTGGCTGGTGTAAAGCCCGTGGCTTTGTCTCATGGCGCTCAAACCAAAATCCTCAGTACAGAGAGGTTCTGTGGCTTGCCCTGGAAGTCTTCTCATTGCTGATCATCTGCTTTCTGCTCCCCTTTCCTTACAGAACCAATGTTCCTTAAATATCTATTCATTAGAACTGGGGAGATGGCTCAGGAGGTAAAGCCCTGGCCACACACATGTGAGGACTTGAATTTCAACCCCCAGAGTCCCTGTCGATTCTGGATGCGGTCACGTGTGTCTGAATTCCCAGCATTCTTATGGTGAGATGGGCGGTAGCAACAGGAGAATTACCAGTAGCATGTTAGCCAATCAGATGGACAAATTCAGAGGTAAACAGCAAGGGACCTTTTTACAAACAAGGTAAAAGGTGAGGGCTAATACTTGAGTTTATCCTCTGTCCTCTACAAGTATGCCTTGGCACCACCCCCATCGTCCACATACGTACACACGCACACGCAGGCACGCACGTAAGCGCATGTGCAAAGGTTTTAAAAACATATTCATTGGAGTGCTATGATGCAACTTAAATCTAGAATCTTAGAGATATTTTCAGCTCTTTGTCTGCCTCGTGGAACGTTTGATTCTTTTTTCATTCCTCATCTGTAATGTGGATAAGATTATATCTACCTCAAAGGGTGGTTGGCGTTGCATGTAAGATAATGGTGTTGGTTGTTAGCATATCTGGCCCACAGTAAATAGCCTGTAACTGTCACCTACAGGGTCTTTGTCATCATCAGCAGGGATATTAATGTCCTCATCATCTCTTCGCCTTAGTCCTTCTGTTCCTCCATATTGACCTCTTTTCTTAATGCGAAACTCCTGGAAGGGGTGACACATTTCCCAAGGGGCTGGTGAGTCACCAGTTGTTTTTCTCCGGTCAACATTACACAAAGGCCTATTACAAGGCAGAAGTGGGAGACGTAGATGAGAGGTGAGCAGCCCCCTAGGACGGTTAGAGCCTCCAGACTAGGCAGGGCGGGTTTATACAACAGCTCTTTGAAGTCAGTGTGCTGGTCTATGGGGCTTTATTAGGGCTCCAGAAGGCTCTGTGGAAAATGAGAGAATTAGGAAAGCCATTATCTGTCGCCTTTGTGTCCTGCCCCAAGGACTCCCAAGCCCTGTGGCCACCTGATTATCTGGACTGCAGTCGTACAAGCAAGCGACATCCTTCCATAGACGGTCTGTTTACTGTGCCTGGAAACAGGCCCTGTGCCATGGAAAAGTACCTCGCTGTACCCGTAAGTTCCCGACACAGATTGCGCAACACGAAAGATCTTATTAAAATTTCTTGTCCAGGCTGGGATGTAACTCCGTAGTAGAGCATTAACCGAGTCTGACTCCGACCATGGCTTCATCCTTCAGCACCAGAAATAAATAAAAGTGAGTTCCTGTTGACCGGTACACACTCTATACCTTCAGCCTGTGCCTGAGAGCCGTTTCCGAGTAGGCCTTTTGCAGAGCCCTTGCCTGTCCCTGCTGTGAAGGCCAACTCTCCCCTCACAGTAGGTACGCTTCATGCCCTTTCATCCCTCGCTGCCGTCATGGAGAAGTCATAAGCTTGAGGTCCCTCCCATAATAGACGGCACAAACGGGACCGTCTCCGATTTGACTCTCCAGGTCCTATATCCGCCCACTCAGAAAACAGCATGGCCTGTGTCCTCCATCTCAGGCACCATCCTGGGTTCTTTTGATAAAGAGGCAAAGAGGTCACTCAGATACTTGTCTCCTGGTAGAGGCTGATGGCCAGGGGCAAGGGCCAGGAGCATGTGGCCGCAGGGAACTCTGGGAAGTGCTACCAGAAAGAAGGAAGACCGGGGTCACAAATCACAGTTGGGCAAAACACCAAGGGAAGAGCTGGAAAACAGTTCTGAGGAAAGCAAGTTCTCCCTAGTATGGGGTATGAAGGCGGGGCTTGTCCTTATAAAAAGTGCTTCTCATGCCAGGCACTCATCTGAGAGGATTACATTTGACCCCACCCCAGTCTTCACAAGACCAGACCTCCCCCGCGCCTGCCAGGCTCTCTCTGTGTTTGTCCTAACTCTCTCTCTGTAGGTCAGGCTGGCCTCAAACTCAAAGTTCCTACTGCCTCTGCCTCCTGGGTGCTGGGATTAAAACCAGGTACCACTACTGCCCAGCAGCCCTCGAGTGTGTGTGTGTGTGTGTGCGCGCGCGCGGAATGCCCTGGCTGTCCTAGAACTCTCTCTGTAGACCAAGGCTGGCCTTGAGCACAGAGATCCACCAGCCTCTGCTTTCCCAGTGCTCGACTAAAGTCCTTCTTATAATGGGAAACTGAAGCACTGAAGAGGGAGAGAAGTTGCCAGAAAACACAAAGCTAGAGACTAGTAAAATCTGGACTTTAACCTGGGTGTCTTCCTCCGGAGTCTTCAGCTCAGCAACTGTTACCCCTGCTGCCTCATTGTAGGGCAAGGCGGTACACAGACATGTGGGGATGATTGCCAGGGGTCATGGAACACAGCAGAGTGTGAACAGAGGAGCGGCAGGTATCCAGGTTAAGAAATTCTATCCCATCCCATATATGGACATCTGTGCATCTCCGTGTGCCTTGTCTTTAAGTTTGTGCCTACTCAATAATAGTCAACGCTTGATTCTAAACTTTCAAACAGTTCTCGTTTATGGGAAACGGGACAGGTTTGCCATGAAGTATGCTGTAGTTCAAGATGATATCTTATCAAATAATGTTTGAGTCATGAGTAATCGCTTCTATTTTTAAATACTTGTCTATTCTAGGGCTCTGGCAGTACTCGAGTGTGTGATTCTGCTTCCTGTGAGCAACAAGTTAACCTTTGGGTTGAGCAATTCATTGGTTTTTTAGTTTGTTCACGCGGTGCTGCCACCACTGCCAGGATCTAATTCCATAACGCTTATCCCACAAGAAAGAAACCCCCAGAACATCTGTCACTATGAGTGTGGGTACCGTGAAGATCCCGTGTAACTGGAGAC
The DNA here is from genome assembly GCF_021556685.1 of Rattus norvegicus. Taxonomy (NCBI): domain Eukaryota; kingdom Metazoa; phylum Chordata; class Mammalia; order Rodentia; family Muridae; genus Rattus; species Rattus norvegicus. The sequence continues at coordinate 60,658,134 of NC_141537.1, forward strand.
CCACAGTCTGAACTCAGCGCCTGGCCTCTTTCACTTAGCGCACTTTTCAGGATCCACTCATGATGTAGCACACAGTCATCCTTCATTCCTTCCTGCAGCTGAACACTGTTCCATGCACGGTATGAGCCTACCACGATTGACTGGCCTATTCCTCAGCTGGTCTGGCTGTACAACTTCTTGTCTGTTGTGAATGGTGGACAGTATTGGGGTACATACCAATAGGTAGTGTATACCTTGTGGGTGGGTGTGTTTTGTGTGTGTTTACATATTTTATGATTCTTCTGAGTATATACACTTAGTAAAATTGCTTAGTATTGTAATTCTATGCTCAACTTGTATAGTTTTTTTTTTTTTTTTTGCAACAATGTCTCATGTAGCCCAGGTTGGCCTTGAACTTGATATATTCATTCCCTGAGTACTGGGATTACAAACAGTTTAACAAGCCAACTTTGATCAGCGTATATTACTTTAGGACCTCATTATTTGGAAAGAGGCAAATATAAGACCAAATATCCAGTATCAACCTGTTGTATGAAGTGGTAGGCTCCAAGAGTTGGCTCATCCTTAGGGCTTCATGAGTCAGTACCCTGAACATCGCTGGCTCTTGTGGGGCATTTTCTTGATCAGTGAGTGATCTGGGAGGGCCCAGCCCACTGCTGGTGGTGCCACACTTAGACAGGCAGTTCTGGAGGAGGTTGCCTCTAAGGTAAATGAGGGCCCAAAATTGAAGAGCCAGCCTTTCCAAGGATTTCCCAGACCCATTGTGGACAGTCTACAGAAGCTCTGAGATTATGGAGTTCCCTGAGACCAATATCAATGCTTATTTGTGTGTTCTTTATGTACCTAGTACAAAACCAGATGCCTCATGGCTTTTCCCTAGCTCACTCTCCATCAATCTTATCTGGTCATCAAGAGCTTGAAACGTGGTACAGGAGTGAAGAGAGGCTGTCTAGGGCTGGAAGGACACTCAGTTAGTAGAGTGCTTGCCTAGCGTGTGTAAAGCCCTGGGCCCATTCCTCAGCACCACATAGAACAGGCATACTGGTGCACGCCGGTGATGCCAGTACTTGGAGAGTAGAGGCAGGAGGATCAGAAGTCTGAGGTCATCTTCAAAGACTCAGAGTTTAAAATACCTTAATACTGTGTGCGTGCTAAGTAAACTGTAGTATGAAAATTAGCTACACCTGTTTGCTCTCTTCTACTTTTCTAAATCAGCTACTTGAAAATTTTAAATCATACATATGGCTCCAGTTGTGGCTTATGCCCTATTTGTATTGGACAGCCCTTGTTCTAGATTATTCCTCACAGTAATTTGATCAGCTGGACGGCATTATCATTTCTCCATTATTGGCGAGGAAGTTGAGGCTTAGAGAGCTTAAGTAAATTGCCTGTGATCACACAGCTGGGGCTTAAGTACAAATCTGTCTCCAAGTCTCAATATTCTATACCCTCTTCCCCTACCCTGACCCCCAGTCCAGAAACGCAAACCTGTCCCACAGAAGCAGCTACGATCCTTTGCTATGACAAAATACTGTCTCCGTGTCTCTTCAGAAAGAATGAAAAAAAAAAAATGGTCCCATTCTGCAGGGACGCACTGAGGAATTATTATAGGGAAGTTCCGTAAATACAAACTATTTATAAAGCTTGAAGTCCCTCACCCAGGAAAGGAGTTAGGAAATGGCTTCTGAACTTCCATTTTATCACCGTTCTTGTCATTTGCTTTTGCTGGGGTGTTCTTAGGGAGATGTATGAAAGTGAGGAGAATCTACACCCCTACTTCACCCTCCCACCCACCCTACCTCTATGGCTTTCATTTAAATTCATGAACAACCCGGAGGGACAGGATTCCTCCTCTCCTCAGTTACAGTGGACACACTGAGAGATTGTGAGAGGAGGCACCTATCCACGCCCACCCACCCCACGCCACGCCCACTCCCTTCATCGGGTCCCCACGCGTACAGGTTCACTGTCAGCCAAACCTTCCTCTTCCCCAGGGGCCTGCATGCCTCTCAGTGTGCACTCCTGAAGTCTCCTCCTAGCTCCTTCACTGAGGCTAGCTGTTACCAGTTTTTAAATGCGGCAACTTCACTTTTTTAAAATTCTCATTTTATACGAACTTGCATGTGACTTGTTTTGTGAGTGTAATTTACTTACTTAATTTTCGGTTTCAAACAGAAAGCCCAGCCTAGAGCACACTGGCCCTTCAGTTGCGTTGTCCTAGTTTGGAAGTCAGGGAAAGTCTAGGGTAATTGGGAATGAGACTTGACCACAGAACCTCGTTCCCAAGTCATAGTCTTAGGGACAAGAAGCATTACTAGGAGCTATTAAAAAGAGAAGGAAAACTCAAAACATACTTATTTCTTCTCTTTACTTCCTTGGACTTATACCAAGAAACATGTCAATTTAATGGCTGTAAAGCTCAACACCCAACTCTGAGAAGCTAAAAGGTTTCAGGGAGAGGGGTACTGGCTGTTGTTGTTCACTGTTTAAGTTTTAATTCAATTCAAATCCTTAGTCAGATATTCACATTGGCTTCAATTGCTACATGGAAAATAAATTCCAGCCTTTGGTTCATTTAATTATATTTCTTTTTGCCTAGTCATTCTGACTTAAAATCCTGCAGCTCTTTCAGATGCAGCTCAGCTGACAGTGGACCAGAACAAGAAGTCAGAAAGAAAGAAAGAAGGCTGTGGGGAAAGGTGTGCAGAGCCGGGAATCAAATTACTTGAGTTCAGGCTCTAATGACTTAGCAACAAAACCCTGATGAACCGGAGATCCACCAACACTGGCTGGACACCTACTGTGTTCAAGGGTTTGGAAATAGGGCTTGCTAAAGCTACAAAGTTTTTTTGTTTTTTGGTTTTTGTTGTTGTTGTTTTGTTTTGTTTTTTTAAAGTAACCCTTCTAAAGAGTTTTACTGGAGCCCCGCCTCCCTCCACCACCACCATATTGGCTACGAGTCTGAGCGCCCATCTGCCTTTAAAAAAACCCCACAATTTCTAGATAAGTGGGAAAATGAACTTATGTACAGGTTCAGTAACAGCTGGGAAGAGAGGCATTCTCAGCCTGCCTAGACCTTGCTCACAGCCATGTCACAATTTATACAAAATGTGAAGCATAAGCCAGAATGTCTACGTGTGGGGAGCATCTTTCTCCCAGCATTCTAAAGCGTGGAGTTTTTCTAGAGGGATCCCACTTCCGGTTATAATGTCATTGAGAAGGGAAGAAAGCACATTTGCAGCTTAGTGTGGCACCAGACAGACGTGGGAGATGAAAGGAATTAGTGAGTGAGGCGGTAAGTTGGCACAACGCTAGCCTGCCAGCCTGGGACGGCTCTGAGAAGGAGATGCTTGGGGTGGTCCTGGCCACGCGCACGGGCAGGGTGCGGCTGGGGCTGCTTGGCTCCGCACAGAAGGTACAAGGGAGGAGAGATAATGAAGGCGAAGCTGTATGATATGAGAGTGCAGAGCTGGTTCGGGAAACTTGTTCGACAGGAAGGCAGCGTGCTTCTGGATAATAATGGGTAGTGAGTTTTGACCAGTAGATTAGATTTGTGGTAAGGCTCGGATTTCATTTGGAAGAAGCTGGACCTTCCTGGTGGTGGAGAACAAGGAAACAGCAGAGATGAGAACAGCCCTGGTTTGGATTCTTTTTTTTTCCCCCCTGTTTTTTTGGAACTTGGCATAAGCTACAGATGTCTGAAAAGAGAGAACCTGAATTGAGAAAAATGCCTCTCTTAGACTGGCCTTTAGGGCAGTCTGTGGAGTCATTTTCTCCATCAGTGATTGATATGGGAAGACCCAGCCCATTACCAGGGTTGTCACCCCTAGACAGGCAGTTCTGGAGTGTATATGAAATCAGCCTTACACGAGTCCTCCATGGGCTCTGCTTCCGTTCTTGACTTGAGTTCTCACTCTGTAGTCTCTGGAGGATGAGCTGTGAGCTTTAAGCTAAAATAAACCCTTTCTTCCCCTAGTTAGTTTTGGTCAGTGTCTTATCACTGCAATAAAATATAAACTAAGACTTGCCCTGAGAGGGACCAACCTGTGGAGGACAGTGGCTTGGCAGCCCCAGGTGGCTTGGTTGGGAGGGGAAAGACTGTGGGACAGAGAAAATGTCGGAGAGAAGCCATGGGAGCATTGACAGGTGCTGACAGCCACTGGTGTGAGATTGCAGAAGGGTCTGAGCTCCAGCAAGTCAGGGAGGACAGAGATGCTGAGAATGTGGGAAGCCTCCCGGGAAGAAGCTGACATTGGGGTGAATGTGGCTAGTCTGTTTCTAATAGGCTGAGTAACAGAACTGTATAAACACGAACCAGTTCTGACTTCAGCCTGCTACCTGAGCTTGACAGTGTCTTCTTCTCGACTTGCTCTGCTCAGAGCAATCTTTACAGTGTTTTATCAAGCCTTCCATGTCCCAGCAGACCCTTTCCCTCCATCCTTGGGTGGGCCTTGATGACACTGGTTCTGCACCAAGCATCTGCTTAGGGTGCCAGTGCTGTTGCTTTACTTGAACCCATCTCTCTTCAGTTCTCAGAACCTTTTCTTTCCTCCGGTCAGCTCTCAGTCTCCTCCTCCTCCTCCTCCTTCTCCTCCTCCTCTTCCTCCTTCTCCTCCTCCCCCTCCTCCTTCTCCTCCTCCTCCTCCTCTTCCTTCTCCTCCTCCCCCTCCTCCTTCTCCTCCTCCTCCTCTTCCTCCTCCTCCTCCCCCTCCTCCTCCTTCTCCTCTTCCCCCTCCTCCTCCTTCTCCTCTTCCTCCTCCCCTCCTCCTTCTTCCTTCCTTCCTTCTCCTCCCTCCTTCTCCTCCTCCTCCTCCTCCTCATTCTTCTTCTTCTTCTTCTTCTTCTTCTTCTTCTTCTTCTTCTTCTTCTTCTTCTTATTATTATTATTATTATTTTGCAATTTGGGGTGTTGAACCCTGGGTCTTGGCTACAGTATATACTCAGTCTTCTATTTTTTATTTGTTTCTTTTTAAAATCGTTTTAAACCTTGAGACAAGGCCTCCCTACGTTGCCCATGCTTTCCTAGAACTTGTGATCCTCCTGCCTCAGCTTCCCTTATAGGAGGGATTACAGGTATGTGTCAGAATGCACAGTTAAGTACCTCCTGCCCCTTTTTGGAAAACCCTTCCCATTCATCTACAAAACAATAGTGCTGGCTCTCTTGCTGTTTTTGCCTCCCTCACTTGCCTACAAGTGGACACACTTAAAGTTTATTATCACAGTCTGGAAATTGAAGTTGTAATATATATATATATATATACACACACATACATACATAAATATGTACATATAAAATGAAACAATCTAGTACTTTCAAGAGTGCAGCGGGGGTTGCTGCTCTGAGGCACCAGCCTTGGAACTGGAGTTGATAAACAATTTGAAAAGCAATTTGGCAGCAAATATGAAGAACTATAAAATGTTCATGTCCTTCAACTTTCTATGTTTTAGAAAAAGTCAGTTCTAAGAAGATAGTCTCAGATATGGAAAAAATATGCAGGAACATGTGTACTGGTATGATGTTATAAGGTCATGAATTTGGAGAGGTTTGAGATGTCAAACAACATGAGATAGTGAAATAAAATGAATTAGTCTTCCTTTACTACTGATATATTATTTGCCTATTAAAAGGACTGTTACAGGGTTGGGGATTTAGCTCAGTGGTAGAGCGCTTGCCTAGAAGCGCAAGGCCCTGGGTTCGGCCCCCAGCTCCGAAAAAAAAAAAAAAAAAGAACCAAAAAGGACTGTTACAAAGGCTGTCTAACAGCTAGAAAATTGCTTCCCTAACAATGCTACATTTACAAAATGGCATCCGCAGCTATGTAGATATTCTTAAATATACAAAAATATTTGTATATAAAAATATGCATACAAAAGGTTGTATGGTTGTTCTTAAATATGCATTAAAAAAGATGAAGAAAGCTGGGGAGATTGCTTAGTCAGTAAAGTATGGGGATCAGGGTGCGAGCTCCAGAAGTCCCATAAATAAAGCACCATGCGGTGGCATGTGCTTACAATTCCAGTGTTGGGGACACAGACAGGAAGATCCCTAGAACTTGCTGTCCAGGTACTCAAGCCTAACTGGTGACCTCTAACCCAGTGAGAGGCTCCGTCTCCAAAACAATAGGTTGTTGGTGCTTGAAGAACCGAACCAGAGACAGGTATGTTACACGTGTGTACACACATGCACAGATGCATTCACAGTGTGATGGTGGACTGAGAATGGTCCCTGTAGGCTCATGTATGGGGTGCTTGATACTCCGCTGCTGAACCGGGAGGAAGGATCAGGAAGCGTTGGCATTTTGGAAGAGGTGTGTCATTGGGGTGGGCTTCAAGGTTTCCCCGTTAGCTCTCTCTGCCTCATGATTGATGTTTCAGGATCATGGCTGCCTGCTTGCTGCTGTGTTCCCCACCATGGTGGGCAATGAACTAAACTAATCAAAATGTTTCCTTTTATCAGTTACCTTGATCATGATGTCTCATCACAACAGTAGAAAAGTAACTAAGACACGTGATGAAGAAAATTTAACCCAAATGTTGGTATTAAATGTGTGACTAGTTGGCTATGGTTCTTCCTAAATATTGCATTTTCCGTATTTCAGTTCTACCCTAAATACAGAAAGGTACTAGAGTTCTTTTAAAGCCAGTCATTTAAAAAGGCCCTGTCTATAGCATCAGTGGTCAGTGGTGTTAGGTGGCTGGCCTTACAGATCATTAGCACCCAAACGCTCAGTATCCCTTCACTTCAGACTGCTTCCTCTTTCTCTTCCTGGAGGCTTCTTACCCTGAAGGTCACCACCACTGGGCAATGAAGGTGAAAAGCAAGCAACTTACTCCCTGTACCTTAACACATAAGCTAAGTCCCCACTTAAATAACTCTTAATTTGTTCTCATTGTAGCTTCTCCTACCCGCATTGAGAGAGGCTCCCCCTTGGCTGGCTTGAGCAGTGCATGTTAGTAGACAAAACACTCTGTTTTAGCATGACTAGAGAACTTCGGTGGTTTTATTTCTTGAGATGGAGATGTCTCCTGTAGCCCAGACTGTCCTTGAACTTGCCATATGGCTGAGGATGACCTTGAACTTCTGGTTCTCCTGCTTCTTTCTCAAACCCTGGGACCGCAGCGTGTACCATCATGCCGATTTACACAGTGCTGGAAATAATGAAACCCAGGGGTTTGTACATGCTAGGCAGGCACACTACCAACTGAGCACCCAGACCTGTTTTTATTTTATTAGGAACAAAACAGATTTATGGAGTACATTGCAAGGGGCATAGGCTGGGTAGTAACAAGATTGGTGTTTCCAGCCTAAAATGATTTGAGAAAGAAGGAAAGAAAGGAAGAGAGAAAGAAAGAAAGGAAGGAAGGAAGGAAGGAAGGAGGAAAGAAAGAGAGAAAGAAAGAGGAAACAAACCGAACGATTATTCACTGAGCCCCAGGTAAACACTTGGCCTGTATTACTTCTTTTTACCCTTACTAACCAGAGAAATAAAGGTTACACGTTGGGAGGATTAGAGAGGTTAAGCAATTCACCTAAATTCACTTACACAGGAAGCCATGAAAGTGAAACTTAAACCCTCATGTCTCTGACCTCCAGGCCTGTACACTTAGCTTGCTACCTTGGTAGACAGTCATCAGCTATTAAGGTTGACTGGGTTAACTTATTTTATAGACATTGCCCAGATGAGCAAAGATGTAAGTCACCCTAAAACTCACAGACAATTGATGGCAAGGCCAAGTGTCTGTCTATGTACCCCAACTAACTTCTCGCTGCTTCAGATCTTGACGGGATATCTAGGGTCTCAACCACTGAAGAGACCATGGAATGGACAGGGTTCTTTCTCCAAAGCAACATGTGTGTGAGCGCGTGGGTGCTCACAAACCATGGTCTATGAATAGAAGCAGGACAGCTTTGGACCGTTTGCTCTTGCCTCTTGCCTTACTGCAGTGCCACCCCTCTGCTACCAACCTGTCTGGCTCTTGAGGGCGATTGGTGATTTCCTTCTGTCTTCCCCCTCAGTGTAGGAGTGCTGGATTACAGATGTGCATCACCACATTTAAAAATGGATTCCAGGGATAGGGTTTGAGTCTCAAGCACTTTTGCAGGTTGAGCCAGCAATAAAATACTCTTAAGTATTTTAACTCTGTTTGTTATCTGTATTATCCCAAGCACTCGCTGACAAACTAGACTTAATTTCATCTGCTTTGATTAATGATCTCCTTTGGGGGATTTAGAGTTTCTCCTCTGGGTCAAAAAAATAATTTTTTTAAATGAAATAAAATCCTTAGTTGTTAAATACTAAGTCAGGTCTTTAAAAATGGTTATTTGGACTTTAAGAATTGATTCTATTAATAGGAGACATGTACGTTATCAAAAGGAATGTTCCCACAAGTTATGACTAATACTCTTTCAGAGGAAATCACTAACAAAAAGAGATTTTCCATATAACAAGCCATTTATTTCAAGCAACGAAGTTTAATAAAGATCTGAAATAAATCGGTTGTAACAGGAATTGAATAGAGTTTCTCAGAAAACATCGTTCATAATGTCCACCAGTCCAACAGCTCGCCAGTGTTCTTTTTGCCTCCTGTGGCTGAAAGGCTAGGCAGAAAACCATCTTAGTTCCTGGCACAGGTATAAGCAACCAGAACACGACCTTCCTCATTAACAAACAGCTTTTTTGACAGCTTCTGGTGATCCAGGCTTTGCTATATACTGTGCATGCTCAGATGCAAGTAAATTACACTCAAAACTGAAGCTAGTCTAAAAGATGGAGACATAGGGTTAAGGATATGGCTATGACAAAGTTCTTGCATAACCCTGAGTTTAAGCCCAAGAATCCATGGGCTTAACCCAAGAGCATAGTGATATGCAGTTGTAATCCCAGCACTGGGAGGTGGAGATAGGAGGTGCTGTTAAGCTCTTGGGCCAGACGAACTAGTCTACTTGGTGAAGTCTGGCCCACCATCTCCACACACATACACAGAGGGAAGGGAAAGAAACAGGCGTGCCCAGATTAAGAAACTAGTCAAGAAACACTATCGAAGCAAACACCAAGTCTGTTTCGTTGGAGGTTCCTTCCTTTCTGTCACACAGGGAGAGTGACATTTTCTACAGAAGCGGCAAGTTCAGCCCTCCTCTTTGTGAAAGGAAAGATGAAAGGCAGTTTGAATTGCTGCGGTTGTTGTTAGGCAACGACTAATTCCACTGGAGAATTGGTTCTATGAAAGGTGGAATTTTAGGAACCTAAGAAAGGTCTAGGGCAGTGTGTTTTTCTGCAAAGTATGAACTTCCTTCCAGGAGAGCCAGTAAAACCTTCCCGGGTGACCTGGCTGAGAGCTTAGCCTGAGGAGCTGTCCTTGGTCTGAGAGGTCAGAGGAAAACTTAGCATGTGGGTCTCTGACTTTCCTGGGGGCTGCTGTGCTGTTTGGTCTGTAGGACTTCGCCCACCACGAAGAACAGGCTTAAGGGTTTCAGGCAAGCCCCTGGAAAGGCCAAGCACTTTGCCTCTGCTCACTTGAACCTCTCTACATTTGAGCCGAGTTTTCCTGCCTTAGATCAGGAAACAGGAACCTGAACTTTGGTTGTTCACTAAAATCATATCAAATACCTGGTTTGTGCGCAATGAATTCTAAACACCACGGAAGAACAAAATAACATCTCTGCCCTCAAAGATCTTGCATTCCGGTTATAAGACACCCCCACATTAAATAAAAATCAAGCAGCTCAAGAACATACAGAGATGACTCAGAAACCAACAGACAGCCATGGGTACAAGTGTTTGAAATGGAAGGCAAGGGGATGAGGTGGAAGGAGGCTTCCAGGCAGATGGGAAATTTGAGAAAGAACCTGAGGAAGAGGATGCTCTATGGAGTACTGCATGCATATACAGTTTTGTTGCCTAAAACCAAACAAAACTAAGCATGTGTGTTACTTTATATAATATATTATTATACGTGAATATTTATGTAATATGTATATAATATATGTGTGCATCAGACAAAGAGAGCCTGAAGGCTGCTTACTGATTTGTGAGGATGGATGCCTTCACCGCTTGCCTGTTGCTGGAATGGAATGCCACAGACTAGGTAGCTTGAAAAGAAAAGGTTCAAACAATACAGAAATGTACGTACAGCATACACATATATTGGGTCACAGTTCTTGGAGCTGGGAAAGCCAAGAACACAGGACCTTGTGGTGTCTCACATGGTGCTTGAGAGAGCAATAGGATGGGAGGAGCAAAAGCTAAGAAAGCCAAACTTGATTTTCTGACAACTGACTGATGAAAGTGAGCCCACCGGCCTGAGAACTCGCTGACTCCTGGGAGAAGGACACTGACCCACTCAGAGGGTTAGGACCCAAATTCTTCTTCTGAGTCTCTCTCTCAACACTGTCACATTGGACTAAAGGTTCTAATCCTCAGACTTTGGTGAAAACATTGAAACCACAGCAGATGTGCACATGACTGTGTGGATATTTGTGTGTGTGTGTGTGTGTGTGTGTGTGACACACACGCGCGCCCCTCACACGCAGTTGGTAGTTGGTGGTAGAGAAGAAAGGTCTAGAATTGACTTTCAGATTTTTTTAACCTTCAATCGTTCCTCTATGTACACACACACACACACACACACACACACACACACACACACACACACTTGTGTTGCTTGAACCTATTTCCAAAGAGGATGCATTCATTCCTAATTTATTATAATTTAAAAGGGTTATCTTATAAAATAGTTAAGACTTGTAAAGGAAGGGGCTCTATCAGGGTAGAACAGCTGGAGAATGTGCTTCCAGGCGGCAGTGCCCAGGGTGTGTGTATGGAGTAGTGAGTGACAGAGAGGAGGGACCAACAGAGAAAAGATACAGCAGTTTGGTAGGTTGGAGCCGAAGAGGAACTGAGTACCAGACACAGGAGCCTAAGTCCTTTGTCTCTGACCAGGAACAAGGATGAGCCATGGAAGGTTTGTCAGGGATGAGAATCTGGATGCACAAACAGTCATTCATTAGCAGGAATCCTGAAGTCCCAGCAAATGAGATAGTAAGAAGTAAACATACCCGTCTTGTATCACATGGCAGTCCATGGCGGCATCTCCTACAGCGTGAAGCCCATTGCTGTACCTGTCAGCAAACTAAAAAGCTGTAGTGCTGTCAGATGCAGTGGGGAATAGCTGCCTATCCCTGATCCTCAATGTTAGTCTCACTATAAATCCTATGTATCATTTGACATCTCTGATGAAAGATCGAAATGTAAGAGAGAGCATTCCATCCCCATCCCCGGTATATGAGAAAAGATTGAGTCGATTTTTTTTAAAGTTGAATAATGACGACTTGATTTTTAAAGAATGGCAGTCCATAATGTATCATTTCTTCTCGTCTTAGATCGACTGACAAATCACTTTCTTAAGCATTTGCTTGTAATTATAGCACATTACACTGTATACATTGTGTTTTGTACATATACACAGATGTGTTTGTTCAACAGACACAATGGAACAAAAATCTGGCTCCCTTGGGATGGTAAATATCTGGCAGACAAGAGTATCCTATGTGAGGGGTCAGTACTCTATGTGACTGACCTTTAGGCATGGTGACTTAGTGGTCAGTACTCCATGTGACTGATCCTTAGGCATGGTGACTTAGGGGCAGTACTCTATATGACTGACCCTTAGGCATGGTGACTTAAGGGCAGTACTCTATGTGATTGACCCTTAGGCTTGGTGACTTAGGGGGCAGTACTCTATGTGACTGACCCTTAGGCTTGGTGACTCAGGGGGCAATACTCTATGTGACTGACCCTTAGGCATGGTGACTTAGGGGCAGTACTCTATGTGACTGACCCTTAGGCATGGTGACTCATTCTCAGGGGATGAATTCTAGGTGAGGTAGCTTCCTTCTTGATTACGAACAAAGAAGGGCATATCAGAGAGCCCCGATGTCGAGTGACACTTAGTAAGACACACTTAACTCCTGATATGATCCTGTAACCAGGAATGCTATTTGAAGTATACAGAAATATATGTATAACATATGTCAATATGCACATGACATATACACATATATGCATCATGTATGTATCTATCTATGTGACAGCAGGAGGTGCTTGCTGCTTTTCACTTCCCTCCTCCTCCAGGCACTGTGAGGACATTTAGTCCTCAGTTTCCCCATCAGTCCACACTTCCTGTCACACCATCCCAAGGTGTCTGTTGTAGAGCGACAGATGGAAAAAAGCTTTGAGATAGGGTCTCTGTGTATTCCTGGTTGGCCTAGAAGTTACTGGGTAGACCAAGATGGCCTTAAATACACAGAAATCTTTCTGCCTCCACCTCTGCCTCCTCACCTCTGCCTCTGCCTCCTCACCTCTGCCTCTGCCTCCTCACCTCTGCCTCTGCCTCTGCCTCTGCCCATGACTCCTCTGGTTCTGTCTCCTTCACCTCCTCTGCCTCCCCCACCTCCTCTGCTTCTTCCCCTGACTCCTCTGCCTCCTCTCCTCTGCCTCTGCTGATTTAAGGCATTCACCCCCTCACCTAGCTGATGGGTGAGATTCTTAATGGACAGAGCTGAGTTTTCTTGCTTGATGATAGGAAAACAAATGAAGGATTTTTCCAAACCACATGGGAAGAGATTCCTGATTCCTTTGGCTCCATATTCCTTCCTTCTGTAGTCTTTCTCATCAGTTAAATGGCCTTCCTGCCCCCTCTTCCACATACAAGGAAGGTGTGTTGCCCCTGTGTGTTAAGAGAAGGCAGGGATGCAGATGACTCTGACCCTGCCTGGTCTGACACATGTAGGTCTGCCTTACGAAGACATTTTTCATGGAAAACAATAATCCTTAGATGTGTTTTCTAACAATTTGGGGATTGGAGATTAATCCAATTTACTTTGTCAAGAGGCCCTGGTTTATATACCCAGTACTCCAAACAAACAAACAAACAAACAAACAAACAAACAGCTAGGTATGGGGCTGAGAAGATGCTCAACAGGGAAAAGATGTGCCAAGCAAGCATAAAGACTAGAAGTCAATCCACAGCAACCATTTAAGTGCCAGGTAGGCATAATAGCCTGCCCCTAATTCCAGATTCCAGGCAGGCAGAGAGAAGGGATTCCCACAACAGGCTGGCTAGCTAGACAAGACATATTGATGGACTCTGAGTTCAATGGGGAGAACCTTTGTCAATAAATGGAGCACAGTCAAGGCTCCTGGTATCCGTGACATCCTTGGGCTTCTGTGCACAGGAGCATGTATGTGTCCCACAAAACATAAGATCACACACTTACATACTCAAGAACAAAGTAAAAACTGGTACAATAATGTATACCTGGGATCCTGGCATTTGGGAAGTAGAGCCAGGAGGATTTTGAGTTTAAGGCTGGGTTACATAGCACGAGCCTATCTCAAAAATAAAAAACAAAAACTAGCATCATTTTCACATACTACTCATCATGATCTCGAGGAGAAATGAGAATTCAGTCCATTAACACCACTACTAGCCAAGTTGAGTAAAACAGATAGTGCTCGTGAGTGGGGTTATAGAGAACAGTCTATGCTTCTAGAACAATTCATCCCATGTGGGCCTGACCTGCCTCTCTCTTCTCACCTTTAGCTCCTGTCTCTCCATCCTGTTTCCCTCCCTGGTAAATAGACACCATGTAAACTCTAAAGGGTGTGCATTGACATCTACTGCTTTGCTTGCCGGTTGTGTGTACGTGTGTGTGTGTGTGTGTGTGTGTGTGTGTGTGTGTGTGTGTGTGTGTTGTGTGTAGAAGGGTACATGTGGGCAAGAAGGAGAGTTGTCCAACCTGTGTGTAAAAGAGGGAAACTGGGAAAAGCTTTCTCTTGAGTCTGACGCTACCCTGCTATGTGAACTTTTCTGTAAATGATATAAGCTTAACCAAATACTAGAGGAAAAATATCCCCCAGTTGTGTGAATTTTCCTCCTTCCCTTCCTCCTTCTTCCTTATACTTACCACCCCTTCCTTCCTTCCTTCCTTCCTTCCTTCCTTCCTTCCTTCCTTCCTTCCTTTTTCTTTTCTCCTCCTCCTTCTCCTCCTCCTTCTTCCTCTCTCTCTCTCTCTCTCTCTCTCTCTCTCTCTCTCTCTCTCTCTCTCTCTCTCTCTCTTAGAGAAAATCTTTTTATGTTGTCCTGGCTGGCCTCGAACTTGAACTCAAAGCAATCCTCCTGTCTCAGCCACCCAACGGCTGGGATTCCACATGTAACTTGGGAAAGGACTTTTATAAGTGCAGAAATTATTGTGAGGGAACTGAGTTTGCAATCCCATTTTTTTTAATTAGATGAAATACCTTAAGATAATGCAAAGAAATATTAAGAATGGCTGGATAGTAAACATTTTGACTCCTCACCCCCCAAAAAACCAATAATCCTGTGCCGTTAGCTCATCTGTTTACAGATCCACATGTCTGAGATAGAACATACAAGTATATGCAGAGCACAGGCTTCCTGTGAAGAAGCTGCTCCAGGTCCAGGCCCCTAGAAGCAACGAAACAAACACCCCATTCATCTCTAGATGACATCAGCCAGCTCTGCCTGGTGACCTAAAATGAGTTGAGGGACTTACTGTCTTCACTTCATTTGTGCTTGCCTTCTCAGTTCTGAAGCAAAACGTATTTTTTAAAATATAATTGATATTTTTGTTAGACTTAATTTGGTCAAGGAATTAAATATGTATAACACGGATGTTTGTAGTTTAATTATATGAAATAAATGATTAAGATACACAAAGACTGTATAGGATTCTTAATAGATTCACATTATCATAAAATAGGGCATTGATTTATGTCACTATTACCTTGTCTTTACCAATTATTGGTGGTGGTCCTCAGAGTGTTTTTGAGATGGGGGTCTCACTGTATTTTCCTGCCTAACCTTGAACTCCTAGACTCAAGCAATCTTCCTGATTCCCAACTAGCAGGGACTAGAGGTGCATTTCATCATACCCAGTTCTATTTACCTATTTTTAGGTGTTGTAAGGCTTTGAATTTTAAATTTTGTAATACACATGTTGCACCATGGGAGAATTTCATTAGCTTTTCTCCTTCTCTAACCAACAGCTAAGAAAGCCTGTCCTATGTCCGAGATGACGGTCGTCAGTATAAAACGTTTCGATTTGAGAAGGGCTATAAAGACTTCTTGTCCTCCGAGCCGTCTTTACAACGGTTTTGTCGATTGTCTCCCGCGTGTTCTCTTGCCAGCAATAAGCAAAAATATAGCTGGGGCTGTGTCAAAAAAAATTCACTGGCCACATTCATCCCTCTTCATCAGGGTTTCCTCAGCAGTGCCCCCAAGCAGGGACCGCGCCAGCCAGCAGAAACAGCTAGTTGTCTGCAGTGAAGAATAATTGGAAGCATGGTGCCTGTTTCTTTTCCTGTGAGTAACAATCCATCCATTTAACATTCTTTTGGTGCTCTTGAACTCTGTGGTAGAGCCTGTGTTCCCCGCTCAGTTGGGGCCAATCCGAGAAATGCCGACCCTCCTGCCTGCTGCTGGCCCTTTCAACGTGGAGCAGTGACAGCCATCTGACGACCTGGCTCTTCTACACAGAGCTAGTGACAGGCTTGGAAATGCTAATCGGGGGCAGGGGAATCGTGATAAAATTTATGACTGTTATATTAATAACCCCCCTCAATCACAGAAAGGTTGGACACCTTGGCCCTCTCTAATACTCCCTGTACCACAGCATTCTTTCATCTTTTCTGGTCAAGTATATTGATTTTGTAAACACTCCATGAAATGTTGCCTATCACCTTTTTGTATATAAAAAAATACGGTTTATATGTTATTTGCTAATCAAAAACATACACTTGTCTCTGTGCAGATTGTGAGCCTTGGAGTCTATAGTCCTGGCCATCTTTGCCTGTTTCTCATGTCCTGTTCTAGAGCGTTCTGGTAGGAGGACATCTAGGCCGACCATCGTGTTTGTTTGCACCACCACACACTTCTTGGCTTTTGATTTCCCCTTTTAATTTTGTGCTTCGTTTGCAGTGCAAAGAGCTTACATTTTTTAACACTGCTTTCATGTTTGTACTTATTCCACGGGAGTTAGGCTCCCATGCCTATAAAAACATAACCAGAGAATGGAGACTTAGTAAATAGAAATGCATTTTTCTCAAACGTGAAGATATTTGGAGATAGGAGGTCTGGGACTGGAATATTGGCTCCCTGATCATCTGAGATGCGGTTGTCTGTCTTCCAATCATCTGAGATTCGTTTGTCTGACTTCACGTCATCTGAGATGTGGTTGTCTGTCTCCCCAAAGGTCTGAGATGCAGTTGTCTGTCTTCCCTTATCGTCTGAGATGCGGTTGTCTGTCTCCCTGAAGGTCTGAGATGCAGTTGTCTTCCCATCCTGCCATCTTTTATCAAGTCAAAGCCAGGAGCTGCCACATACGACTGTAGCTCTCACAGGTGTATTCTCGACAGGAAGTGAAGAAAGAGGACTGTCAACTGGAGAAGCTTCCGGTTCAATTCTCCCTCAGGAAGTCCCACCCACTATATCCCTGACCTCGGATTGAAGCAAACCGGAGGGCCGGGTTGTAGTTCAGAGGTGGGGTGTTTGCCAGCGCTCACAGCCCCTCAGTTCAGTCCTCAGCACTGCAAAGAGAAACAGGGAAAGGCAACGGAGAAACTATTATCCGTAAATCCAAACACATCGCCGCGCCATATTAAACCAAGGCAAATGCGTTTGGTATAACGTCCCGCAAGCTCTGCCTGGAGCCTCAATCTTTGGTTCCTAGTTCGTGCATGTGGCCTTGCCCGGACCTCAGTGCTGCAACTCCTACATTTGGATTAGCTTAACACACATCTTCCCAGTCATCTATTTCCTATCTTGTCACTTTCTTGAGATAACTTCCGTATACATATCTTAATTTTTTTAGCCTAGTCTCGCAGATCTTTTGAAAGGGAAACTCATTCCAAAGTATATTCATTCATGTTCCTTCCGTCTTAGGCTTATTCATTTTAGAGATGATTGCTTTTCCCTTCTCTTCTTGAGATTTATTGATGTGATCATTTATTTTCCCAGGTATTGTCTTTAAAGCAAAGTTTCCCATTCAAGTTTTTTTTTTTTTGTTATTGATGTTTTGTTTTTGACTTGAATAAGCAACGTACCTCTGTCTCAGAGATTTTGCCATCGGTATGCTGAGGAACAAATGTAACTTTTAGTTTTTCAGCCATGACGTGTAAGGTCATCAGGGGCATTTGATAATTTGGGAAGTTCATTGTCATCATTTCCTTTGATGTCTTTTACAGACAGCTACGAATACCACTGCCTGACCCACGCTCTTCTACAGGGCTGAGAGGTACTGCCTTCAAAGCCTAGGTTCCTTTCCAGGTCTACTTAGTGGAGGAAGGAGTTACACTTCCATCCCAGAATTCCAAGTCCACCTAGAATCTTTGTCTGTAATCCCAGAACTCTGGATGCTGAGGTAGAATTGATACAAGTTCAAGGCCAGTTTGTGCTCTGGTATGAGACCTTGTCTCAAAACAACAACAACAACAACAAAACAAAACACAAACAAACAAACAAAACCCCCATAGCACCCACCTGGAAATGAATTATAATTATAATAAGTATGTGTTTATCTTTGTGCTTGGCTTTCTCTACTGAGAAACCAGTCATCAGAAATGGTGGAACCATGGCTGGAACTCATTGTGGATTGCTATCCGTGTCAGCTTTTTTTGCAGCTGTGACAAAAATACCGGACAAAAGCAACCTGCCTGAGGAGAGCTTTAGTTTGCATTAAGGTTCCAGTCCATCATGGCGGGGGAAGCATGGGAGAGTTCACAGAGGTAGGACCATGTGCAGGATGTTCACATAGTGTCAGGAAAAGAGAGGCAGAGAGGGGGACCGGCATGGCACTACAGACAAGCTGTCACTATCAGAGGTGCATTCCTAGTTGGACCCTGTGCGTGTGCGTGTGCGTGTGCATGTGTGTACGTGTATGTGAGTGAGCGAAAGAGGAGAGAGAGAGAGAGAGAGAGAGAGAGGGAGGTGGGAAGGAGAGAAGGAGGGGGGAGAGTGGGAGAGACAGGGGTGGGGGTGGGGGGAGAACGCACAAGAGAGAGAATAGGTCTTATTATGTAGCCTTGACTAACTGATCTGGAACTCACTATGTAGACCAGGCTGGCCTCAAACTCAAATGTTCATCTGGCTCTGCCTCCCAGGTGTTGGGATTAAAGGCATGTACCACCATGCTGGGCTGTGGTTTTTCATTTTGTGTTTATTTTTAGTGTGTGTGTGTGTGTGTGTGTGTGTGTGTGTGTGTGTGTGTGTGTAGACACATACATGCTTGCCCAAATGTCTGTGGGCATGTAGAGATCAGAGGACAATTTGTGGAAATCAGGTCAACATTCTTCTTTGGCTGGGTGAGTCCTGGGCTGGAACTTGGGTCGTGGAGCTTGGCAGCAGGCAGCTTTGCCTGTCCAGCCGTGCAGTTGGCCTTGCGATTGTTCTTTAAGGGACTGAAAGGCTTCTGTGACAGGCGTGTGTGACAGTTGGTTTGGCTCTTTCAAGAACTTGAGGATGAAATGTTGCTTTATATGCCTCAGTGAAATCACTTGTCCTTTTCTTTGCGTTCTACACTTCTGTGAGTGCGTTACTTATGGAGAAAGGCTTTTCTTTCTTGCCTGGTTCCCAGGTACCTTCCATTTCATGCCACAGCAGCACACTTGTTCCCGGCAGCAATCAAGGATCCTAAAATTAAACCAAATGCTTCAAGTGGTACCAGTTAGACAGGAAGGCTGCTGATTTTTTTTACCTACAGGGACAAAATAAAAGGCGAAACCCAAGTTTTATTAAAGCCGTACAACTTCTACCCAACTTCTCTCTTCTCGTTTATTTTTCTTAAATTATATTAGATGCCATAGAAGTATGATTTGACTATAAGATGGTAGAGACTTTGACAAGTCTTTGGAACGAGAGCTCTTTATGGAAAATGTACTCAGAAAATACTTAGCAGTACATATGAAGTAAGTAAATAACCTGTGTGCACAAGAAACGTTCACCTTGAAATGCATGGGTTACGGTCCCTGGTGGACCCTAACCCTAACCCCTAGCCCCTAACCCCTAACCCCTAACCCTAACCCTAACCCCTAACCCTAACCCCTAACCCCAACCCCTAACCCCTAACCCCAACCCCTAACCCCAACCCCTAACCCGTAACCCTAACCCCTAACCCCAACCCCTAACCCCTAACCCCAACCCCTAACCCCTAACCCTAACCCTAACCCTTTACTATTGAGATTGCAGTGTGACAGCCCCACCCCACCTCCACAGGTTTTACCACTCCTCACACATCACTGGGACAGAGAGGGATCAAGAACCATTCCATTGCTAAAAACCACAGCCTTCCTAACACCACCAACCCTACCGCCATGTTCGGCAAAGAGAATAATTAATAAATCAGCACATTTTAAAGCCACCATGTCTCCTCTTAGGTATTTTTCTTTTCCGGTCTGACTGTGAAAGGAATTTAACTTCCTACCAGCCTTGGGAGACATAGGAAAGCATTGAGACTGAGAAGGAAACGTGTCTGTTGAAAACAATTAATTAGGCAAAAATAAAGTCGTATAAACTTGCTATCAGGTTTGAACATTAAACTGTATTTCTATACAATAAGTGTCATCTGCTAAAACTAAAGCTCACGCCGCTGAGAATGTATGCTTGACACATGCAAGGTCTTCCTTTCTGGAACTAACAACAAAAGGCAGATGTGGTGGTGTTTGCCCATGATCCCAGCACTCTAGAGGCACAGAAAGGCAGATCATTGGAGGTTTAAAAGCAGCCTGGTCCATGTAGGGACTTCCAGGCTAGCCAGAGCTGCATAGTAAGACCGTCTCAAATGCAAACAAAGGCTTTCAGGACTGACTTTATGTTTACAGTTGTTGAACGTTCAATGATGAGTTTAGGAGTTTGGTTTGTTTGCTTACTATTTTTTCCCCCTATCTTCAGGAGTATTTAACATAGACAACTGCTTTGGATTGATTAATTCCTCTGGAAGGCAGCCCCCTAAATGGGGTTTTATAAATAAACTTACCGGTATTATTCAAAACTGGCCCGAGTCCAGTATGTTAACAGCACAGCTCAAGCCTGTACACAAATCCAACGGCTCATAGTTTGGTTGACCTGAAGAGAATAGGCTCCTAGAGTTTCATAAGTAGCGTTTCAAAATAAACATTGAGCTACTTCAGTGAGAGATATAGTTCTTAAGTCAAGTCAGTGCTTCTGTCGCTGTCTAGTTTCTGTCTGTTGTATAAAATCTGGATGTTTTTACTTTCATGTTATTTGGGGGAACAAAAGGGGGAACCAGGTAAAAACTCGTCTCTGGAATTTAAGACTTTACTCATCTCCTTGTGTCTCTTGTTTTGTTCTTGTTTGTTTGTCTTTCTAGTTAACAGAGCAAAGACTACACGTTTGAAAGATTTCTAATGCACCCCGTTTTGTGCTGTCTTTGCTAAGAATAAATACAGAACCAGGACTATAAATAAATGGTGTGTTCTAAGAGGCCAAATTATAGTGTCGCCTCTGTGAAATTTCTCACGTTCTCTGCTGGCCTGGACTTAGAGAGCAACGACATAGGTTAGGCCTCCTGTATCCAGAGTGTGCCTTGACACAAGAATATGCATAATCCCTGCTGAGGGTACAATTTTCACAGTTTGGTAGCGGCACAAGAAAGCTTCTGAAATAGAAGTGGGGTCGGAATGTATTCGTTCTCATGAGTCCTGGGTGACTGACGTGACTAGTGTGCTTTGTGACGTTATGGGGTTGGTTTGCTTAGATTACAATCAAATTTTAAGGTGACTGTGGGGTGAAACACACACGATCAGGAAGACGTGAAGTGGCTTTATTACTCAAATAAAATTAAATTCCAGGAAATAAAATCCTTAAAGGGGCTGGTTGTGGAGAAGAGGGAAGACAATACCTTATCATTAAAAATCAATCAGATACTTACTAAGTGCGTCTCTGAGGATTCCTTACGTTTCAGTCACTGGCAGTTCTTGGATTACACAATACTTTCCCATGCATTATCTCATTTGATCTTCTCAACAAGTAGGGAGGCCAGAGAGGGATCTACGGATGAGGAAATCGCATTTCAGACTTAAGTGCTCCCAAAGACAGCCACAGAACTGGAGCACGGTGTGTCTGCATGGGTGGGTGTTGGTGGGGGGTCCTCCAAATACTTTGTCCTCTGTCCCTCTGACCTCTGCCAAGTTCTGTGCCATATCATCTGTACAGGGGACTCCAAAGGAGAAAGATTATGTTCTCGACCCTCAAGGAGTTTATGGTCAGTCGGGAAGATATACTTGCCAAGCAGATGGCTTTAAATTGTTAATCTGCAATCTGGGTAAAATAGGCTGCAAACTCAACAGTTGGGTTATTTTAATGGGAAAGTAAAATGCTATAAACTCGACCCTGTGCCCTGAAAATGAATACAAATCCAATGGATGCTTCTGGAGTTTTCAAGCCAGGGCATGATTGTCTTTGGGAGAAATTCCTCAGCAGGTGGCAAGCCAGTGGGCATAGTCTTGTGCAGGGACATGGGACCATGCAGATATTTGGAGTTCTGGAGGTCTTCCTGGCTTCTGTTGTGTTTTGTACTATCAACTGGAAGCCTGTGGGAGGTTATCCTGGCTCCTGCTCAGCCCTTTAAACCATTAGAGAGGCTCCAGTTCTGAGGGGAAGATTACCTGCAAGGGGTTTCCAACCTCTTGACATTGCAACATCAACAACAGCAGCTACAGTGTTGTAGGCCACATTCTTGGGTGCATATAACCTGTAGAACTCAGGTCGAGTGTGTCTGAGAAGCAGAGAATGTTTGTTTAGGATTGAAAGGGACTATGGACGTGAAGGGTCTGCAGGAACTGGTCATTTTCATTTCCTTACGTCCCAGTGGGTGTTCAGATCTATCGTTTTCCAAGCTCATACTTGTCCCAGAAGCGAAATTCTATTCCAAGTATCTGCTTTTGTCTTTTCAGCAGTGCAGGCTTGTACTAAGACAGCTGTGGGCCGGTCACTGTGTGTCCCTGCTTTTGTCTGTCTCACTGAAAGGTACACTGCCTGGGAGGCTCTGTGGGGACTGCCAAAAACTTCAGCGAGCAGCTGGCCGTTGTGATTTTACAAAGAGTGCCCGTGTCTAGCAAGGTTTAGCAGCCTCAGAGACAGTTCCAACATTGTCTTCCAAATGCTCCTTGGTAAAATGTCCGTTGGAATAGGCCTGCATAGGGGTTATGCCATAAGGCCTTGACTGCTGTCATGGAGGCCTTAAACAGCGTCCTGTTGCAGTATGTGGGCTGCTAGGCCCCATGCTGAGTAAACAAGATAACAGAATCAGTACCACCCACCTCTCTACACTGAGCACCTACATGGCCTTGTGATGCAAGCCTGTTAGCTATTAAGCCCACATGCAGCCACGCCCATCGGACCACTCAGGTCCTCAGAGTTCCATTCTCTGACTTCCTCTTTGAGGATGGAAATGGATTTCTGCTGAGTCACGGCAGCCTTCCTTTCCTCCCGCAGCTGTAAACACAGCCTCTGGAACTAGCTCTGTCGCACACTAGCTGTGCAACCTTGGGAAAGTTACCAGAGAATTCTTGACGCCTTCCATTCCTGATATGTCATTATCATGCACCATGATAGTTATAACAGCTACCTCAGGAAGTCACTGACCGATTTTGACCCCGTGGAGAGCAGTGAACACCGCGGAAGACGTGTTCCAGGCTGCGTTAGTATTTGCTCTTTGCTTCCGTTCATCTGCTGCCCGTTCTGAGTCTGTTCCGGGTACCGCAAGAGTGAGAAGACGCAGTAGTTGCCCTCAGTGGGTATACAGTTTACATGATAAATCACTGTGTATCTTGTTTGCTCAACAGGTGGGAGGAACTCACGGCATGTACTTCTGAATGTATGCTTGCCTTGAGGAACAACGACAGGACACAGGGATGTGGACATTTTCAATCAGATGGTTCTGTCCGACAGTGTCGGCACACAGTAAGTGCCTAGCGCCATAGAAACAGTCCCCGGTCCCCCGACGACCCCCCCGCCCCCCCCGCGCGCGCTTTCACTGTTGGGCTGGCAGGATGAATGCTGAAACCAAGCATGTGGCCGGAGGTTGAGCGCGAGAGGTGGAGGTGCTCCTGGGAAAGTCTTCCAAGAGGCAGTATCCTTGAGCTCAGCTCTGATCAGTGAGTAGGCGTTAGCCAGTAAGAGAAGAGGGCTAAGAGTGTTCCAGGCTGAAGGAACATTGTGTGCAGAGTTAGGGAGGCGTGAAACAGCACAATACACTCGGGGAACTCCAAGCAGGCAAAGTACGAGTGGCGCCACATCCTTACCGAGACATACAGCGTGCATTTGTTAAATTGGTGTTAGAGATTGGAGGCTGGGAAATGGAACAGTGCTCGATCCTTCGGGCCTGTAGCATTAACCGAACAGCCGTTGAGGAGGAAGTAGCTAAGAGGCTTTTAATTGTTCCCTGTATACGTGTTCAGTGCAGTCTCTGAACTTCATCTGCCACTCTTTTTTTTTCCCCTTTTTTCCAAAATTGAGATAAGGTTTCATATATCCTGGGCTGGTCTCATATTCCCTAGGTAACCAAAGATAACCTTGATTTCTGATCTTCCTGCTTCTACCTCCAAAGTGCTGAGATTGTGGGCATATGCCAGCATGCCCAGTTTTTGTGGTCATGGGGTTCCAGTCTTGGGGATTGTGCTTACTAGGGCAAGCATTCTATCCACTGAGCCTCACCCTCAGTCCCTTCTTACCTTCTTCTACCGGAAGTAAACCCAGTTGTCTCCCTTCTCCTCCGGAATGACAGAGATGAACTTAAGTGGAGCTGCTGGGATCCCAGAATAGGTACCAATCCTTCTGTGGGTAACACGTTGTTTTAGATTAAAGGTCAGCAAACCCTGGCCTAAGGGCCAGCCCCAGTGCACTGCGATGGCCTAGGATACCATCCACTGTGAGCCTAGGGTACCATCCACTGTGAGCCTAGGGTACCATCCACTGTGAGCCTAGGATACCATCCACTGTGAGCCTAGGATACCATCCACTGTGAGCCTAGGGTACCATCACTGTTAGCCTAGGGTACCATCCACTGTGAGCCTAGGGTACCATCCACTGTGAGCCTAGGGTACCATCACTGTGAGCCTCGGATACCATCCACTGTGAGCCTCGGATACCATCCACTGTGAGCCTAGGGTACCATCACTGTGAGCCTAGGGTACCATCACTGTGAGCCTAGGGTACCATCCACTGTGAGCCTAGGGTACCATCCAGTGTGAGTCTAGGGTACCATCCAGTGTGAGCCTAGGGTACCCTCCAGTATGAGCCTAGGATACCATCCACTGTGAGCCTAGGGTACCATCCAGTGTGAGCCTAGGGTACCATCCACTGTGAGCCTAGGATACCATCACTGTGAGCCTAGGGTACCATCCACTGTGAGCCTAGGGTACATCCACTGCGAGCCTAGGATAGCATCACTGTGAGCCTAGGATACCATCCACTGTGAGCCTAGGGTACCATCCACTGTGAGCCTAGGGTACCATCACTGCGAGCCTAGGGTACCATCCACTGTGAGCCTAGGGTACCATCACTGCGAGCCTAGGGTACCATCCACTGTGAGCCTAGGGTACCATCCACTGGGATAATTCATCCCTCTGTACACATTCAGTCATCCTCCTACATGTTGGCCTATGCTCAGCCAGCAGTGGCAGGTTCAAGAGAGAAGGTGGAATTAGCCACGTGAGGCTCAGCTTGGACTCAGCACAGTTACTTCCGGTCCATTCTGGTAGCCAGAGCCAGAGAGAGGCAAAAATCCAACCCGGATTGGAAGGGTCTGGAACTCGGCTCCAGTTCTTGCTCAGGGCCACTGCAAAGTGACTCTGCAGACAGCAGGAAGACTGGAGGGACAGAACCTGGCCGTGTTTGAAATCCCAAGCCATCGATCATACTCTAGAGCAGCATGCATCCCAACCACGAATTTTTAAAAGTCGTCTCTGGGTCTCACAGGGAAAGATGTATTCATCATACCTGTCTGTTCCACTCCACCCACAGCTGTGAGTCATCAGTCTCTTCAACTGAGGGGACCATTATCCTCTAGCACATGACAGACACAGTGGGGGAGGAGAATAGGGCTCGTAGATGAGGCCCAGACCCACATTCCCGCACCCACCTGATGAATCTCACTAGGGAACGGGGCTCGATTTTAACCCATTAAAGATGCAAAGCAGATCATTATCCCAGATGCAGCCATTGGCTGGACTGAACATCTTTGGGACTAATGTCTAAACAGACCTACATGAAATACTGCTCATCACTCTGTGTCCCACTACTGTTAGCCACTGATGTCTCTCTGTTTAGATGGGGTCGAACTGACAGACATAGGGCAGTTCCGTTACTCGATAGCTGTTTGATGACTTTCCCCCATTATTGCTCTTTCTCATTTGCTCTGTGTGTGTGTGTGTGTGTGTGTGTGTGTATGATTGTGTTTCTCGGGGTACAAGTGTATGTGCGAGAAGGTCAGAGGTAAACAATGAATGTCTAACACAACCACTCTTCAGCCCGTTTTTATGAGAGAGGTTGTCTCTGATCCTAGAGCTCACCAGTTTGGCTAGACTGGTGGCAGTGAGCTCCAGGAATCCTCCTGTCTCTGCCTCCCTACCAAGAGGATTAAAGATGCATGACATCATGCCTGGCTTTACAAGGGTACCTGCCATCCAATCCCAGGTCCTGACTCCTGCAGAGCAAGCATTTCACCAATGGAGCCACTTCTGTCCCTCCTCTTTAGTTTGTCAAGATAGCTCACCCTGTAGACCTGGTTGGCCCTGAACTTGTGACAGTCCTCCTAAGTGTTGGGTTTATAGTCGGGAAGCCGGTGGGTGATTTTTTTAAAAATCTTCTTGCAAGAAATTCTTCATTGTTATCAAACTTGTTTTAATAAAAATATTATAAAGAACAAGGATGTCAAAAACCCTTCATTGCAGTCCTCTCCCTGGTACCATGAGACGGCAGAAAACAGAACTCATAGATTGCACCTGTTTCTTAAGAACGTCCTGAGTGGTGAAAGACAGAAACAAAACTTTCAGTCAGACAAAACCCACACGGCTTCGGTTTGGAAATACTCTTTCTGTTCCCGAAGCCACTCAGGGTCCTTCAGCGTCTTCTACAGGAAGCTGAAGCCCTGACACCAACTTCCATGGAGTTGCTGCTGTTAAGACTTCTGTAGGAACAGCATCCGTGGGTGGAAGGAACATGCCAGATCTCAGGGAACTATTAGATGCCTGTTGACTCAGGCGGCAGGACCAGCTGTGAATGGGAATGTATTTTTACGTAGCTACAGTGGAAAGAACAGGCCGGTTGATGTTATTGCCGAGGTGGGGACAGAACCTGCTGGGATATTTGTGGATGGTTTGGTTTATGGGGGATGGGAGATAGAGTTGTCTCGGGAGGTACAGCTGAAGATTCTAAACTCGAAATTAATGCTGGCCATAACGGCACATGCCTTTAATCCCAGCATTTGGGAAGTGGAGGGAGGAGAGCTAAGAGGCAAGGCCAGCCTGGCTATGAGAGAGAGAGAGAGAGAGAGAGAGAGAGAGAGAGAGAGAGAGAGAGAGAGAGAGAGAGAGAGATATTGATTACTTGGGCAGGTCACATAATTGAATGATATATCTACCAGGTAAAGTCCTTTCAAAATTAGACCCCAACAAAGATTTCTTTCATGTTTCTGCATCCCCCGCCCACCTTAGGAATGCCTTTAAAAAACACGAATCCTGCCAGCCAGCTGCCCCTGGAAAGAAGTCAAGTGGGATAACTTCCTGTTCAGGGGGAGGGAGCAGGGGGTGTCACCTCTGCTGCCCCTCCTCCCCTCTCAGCTCTTAGGCAGTGCAAAGATCTTCCTTCCTGCCTGCAGAGGAAGCCTGTGTGTTCTCTCAGACCTACCTTGGCATTCCTTGATGTCTTAGAGAAGCAGATGACCCCGGCTGAGCCAGACAGTCAGCAGTACAGCAGCTCTCAATGCTGCGTTTGGAAATTTCCATTCTTTGCTTGCAGCTCTGAAAAAAAAAATCTTAAGAGCCCAGTAGCTGGGAAATTTCCACAATGGAAAATTTTAACATATTCTTTAGCTCTAAACTATGCAGGTTTATAGACATTATTTTTTTTTCTTCCTGGTAATTTTCTCCCTTAACAACTATTTATGAACATGGTATCACTAGAGCTGTGGGAACAGGAGGGCAGGATGACCTAGGGGGTGGGCATAGCTTGCTTAGCCGGAGGCTGCACTGTATAACCATGTGACCACTCGGAGAACCTCATCCTGAGTCCCGCTGGGTGGGAACTCATCCAAAGTAGAGCTCATTTGCCCAGGAGCCCTGCGGGGAAATCTGTGTAGAACTTTCAAACGGAAAGTGCATGGAACCCGGAACCTGGGAACCTGACATGGTGAGTCATGTTGCCAGCAAAAGCAGCTTCAAGCAGAGGATCCCTTAGACCGCTGCTTCCTGAAGCTGAACTTAAGCTGTAGGCTCGGATGCGGTAGATTGAGGATGGGACCTAGACTGCATTGCCAACTGATTCTGATCATCCAGGTGATGCTGATGCTGCCCTTTCTGAGGACCACAGTGTGCGGCATAGCGAGACCTTCGTCAGCATGTAGCCAGTGCCCTGCTGGCTGAACACTGCCAGAGGGTGGCTGGAGGTGAGCTCAGGTTACAAAGTTGAGGTCTCAGAATGGAACTCAAAGTCCTCCGGAGAGACGTTCCATGGCAGTCTGGATAAAGAGGCCCTTTTAGAACATAAGGGTGCACGGCATTGCCAGAAGGCTTAGCTTGGAGAATTCTAGAAATCAGGACCTTTCCAGAGAAACCCACATTTAGCTGGTGATGATTCCTAAGCTGAGCCTGCCTCCTGAATGGTTCTCCAGCACCGAGAAGTGTGGGTGAATGGCCAGTGAACCAGTCCCTAACACTGACTGTTAACCACCATCCTACCAAGAGAAGAGTCCCAAGAGGCAGCCACTGCCACTGGTGCTCACTACTATTGAAATTTGAAAGCAAGTTGGAGATTTCCTTCACAGCAATCTCACCCGAGGGACAGAGGAAAGGAGAGGGAGAGAGGCAGAGGGCAGAGGGACAGAGAAGAAGTAGGGGGGCGGGTAGCATTATTAGTCTAGGATACTACCACCTCGTAATCTGTAGTGTGTCCGCTCCATGCATTTTTTTTTAAAGCAACACTTGACCTAGTTTTCACTTTCTATTCAGTTGGGTTTAGGGTAGTTTTAGTCCATACACAGAGGACCATGTGGAAAGAAAGAAAGCCAAGGGAGATGACAGTCACGCAAATGTAGTAAATCACAAGACAGGCTTGATTACACGGAGTATTATATCTCTGCCCTGCTATGTTCGCACCCACATAATAGTTTAAAAATCTCTGTGACTTTCAGGGTTGCTTAGGGATTTGAACGTCTGCAGATTGGATGGGAACGTCTTCCCAGGATACTTCCACCCTCACACGGGGTATGATTCAGCACTTGAAAGGACATCCTGCTGGCTTTGTAGAGGGGAGCAGACTGGATTCCTTAGGGTGATGTTTGATGAGTCATTATTCACCTAAGAATTCTCTTAGGGCTTGCAGTCAATCAAGTAATTTGCTTGATCCATTTAAAGTCATATTTAATAATAATAACATTATTATTATTATTATTATTATTATTATTATTACTTAAAGGAGTGCTTTTGCTTTATGCTTCAGGTGAAATTCACGTTAACAAAATTCACTATTTTCAAGGCAACGATACAGAAACCTATATCGTCTTTGTGACATTGCACAACTTCTCCTTGTATCCAGTTCCCAAACATTTTTATCGCTCCCAAAGGGAAGCCTCACATCCATTAAGCAGTTCCAGCCTGATGCTGGCTCCCTCCTTCCGGAACCTGGCCACCGCCAATTTACTTTCCCTGCGGTTCCGGGTCTGGATATTTTACATAAGTGAATTCCAACCGTATGTGGCCCTTTGCTAAATCACATCTCCTTAAGAATAAACATGAGGGTTATAGGGAAACCTCACGTTATCGAGTGCTTACAACATGAGGCGCGAGACCCTTACAACAAGTAGACGCCATATACAGATAAGAAAATGGCGGCTCAGAGAATTGCCCGAGACTCATACTTCCGGCCAAGCAATGAAGAGGCTTCCGTAGCCAGGCCCACTTTCACTAGAGCTTTTCCCAGTTGCTGTAGCTACAGCTCGGCTTCCTTTCTCTCCTTGCAGACAGATGGGTAGGTACTCCTCTCAAGTTTAACAACTTCACAGAGCCCTGACTCGAATTCTGAATGCAGCGTTACTTGCTTACAGCTGCTTTTTTCCCCTAGCGGGGCGGTGAGTCCGGGCAAACTCCTTTGAAGAGCTCATTAAATCTGCTAAAATAAAGCCTTAGAAACAGGTGCATTCATTAGCAGAAAATGCAGACGATTATGTTAATATCACATTCAGGTGACAAATGTAAAGGCATCCGAATCATGAAGGATAAAAGGATTTTTTCAAAGCCAGAGCTAACGTCTTTGGTGAGGTTTTGTTCGGTGTGGCATGTGACTGACTACAGCTGTCCAGAGTGGGGAACCTGCAGTGTTAGTTCACAAAAATAAAGCTCTCCTGGATAGCGTGTCCCTCCTTATGATGTCTTGGGTCTCTGGTTATGAAAAGAAAGCTGAGGGGTTCTCTACAACCTTATAGCTGGATCTGGCCCACCATTGATAACGTATTGTCTCCAGGCCCATGAGGAGAGGATGCCGAGGGAGATAATTCAGATATGTCCACAGGCCGGGAGGTTGCTTAGCAGTTTGGCCGCATACGCAAGACCCTGGTTCTCTGGACTGGAAGAGTAAATCAGTAGAGGCAATGATTTTCAGTTTGGACCAAAAAAAATTTTTTTTTCTTTTCTTTTTTTCGGAGCTGGGGACCGAACCCAGGGCCTTGCGCTTGCTAGGCAAGTGCTCTACCACTGAGCTAAATCCCCAACCCCCCAAAATTAATTTTTTTACTGTGCTTTTTTTAATTTAAAAAATACTGAGCCTGAAATAAGATTGTGCAAACTTTTTATTTTGAGGTGTGCATATTTTTGTATTTCCCAGATTTTCTGCAATGAATTTTCAATTTTGAAATAAAAAATTTATTTGCTTATAGTTTTTCAAAGTATTTAGATATTACAAAGAAATAACTTGCCTTTTTTACCATCAATTTAATATCCCTATAAAATATGAAT
The DNA here is from genome assembly GCF_021556685.1 of Rattus norvegicus. Taxonomy (NCBI): domain Eukaryota; kingdom Metazoa; phylum Chordata; class Mammalia; order Rodentia; family Muridae; genus Rattus; species Rattus norvegicus. The sequence goes on from NC_141537.1 coordinate 60,688,397, forward strand.
AACATTGAATTGCCTGGGGTATGAAAGCTAGACAAGAAATATCCCCAATTCCTTGCCTAGTCCCAATCTAGGATATTTGTAATCATTTTTGATTTTCCACTAGAAAAGAAACAAATATGGCTAGGCATCAAGTCGTTTAATAAAAAAATAAATTGTGCAGTATATTATTGGATTTTATCAAGTAGGTATGCATACACAGGAAGGAATGCACCCGCCACTTAGAAAGGGCAAAAGCTAGGAGACTCTAACAGGACCCAAGTACTTTAAAAAAAAAATTAAGTTATGCACTTGGGTAAGGCTTTCACTAGCTACTTTTTTTCTCCAACATGGAATACTTAAAATGACTATTTCTGATTGCACAGCATAAAAAATAATGAAGCCACAGTGCTTTTACAAAGCACGTTTACAGATTGTGTGTGTGTGTGTGTGTGTGCGCGTGCGAGTGTGTGTGTGTGTGTGTGTGTGTGTGTGTGCTCACAAGCGCATGCACTCACTAGGTGGATCAACAGTGACTAGCTGAGCGACTGCTCGTGTGTAGGGTAATCCTGTCTTTGCCTTAGGTCATCTTCAGGTCTCCTTTTCTTCTTCCTGTGCACATTTCTGCGCTCTCTCTCTCTCTCTCTCTCTCTCTCTCTCTTTCTTTCTCTCTCTCTCTCTCTCCCCCTGCTTTGGGATGGGTTGGGTGAAGGCATATAGTCTGTTTGGTGCAGTAATACTTCTTTCATACACAGAATATGCCCTAGTAATTGGTAGATGCCTGAACCCACAGACAGTACCAAGACCCATGATTTTATTCTTTCTCCATCATAACTTACTGTGTGTGACAGACATGACTTTTGTGGTTTAGGATTGATAGCAAAGAAGCTAGCACACACAGATTCTTTTTTCTTCTACCATTTTATAGACAGAAGATTTGAGTTTTGTTAGTTTTGTTTTGTCTTTCTGTAGGTCTCAGAAACCTCAGTGTCCACTTTTTTCCTTCCTCAGCAGGTTAAGAAAGCTCACCTGTTCACTTAAAGGAGACCCTTTATGGTTTGTTTCTCTGTCGTCAGCACCATCATGTCTTTAGGCCATTAGTAAATCACATGAGGGTTACTGCGATCTCATGGCGAGTATGCATGGTAGGCATAGATGCCTGCTGGGCGGCTCCTGGGCCATTTACAATGAGGAGACACAGGGCAAAAGGATAATACACATCTCAGGAGGGAATGGCACGAACTTTCATTGTACTTCCCAGAATGACGTGCAGTTTGCAATTCATAAATTTCTCACTTCTAGAACTTTCCATTTCATATTTTAAGATGAAATATTGCTGAAACCTAAGGCCAGAGGAAGCAGTTGCATACACGCAGGCATGCACACTCTCCCTGTTAGGAATGCTCTCGCTGAAGCCTTGCTCCCAGCTGCCACACTCAGTGTGATTGGCTGGGACTTCACTAACGCTGCTCCTTTACTGCTGGACAGCTCCACATCGCTACAAATACTTTCCCACCCACCTCTCCTCCTCTGTTCAACCCTGTCACAGAAGCCTCCGATTCTACACAGAAGAAGGATGGTGGCCATAGAGACTCCTGTCCTTCCAGCATGAGGATCATAAGGAGAGCGGGCTGAATTCAGAGCCAGAATCTGAAGATAAGCACAAGAGGTGAACCCAAGTGTCCTTTTCATGGATGCCTGTCTTCTAGAACATACCAGCTAGTCATGCAACCTGACTTTGTCATCTCTTTCCCATGACAAAAACTCGTCCTATTTTTCATCTTTACTTCATTTAGTTGGATCATCAGAGCACATGGAGCACTATACATTCAGTGACAGGAGGAGGAGGGAGAGGAGGAGGGGAGAAGGAGGAAGAGGAGGAGGGAAGGAGGAAGAGGAAGAAGGGAGAAGGAGGAAGAGGAGGAGGAGGAGGAGAAGTAGAGGAGGAAAAGAGGAGGGAAGAGGAGGATAAAGAGGAGTAGAAGAGGAGGAAGAGGAGGAGGAGGAAGAGGTGGAGGAGGGTCCTGTTACTACCCAGGACCCAATCTCAAAGAAGTATAATCCCATAGGGTCCCTGAGGAAAGTAAGGAAGCCGAGTCATTTGGCTTAAGGATACTTTCATTGGTCCATACAATAAGGGCAAATTTGTGAGCTATACCACAAGCCTGAGTATCCATGTAGTGTCTAGATGTCTTCCTGGACCATCCTTCTATTTCTCTAACACGCCGTGCAACAAAAGAAATCCTGAGATTATTTCATGCAGGGACCTGGCCTTAAATGATAGTCCAGTGTTTACAAGTACTACTTAAGTTGAGCCATGTGTCTCCAAGTTTCCTAAATACTAAATCCTCCTTCTAGAAGAATGCGTGCGGAAAGTTCAGCAGCATTGTTGAAACCGCTAGTTATGAACACAAAGAATGCAGATAGCAGAAGAAATTCGCCTCGGAAGTCAAGTGCCCCGAGAAAACAGCCAGATGCCCCACCCTTTACCCCACCTTTTACTTTGGCTCCCTGGGAGATTCCTGTAAAGTGAGCCACAATGATGGGAGTGGTGGGTTTTTGAGAAGCAAATTTGGGTGCTGAGACGTTGGCTACGTAAGTAGAAGTGAGAGGGTTTTAGGTTATTATTTAATGACTTGTAAAGAAAGCCATACGTTAAGATCACAGAGAAAATAAGGAACCCCTGTCCTTTCCATCACCTAAAGGGAACTACTGTGTGCAGGTCCATCAACCAAACGCCTTATCTCAGGCGAGTTTCCGTCCTCCGGAGCAGCTACTCCTTGCCCGCCTCAGACAGAACGAATATCCTGTGACTTAATAGATAGAACATTTTGGAACCTGTTAATTTTTTTTATCTTTATTAACTTGAGTATTTCTTATTTACATTTCAATTATTATTCCCCTTCCTGGTTTCTGGGCCAACATCCCCCTAGCCCCTCCCCCTCCCCTTCTATCTGGGCTTCCCCTCCCCATCCTCCCCTCATTACCACCCTCCCCCCAACAATCCCGTTCACTGGGGGTTCAGTCTTGGCAGGACCAAGGGCTTCCCCTTCCACTGGTGCTCTTACTAGGCTGTTTCATTGCTACCTATGGGGACAGAGTCCAGGGTCAGTCCATGTATAGTCTTTGGGTAGTGGCTTAGTCCCTGGAAGCTCTGGTTGGTTGGCATTGTTGGAACCTGTTAATTTTGCAGGCTCCTAGCTTCCACCAGGAATGCCATCAGAGAACATCCCGTGCACACAGAAAACCTTACCTCACCTTACTGTACCCACGCCTCTGGCTTGCCCACCATTGTACTTTAAACTTGCCTTGATTTATGGCTTTCTTTCTGTCTAACTATAAAACCTTCATGAAACTGCTTCCACATTGGAACATGGAATTTGAGGTAACCTAAATCTGTTTCCCAGGCCATAGTTATTTGAAATGGCTCTAGAATAAACTCGCTAGTTCCCTCTTTTAAAAAGATAACCATTGTGAATACTGGGGGAACAACATTACTGCGTCATGTCAGATGTAGAAACAAAATCTTATTTACTAATTTACTTCTTTTTTATTGAGCATTGAGAGAGAGAGAGAGAGAGAGAGAGAGAGAGAGAGAGAGAGAGAGAGCGCAGAACATACATGCCACAGTACTAGGGTGGAGGTCAGAGTTCAGTCTTTGGGATTCAGTTCTCTCTGTCTACCTTGTTGGTTGGAGGGCTTGAACTAAGGTCATCAGGTGTGTGTAGCAAGCACTCTTACACGCTAAACCATCATCAGCCCATTCATTGATTTTTTTTTTGATTGGCTGTCACAAGGTCTTGCTATCTAGACAAAGCCAGCCTAGGATTCACTGAGTGCTAGGGTAGTTTAGAATTTTAGAAAGTGACATGCATTTGGGCTGTTGTGTTTGGCTTTGTAGATAGTGCTACAGTGAGGAAACCCAAAACCTGACGTCTAAAAACCTCACCTGTAAAGCTCTGATAGGAAGGCAGTTAATTAGAACCCTCCGTTGATAAGCAGTTACAGCCCTGAATTCAATAAACACTAAGGATATTTGAATTTCCTTCTGTATACACATATTCTAATCCTCAGTTCAGCTCCTCTATTCTGAAGCAAGGACGGAATGGTTTCCCGATGTCTTCAGTTTAGAAGTCAGCTTTAGACAGAGGCCTTTGACCGTATTAGATAGTGAGAGTGGCTTTCTGGCTTTGCATATTGATTGGGCCACTCTGGCTAGTTGGACATCTCCTTTGACTGGTCAGTGCCTAGCCATAACAGTTAGAAGGAAATCCAAAAATTTCTCTTTTTTATTGTAAACAAAAGGAGGCAACAGTGATGACCCATTTAAGCAAGGTTCGGTGTGTGTGTGTGTGTGTGTGTGTGTGTGTGTGTGTGTGTGTGTGTTTGTGTGATTTGTGTGTTTGCACATGTGTGTGCACATGCACATGAAAGTCAGAGTTTTTCCTTAGGTCTCTTCCTCAATTGCTCCCTAACTATTGGGACATGTTCTCCCACTGACCCTGGAGCCTAAGGATCCCCTTGGACTGTTTGGCCAACACTGGGAGAGCAGGCACACACTGCCACACCCAGCTTTGTGTTGGTGCGGGGGTGGGGGCTGAACTCTAGCCCTCATGTTTAGCAGCCGCACTACCTCTCAGTCACCACACTCTCTCAGAGAATACTAGGTGTTTTCCCAAGTCGGGTTCTACCCAGTATCACATTTTCACAGTGCTGTTCTGAACCCAGGGCTTTGTCAACACCAGGCAAGCTCTCCTGCTGAGCTATCCCAGCCCAACTTGCATTCTTTCAAGTTTCTAACTTTTTGGTGTTGAGAATGTGCATCATTTTTGAATCCCATTTATTTATTAAGGGCCCTCCCCCTTCCAGAAGCCTGTTTCTGTTTTGTAGAGCTGAAATGATTTTACTAATTTATTCCTTTATGAGAAGCGAAGAGAACACTCTGTCTCTCTCCTAAGCATGCTTTACTAAATCCGAATTGGGCAGAAATTTGACTGGAAAATTCCCAAGCTTTGCTTCTTCATATTACAAAGAACCCAGAACCCTGTGGCCTTCGTGCTGTGTGTTATAGGCAGAGAACATTGCTGCTAACCCAAATGGTAGATTTTTTTTCCAGGTATTTGCGTGGCAGTTCTCCTATTTGATGAGTAGGACACAGTCATAGGCCATTTCCTGGCTTACTCATCAACTTACATACAGGTCAGATAGGCCGGAGAAGAAAGCCAGTAACTCCTGGGGAGAAGAAAGCCAGTAGCTCCTCGGTAATCCACGGAACACGGCCAAAGCAATTGCTTCATCAAAATCATAGCTTTTCAAATAACAATGGCTGTTTATTTCACTGACATCAAACTATGAAACCACCTCACCCTTTTCCTGAAAAAGATGTATTAAATAATTTTAGTAAAGTAAATCATGTTTTTCACTGATGTACTAGCAATATAGTTTCACTTTTAATTAATCTCAAACTGAGAGTGATATATAACTATTTTCTTACTAGTGATACTTGTGTTTAGTGTGAATCTGAACACACATCCTCGTCACACACACACACACACACACACACACACACACGCACATGATGAGCGCGCGCGCTCATCATGTGCTTGTCTCTTAGCTGGTGGCTCTATTAAAGTTGTAGAACCTTGAGGAAAGAGGACTAGCTCCTGGAAGTAGATCTTTTGTGATGGGCCTTTGAAAGTTACAGCCGGGCTGGAGAGATGGCCCAGTGGTTAGGAGCACTGACTGCTCTTCCAGAGGTCCTGGGTTCAATTTATAGATGGTTATGAGCCACCATGTGGCTCAGACCATCTATAAATAAAATAAATAGATCTTAAAAAAAAAAAGGAAGTTACAGCCTGGACCCTGGTTTTATTATGGTCTTTGCTTCCTGGCCCATGGGTGTGATTCATCTCCTCTGGATGCTCCTGTTGCTACAGACCCAACTCCTCCTCTACACCCCCCCATCCCCCCACCCCACCCCCCTGTTCACAATAGCCGGAAGTCCTCCAAAACCATGAGCGAAACTAAATCTCTTAAACAGCAGACATGGCAGCACAAAGTCTGTAATCCAGCACTTGGGAAGTTGAGGTGGGAGGGCTGCCATATGTTACAGGCCAGCCTTCGCTACATAGTTGCAGACTATGGGTTACATGTGGGACTCTGGCAAGCCGGAAATGAGCCTGGTGTGGTGGTTCATGCTTTTAATCCCAGTACTCAGGAAGTAGAGGCAAGGAGATCTCTGTAGTTTGTGGCTAGCCTGGTCTACAGAGTGAGTTCCAGGACAGCCAGGGCTGTTACACAGAGAAGATTTTAAAAGGGGAAGCTGGAGAGATGGCTCAGCAGTTAAGAATACCGGCTGCTTTTCCAGAGGACCTGGGTTCAATTCCCAGAACCTGTGTGGTGGTTTGCAATCCCCTGCATGCCTACTCCCTGGGTATCTGACCCCAGTATGTGATACACAGACATACTTGTAGTCAAAACAGCCGTACATGTAAATACTGAAAATTAGCAAAAAATAATAATTTGAAAAAGAAACAAACGAGAAAGAGAATAGAAGAGTGGGGAGAACAGAAGGAAGGAAGAGAGGATAGAGGGAAGAAATGAAGGGAAAGAGCCCTTGTTCCTTTAGGCCATCTTTGTCCTGCGTGTCCTTACGTGAAGCTACGTAAACAGAATGAATACACTCGGCGCATACTACACAACCAACGCTCTGCTTTACTTGATACTGTGCATAAGGAGCAGGACTCACATCACATATAAAATGTTAAGGCCCCCACTTCAAAGTCTTACTCCCTCCTCCTTTTAAATTCGTCAAAGTGATAATTTCACCTTCTTAAACCTTTTTTATGGATTCTCTGTAGTTTCATATCGTGCACCCCAATCCCACTCATGCCCCTGTCCCTTCTTATCCACCCTTCCGCCTTTGCAGCTCCCCACAAAGAGAAAATAAGAAATAAAAACAAAACAAAATTAAAGAACATCTTGTCACGGAAGCCGTCGTATGTCACAGTGTGTCCCACATTGTGCCCTTTTGTCTATACTTTTTACTTTCGAATGTTCATTGCAGTGAGTCATCGGTCTGGTCCGAGGCCTCTAGCTTCTGCTACAATACTGTATTCTCACCAAGACTCCTCTCAGATGTCCTGTTGTTGCCCTGTGTCATGGAATTCCTGCAACTTTGAATCTGCAGGACTGGCCCCTTGACTCTCTCCAGCAGTTCACAGATGGGGTAGATGTTGGGGTGGGCCAGCTCAACGCCTGGATCTGGGCCTGGGTGGTGGCTGAGCTGGTCAGCCCACTAGTTTTTTACCCACCCCACCATGAGCTCTCCAGCCTGTCCCCAGTTAGTTTACCCAATGCTGCAGCTGGCAAGGGGCAGAGACAATTCCTCTACTCTCATGACCTCCAGGCCAGCTCTCCTGCCTGCTTCAGGTAGCACAGGGTGGGGGAGGAGAGGGCATTTCTCCCCTCCCATGGCACTACATGGCAACCAGGGTGCAGGGCCAGCTCTCCCATGCTCCTACCCATAATCTTAATATATTTTAAAGGTTAAATTTTCAAACTTTGTTCAAAATCTCAATTTCAGTGCTTTAAGAAGTAGACTAACTTGTAGCACGGGATACTCTGAATGCTAATCCACAAACACCTTCATGGTATATAATTCCATCCTACAATACAGAATTTCCAACATACCACTGCCAGGATTGGTTGGTTTCTTTCTTTTTTTCTTTTTTCTTCTCCTTTTATTGGATTTTTAAAATTTACATTTTAAATATTATCCCCTTTCCCAGTTTCACCTCCAGAAACCTGCTGTCCCATTCTCTCTTGCTTCTATGAGGGTGCTCACCCATCCACTTTCTCCCACCTCCCCGTCCTGACATTCCCCTACACTGGGGCATCAAGCCTTGACAGGACCAAGGGCTTCTCCTCCCATTGATGCCCGACAAGGCCATCCTCCGCTACATATGCGGATGGAGCCGAAGGACCATCCCTCTGTTCTCTTGGGATGGCGGCTTTAGGATTGTTTTAATAAAGACTCTTGTTTCAACTACAGGGAGATGAGTGTTGTGTGGCTATGCCCGGTTCATTTTCACTGAATTAACATTTAGTGCTGTGACATCATCTAGAAAAAAATATATTCCTCTGTCCTTGACCCCCCCCCCCCCTGCTGGCAATTAAATCTAGAGTACTTACGCTTCGTGACCGCTCTGCCCTAAGCCCCATCCTCATCCCAAATCCCATCTTTTTAACAGTTCACCCGAAGTCACCACTCGGTTTGCCTGGTGACTCCTTAACTCTTGCTTTGTTCAGCACCCATGCATTTATAGTTATAAACTCAAAGTCACCACGGCTTTAGGATGAAAGTCTTTTACCATGTGATTCACCACCAACCAATCAATCCATTAAGCTGGCAGTCAATAAGTCCTCTATTCTGGCTAATGCAGCTAGTCTAAGGTTTCTTGGCCTCGAAATATTGACTTTAGGACCGGGTAATTCTCTGTTGTTGGGAGTCTGTGTTTTGCTTTTATCGAATGGCTGGCTTCATCCTGTAGGTGCCTATAGCACTAACCCCCTCTAGTTCTGATAATCAAACATGCCTCCAGCAGTTACCAGAGTTTTCCAAGGGAGGGAGAGGATTGGAGTCCCCCTCACCCACTCTCCCGAGAACCAGGACGTCCATCATGCCTTTTTACTAGGCTGTGAAGACTTGGAGGGCACAGACCCGGGCTGAGTCATCCCTCTATCACCTCTTCTCCATCAACTAAATTTAGTTTCTGGCACAGAAATGCTTCTTGAATGTTCTGAAAAGAACAAAATATCTCCAGGGTTCCTCTACTGTCGTCAGCGTTGCCACAAGCTCAGAACAGGAATAAGGCGACCTGGATGAGTCACGTAGCATTTTGTGTGTTTGTGTGTGCGCAAGTAACGTGGGCACGTGCATGCAGAGGCCAGAGAACAAGCATGGGTGTTATAACCTCAGGCTCTGCCCTCCTGATTTATTGGTTCCCTTAATTGTTTATCCCTTTTAAAAGGTCTTTGTTTTGAGATGGGGTCTCTTACTGGCCTGAAACCTGCCAAGGATGGTAGGTTGGTGCCAGTGACATCTATGGATCCAAATGCTGTCACACCTGGCATTCCCAGACTTTAAAACATGAGTTCTGGGGAGCCTAGTGCTTTCAAGGCTTGCACTTTATCAAATGAGGTACCTCTCCAGCCTTTCTAATATTTTTACTACTTGACTTATCTGCCTGTATTGTAGACCCGCTTTAGTGCCTGTGTTTGTACAAAGCTCACCTGTGTTTGAATCGAGTTATGTGCAATGCTACTTTATCTAGAGGTGACACCAACCAATTATAGTGGAAACACTCAAGTCCTAGAGACATATTCTTGGGCAGGAGTGGGAGGCCTCTTTCGGCCAGGTTGCCTTTCTTGATTAAAAGCAGCTCGTAGACTTAGTTTGTTAATGTGAAATCTGAAGTATTCCTTCTCACCATGTGAGATGTAGGATGTCTCAGTGGCTGTCCAGTAATCTAAGTGATGATGGCTTTACGTGCATTCCTGGAAACTGCCAGGTTTTAAAGGGGGAAGGGAAAAAATAGTGAGGAAAATTTCCCTGTGGGGAAAACAAAAATATTTTTGTGCTGTGGAAGTTTCTCAGGAAAGGAGGGTTGGCCAGCAAGTAGCGGCATCTGAGCTAGGGGGATTTCCACATTTGGGAAAACGTGGTCATAATTAATGACTTAGGAGAGCCAAGAAAGTGAACCATGTTGGAAAAATAGCATCTTCAATGGCCAAGTCATTGTCAACTGATGGGGCCAGAAAATAGGATTGTTTTATAAGGAAATCTTTATTTGTGGGTGGTTGCCTGTAAGTTGTTCCTCTTGTGAATCTAGTAAGTACTCCCGTCCCTTGCTGTAGGCTTCTAGGCCGGACACTGTCTTCTTGTCTCTAGTTTTGAACAGGATGCTTGGATATACCAGCAGCATCCTATCTGTTCTAATAGAGATGATTATCGGGAACTCTGAGCAAGCATAGGGAATGGGATTGCCTGCTCCCGGCGCAGTCATCATTAACCGATTGTTCCATAGTTCAGGTCTCATGCTGAGAACATTAAAAACTTGCCCCTACTTGGCCTGAGTAAACCTCAGCTTGAGGAATTTCACTCACTTGTCTAGGACCATGCTGGCTTCACCCCCAAACTTTCAACCAGCTCTTGCTGTGTGGGAAGCTCACCCCTGAATCAGAGTGCTCTCACTCTGGGTGCAACCTCTTGCTTCTTTAACTGCCACCCTTTTCTCCTCCTCGAATAGCTTTGTTTAAACTACATCTGCTCTTGAATTGAGCTCATCAGAGTGTCCATGGTTACCTCTCATTTTCTGCAGGAGAAATCGGGGCTGGCAGGTCCGGTACCACGCCCTTCTCCGTCTAGTTAGGGTGGATTGTGTGCTCAGTGTTCATGACCTGCTTTGAGCCTTTCTTTCATCTCTGAGGTCAGTGTTATTAAAATGTGTATGATTCCCCTTGCCTCTTCTCTTGAGATTTTTCTCAAGACCGGAAATAGCTTGCCAGATTTCGACAGAATTTTCCAAGGAGAAGGTCATTTTTTCAGGAGGGGAATTACAGCTTAAGAAGAAAAGAGAAATCTCTGAATCTGAAAAGTAGATGCAAGATCCGGAACAGCATCAATAAATTCAGCCGACTGTTTTGTGAATTAGAAACCCTGCAGGTCAGGTCACGTCCTCCCCGAAGCAGCAATTCCATACTCCTGACCCTTGTGAGATGGCTTCTAAAGTTAGTTCTGTCCTATGACTGCGAGAGATATGACAAAGCAAGTGTAACTAGGGTTCCCGGTTGCACTGTGGGCGTCGCATCTGGTAGGAGCATCGCAGCATTCAGCGACAACTTGGTACATTTCTTTTCGGTCAAACGGACATTGGCTTAACCTTGGCTTTGGAATGTTTCTTAGGAATAGCCAAATAGTGTTGTCTTTATTTCAGGCTGGGGAACCTAAACTTACTTGTTTTCTACTGCTGTGGGACGAATTCCCACAGGTTTGAGAGACTGGAACAGCCCCCCCGCCCCCCAGGCATTCAGTGTGTCTCAATATTCCATAGGTCTTAGGGGTCGAGGTGGCCTTGGCTGGATTCTTGGCTTAAGGTCCTGAAGGTAAAAAAACAAGATATCAATTAGGCGTGGCTTGCATCTTGATGCCCTGGGGATGAAAAACTGCTTGTAATGTGAGCTGCTTCTAGAATCTAGACTCTGGCTTTCTTACTTCCTTGATTGCTCTATCTTCGTGGCCAGCAAGCATCCTCACGTCTTTCCTCCATCTAGAATCTTCTCAGCTTCCTCTTCTGTCTGCTGAGGGAAACGGTTCCTTTAAAGTACTCACTTGGTTAGTCCAGGCCCACATGGATAATCTCCATTGGTGCAAGGAAACTCAGCTGGGACTAAACTCCCTTGACAGCACCTACTGTGGCCGGCTTCTTCCCATTCCTGCCTACTCTGCCTGGTTAACTTGAGGTACGGGCTCTGGAGAGGGCGGAGTCAAAGAAACGTAACTTTTAAATGTTTATTTCATTCCCTTCATTGTTTCGCTTTAAAATGTACACATAGATCTCTTTTTAAATGCATATGTATTTGGCCTATTTTGAAACACACTGTGCTTCAAGGGCTCATAGATTTCTAAGTGGTAGACTAGGGTTAGGGTTGGAGCGGGGTTTCTAGTGTGTAGAGGAGAGCAGTGTGCAGATAAGGAAGTGGCAGGGGCTAAGATTTTAATGAACCCAGAATGATTGTTTATTCCTATTTCTAATAGATTCCCTGGAGATCTTCGAAGATGGTGATTCTCTTGCTATTTTCATGGATTTGTTTGTTGTTTATGGTACTAGGAATTGAACCCAGAGCTTTGCACACGCAAAAGAGTCCGATCATGGGAATCCAGTGCCAGCCCGTTTATTATGTCCTATGAACAATCTTAGAAGTTCAAAAACATAAAAGGGATTTTGTGTGAGAGAGCAATGCTCACATGCACGTGATTTCTGAGTGATACTTGGCGATGTTTTTTAAAACTATATGTACATTTTGGGTAATGTAAGCTTTACTAGGATGTTGTGCCCCTAATGTGGATATGAACATCACCCATTTTAATTTCCACGTGCTGTTGCCTTCGGGTAAACTAGAGGTCTGCAGTGGGCCCTGCTGACTGCTGATCTAAATGTCTGAGCCCACAGTAGGCCATCTTAGAAATGAGAAAACCAGGAAAAGGCTGAGACCCCAGAGTAACGGAAGAAGGTACCATATTCATTTTGTTGGTCTTACCATTTTTTCTGGAAGAACTAGTCAATGAAACTTCAGGGCTGGAGAGATGGCTCAGTGATTAGAAGTACTAGCTGCTTTTCCAGAGGTCCTAAGTTCAATTCCCAGTCTGACACGTAGGTCTACATGCAGATAGAGCATTCATGTGCATAAAATAATTAATTAATTAATTAATTAAAAAAGACATCCTCTAAAGGTAGAGGAGGAATATTTTTTTAAAAAGGGAAGAGGAGATAGCTTTGGCCTTTGGAAAGGACATATATAAAAATATGAAAATGTAAGGAAAAGGGAAACCATTTCAGAGGCTGAATATTTCTGTCTTCCCTGAAGGACATTTAGGCTTTCCTCTTCTTGAAATCCTGGCCAAAATTGCAGGGATGGAGGACATTTCCCAGATGTGTTTTTCTAATTCTCCCAGGCAGTCAGAAAATGGCGAGAAAATTGGCCGTCATGCTATGAGACAGAGAGAGAGTTCAGCTGCCATAGAGAACATGTGATAACAGCACCGAGGGAGCAGCAGCTCGGAGTCCAAGCGCTGTGTGCCACCTTGGAAAGGGACAGGAGGAAGGGTCCGTGTCACAGTTGATGGTGTTCGTTATGATCTCTTGGATCAAGACACAGTTTGTGTCTTTTAATGATGCTATTTTTCTGGATCACTCCAAGGATGCTGATGATATATTACTGATGTTATTTTTACTCCCAGAGTTTGCTCTTTAAAATATGTCCATTCACTCACTCACTCCTCACTCACTCACTCAGAAATGCCTGTTAGACCTTAACACGTGTCATCATTTAGGTACCAGGAACACAACAGTAACACAACAGATGATGCCCCTCTGCACTGGAAGCTTTTATATATACATGCATGCATACACGCATGTGCACACACACACACACACACACACACACACACACACACACACACACACACACACAGAAGAGGGATTAGGAAACACAGGGAGCCTTACTGTTCCTTCCGTGCTACGTGAGGAGACATGCTCTACATCCATTTCTGTTACTTAGACAAACACAGCACAGAGGACAAAAGGGTTTATTTGGCTTACAATTCCATGCCATCATTGTGGGGAAGTCAAGACAGGAGCTCGAACAGTAAATCACATTCTCGGTCCAGAGCTAAGCGAGAGCAAGCACATCCTTGGGCATGGAGAAGTGACACAGCACTTGCTGATTTCCGGAGGACCTGGGTTTGGTTCCCAGGACTCAAATCTGGCAGCTCACAATCACCTGCAACTCCAGCTGCAGGGACTCCAAAGCCTTCTTCTGGAAGTAAGGCTCAGAGTCTGTTATGTCCTCCTCAGTAGCTATCCCTCCCTTCGTCCCTCCCTCCCTCCCTTCCTCCCTCTCTCCTCACTGATGAGCCCTTGCTTGCTTAGAAAGACAATACATGGAGCCCCAAGTGATGACTCACGATGCTGTGATTCAGTCATAAAAACCCCATTCCTTTTGATAGATGTTCAATTTCCCCATCTCCTGTGCAGCTAAAGGAGTCTTATTCCTAGCTAATGAGACCAGAGTGGAAACCTTTGGGGATACGTGTAGCCGTCTGGAGTTCCACCCCAGTTGTTGGAACTGTGGTAGACATCCTGATTTTTAAGACAAAAGGCATGAAGATTAAAGGCTGGCATCTGAAGGATGGGACGGTAGAAAGAATGTCCGGGTCCTAATTAGTATAGTTGAGCGGTTGAAGCAATACCATTAATCGTCTATTGATCTATAGTCTTACATAACCCCAGGCTAGCTAGCCTCAGACTGGCAATGCACTTGAAGATTGAAGATGAACGCAAGCTGTGGGTCCTCCTCCCTTTACCTCTGTAGTGCTAGGACTGCCTGCACTGTCACTGTCTTGGTCTATGCAGCACTGCAGACTGAAGCCAGGGTTTTGTGCATGCCAGACAAGCACTTTACCACTCAGCTGCGTTCCACCCAAACATCTTGTTTGTCAAAGATAACTTAAAGGTTAACCTCCCTTTCAGTTCATTATTTTATCCGATACAAGAGGTTTAAAGAAACCAACAAGATTTCTCCTTTGACCGTGTCAGTTTTGAGGCGCTCTTTAGATATTTATGTAGAAGTAACTGTCCTGTGCCTTACTTTCTACCACAGAATGAGAGTTCTTGATCCTTTAAATATATATATATACATATATATACATATATATATTTTAGAGAGAGAGAGAGAGAGAGAGAGAGAGAGAGAGAGAGAGAGAGAGAGATGTAGCATATGACTCTAATACTACAACAAACCTGTAGATGTCAAGGTGATAAAATTGCAGTGGCTGTGGGGTCCCCAAATTAGAAGCTGGACGTTGGTGTGTGCAACGTACTCTTGGGGGCTGGAGAGACGGCTCAGTCGTTCAGAGCACAAACAGCTCTTACGGAATCCCCAAGTTCAGTTCCAAACTGAATGGGCCAGCTCACAACTACCTGTAACATCAACTGTACATATGCACATACATACATACACATACATGCACATGCAGATACATGTACATTCACACGCCTAATTTAAAAATAAAATACTTAAAAAAAACTGAATCCCATAAAAACTGACTCCCCCAAGTATAGACAGCTTAGCGAGGCTGAGGTTAAAACAGAAAACACAATCAGGCTACTGTGGTAGAGAGAGCTCAGTCTGAGGACCAGAAAGGTCCCTGTCTCCAGTGACCTTCTATCACCTTGGTGGGAAAACTGTCCTAGAAAACTCACTTCTGTTAAGCTGCTTTCTCAGCCATGTGGCACAGTGTTTGTACATGGCTGTATCTCCCCCATTACATAACAAACAGCCTAGTGAAAATTCCTCACCAACTTACCAAGGAGCCTAAAGTACGCCAAATTGAGCTCTTAGCACAGTTTCTTGTTGCTGATAAAAATCAGCGTCCACAGTCCAATTTCATCTGCCTCCATTAAAGCTCTTACCTAGGGCTGCAGTCTCAGCTCTGGTTATTACATCCACTGACGCTTGCAGTCACCCCCACCCCCTGTTATTTTCTGTAGATGGAGTCAAAACCATCCAGAACACAAGGAAAGTGCGGGCTATTGAGGGATTTTGTTTGGTGGGGGGTAATTGGTTTTTTTTGTTTGTTTCTTTGCTTTTTTTGCCACTGGCTTTTCAGAAATAGCTATTGATTGTGTGTGTGTGTGTGTGTGTGTGTGTGTGTGTGTGTGTGTGTGTGTGTGTGTACACAAGTAACCAAGTCTTTAAAAAAATGGGTTTCAGGGTAAATATCTTTGTGCTCTGCCCATCCTGTGAATCTGTTCTCCTCAGTTTGTTGCCTTGTCATATTTTGCATTCTTATTCTCTCCCCTTATCACTGGGGTGAGGGATGGGCCCTAAGCCTTTCACTTTGTCTTTCCCTGTTTATCCCAACCAGCTCTTGTATCTGTTAAGCACTGTTTTGGATCTGCATTAATTTTAAGTCCCTGAGGAGCGCTGTGTTCCCAAACATTGTATTCTGCACTCTCATGCTCAGATCACTTTGTGTGATGCCAAACACCTCCTGGGATCCCAGGAAATGCTGTTTCTTTCTTTTAAAAGATGGGCAATTAGTCTAGGACACCCATAAAACCTATTTCCTGGTTGAGTTCCTCTTGCCTTTCGTTTAGCCCCGCTGACTTAGGACAAAATATTGGCTAATAGACCCTGAGCCTCCGGGAAGACTTGCTAGTCTCTATGTGTCTCTGCAGAAGCAGAGGTGAATATTGACAATCTTCCAGGAAAGAAACGGTGAGAAGCATCAGAACAGCTCACGGCTGCAAATGTGAGCTGCTGGGAAGATGACAGCCACCTTACTGGGTAGGCCTCAGAGCACTCACTGTGGGAAGCTGTTCTTTAACCACACAGAGTGGCCTTCCAGACAGACATCTGTCTGCAAGTGGCATTTGCTGTAGGTAGTAGGTGCTTCTGTCCAAATACTCCAGCCAGCTGTGTGCACATTACCCTTCTCTCCTCTTCCCAGCTCCCAGGGCAGAATAGGACCATGGACAGTGGTCCGCCTGCCAAGACCCAGTCTGCCTCAAAGCCAGTTTTCTGCGTGCCAGGGAATCCTGGGAGAGGGTCTTTGCACAAGCATGTTATGCTTTGCCTGGGGCTCACTTCTCTTTCTTGGACTGCCTGTGGGATGACAGGTTCTTCCAGAAGCCCAGACTCTCTACCTCAGCTTTCAGCTCCTGACACACACACACACACACACACACACACACACACACACACACACACACGCCCAACACCTCATTTTTGCAAATGTAACTCCTAAAACGTTTAAATATATCTTCATTATGAAACATTTCAAACAAACAGAAAACGCCTTATCAGACATCTGCACTTAAAACACCTACCCGAACAGATCTTCATATTCGAATTGCTTGTGGGTCTGTTGCAAAAAAGTCTTTAAGTATTGCTGAAGGTCCCCTCTACCGTAATGTCTTTCCTTCTCCCCTTGCTCCTCCAAATAACTTTTATTTTGAAGTTGTTATAAACCATGCCATTGCCATATATGCATTTATGCTTTCATTATACAGATGTAGTAATAAGCATCATATAGCACTGCTTTGTTTGTAAGGCATTACGATACATCATCGCCATGTATTTTTTTATTTTTTGTTCATCATTAGTTTTTGAATTTCATATTGCAACCAAAAAAAATAAAAATAAACTCATTTTTCACAACCGCTGAAAACTCGTGCCTCCTTTTACTATCTGCAAGTTACTCTCTCTATTCTCTTTCTTTTAGGACTTGTGCGTTATTTTTAGTTTGCTATTTGCTCTAGCAAACAATGCTGCAATTAACATTTGCATCCCAGTCTCGCAGGCAGGTGCATGGTGCAGAGCTTTTCCAGAGTTGCTGCACTCTGATGTTACTGACTTACGGGTGGTGGTGGTGGTGGTGGTGGTGGTGGTGGTGGTGGTGGTGGTGGTGATTCTCTGTTGGGAGGGAAATGTCGATCAGCATCCCTCACCTCCTCCCACTAGATCCCTGAAGCACCCCTGCTTCCTGTGTGTGGCAATAAGAAGTGTCTTTAAGCACTGGCAGGTGTTTCCTGGTAGGTAGAACCACCCTTCGCTGAGTTTCACTAACACAGACAGTGGACCGACGACTTGGGGCTTCTGCATCTCATCAGTGATTTTGATTTTGGTTTCCCAAGAGTTCTGTTTCTCTAGAATTTTTTTTAAACATCAGATATTTTCAGAATTAAAATTTTTGTTGCCAACTTAGAGATATGAAATGGCGACTTTTAAGTTTTGTTGAACCATCGTTCCTATTGGTAGTGGTTGGGCTTGTGTGTTTGGTCATCAGGTTTGCTCTTCTGGAATTTGTCTATTCAAATCTTTGTTTTTAAAAAACATTTCGCTCTAGGAGATCAGTATTGGTTTTTAAACTACAGCACTTGGATGATTGTACATCTGGGGAAACATCTCCTAAGTTAAACTTACTTACTTTGTTAATGACATCCTTTTATTTTGGATCGTCGAGCTACAATAACACTGTCTTTTATATTTTATACTTTTGTGCTTTGTTTAATTTTTCCACCCAAAGGTGTAAAGATAATCTGCATGCTTTACAAGGAATATATACCTTTACTGGTCACATTTATATATTTAAATGTTATGGGGTAAAAGTATACACATATACAATTGTTTCGACACATACCTATTCAACAATTTATTTTTCCAAATCTGATGTTTTGTGCCATCTCAGACTTTAAATTTTGATATTAGGTAGAACAATGTCCAGACTTAATATTTTTCTTCAATTGGCACTCGAGATGGGCTATCTGGGCCAACTAATAGCATCTCTTCCTCTGGCCAAGTGAGAACATTTCTTCTTCCTTTCCAACTGGGAATCTCCATTGTCTGCATCTGTGGACCTCTACCCACAATGCATAATCTAAATTCATTCCATCAGAACGGGTATAGGCACGAGTTTAATGTCTTTCCAATGAGAACTACATGGAATTATGTAAAGTGTGGAGGGGTTAGGTAAGATTCTTCTTAGTTTAAAAGCTACATAAGAAAGAGATTTACACTTCCTATCTTTGTGTAGAAATGGAGGAAAATCCAACCCCAATACTGTGGCAGCATCTTCCCAGTGAAGGACATACACTAGAAGCCGGCTCACTGAGACTGGCCAGACAGGAAGGTGAAAAGGTCCCAAGCCCTGATGTCGATGTGTGGCTGCAGTAACCAATATTGGGTCTCCTGTGAGCTGAAGTAATAAATTTCTTACTGCTGAAGTCAGATATGAAACATTTTATGTTTTATGTCCTATTATTACAGCTGCATTTTGAACTTCTGTTTTTAAATTATACTTATTTAGTGTGTGTGTGTGTGTGTGTGTGTGTGTGTGTGTGTGTGTGTGTGTGTAGTATGGAGATCAGAGGACAATTTGTGGGAGACGTTTTTCTCTTTTTATTATATAGGCCAACCTCATGTTGTTAGGTTTTGTGACAAGTGCCTTAACCCACCGAGCCATCCTGTCCACCTTGAAATTTTATTTTTGATGTGAATTTTGTGGTTATTGTTCCATGTTCCCAATCACATTGGAAGGTTTGTTTTTGTTTTGTTTTGTTTTTTGGTTTTTTTTTTTTTTTGAGTATGCATTGACAGCATATGTTAGCTTAGGGAGACCTAATTCCTCATGATGATGAATATCCTAATTCATGAATTCCTTTGGTATGTGATGTTTAATGCTTCTGTAGAACCTGTTGACTTTGGGGAGAGGGTCACTGAGATTGGATATTGTTATGTAGCCCAGGTTGGCCTCACATTCCCCATTCTTCTGCCTCAGCCTCCTGAGGGTTAGGCAGGTGTTGCAGCCTGCTTGGTTTTCTGCATAGACAGTTAAAATATCCAAATAAGGAGAATTAATACTTCCTCTGCCGTGCTGGGAGAGCAGACAGATGCAATCACAGAGATGTGTTGATTGTAATTTTCTGTCTTGTGTATTCCCTGATGTAAGGCTCATTAGCAGACATTGGGCAAACGTTCTGGGCTCTTTTACAAGCTAGTCTGTGTGTATGGGTAGGGCTCTGGGTCTAGCCTGCGGTGTTAAGTGCTGGAGCTGGCTTCCCACCCACTCTTCTCTAACGTCCTCTGCCAGCTCGGAACAACCAGGGCCCTGGCTTGGCTTTGCATTTCTGACCCATAGGAACGTTTTATACATTGGACCAGTTTTTTTTCTTTTGTATTTTAGAAACCGTTATGATATGGATGGAGTCGGTATGTATCCTCTAGGGGATTGCGTGTTGAAATTTAATCCTCGCTTTGAGATATTAACAGAGTAGGAATGTGGTCTAACTCATGCTTAGAAATAGAGCCTTTGACTGGATTAGATATGGTCAGCGTGGAGCCCTGCAACTAATGCTGGTGGCTTTATAAGGAGAAAACCGAGGACAGATACACACACACACACACACACACACACACACACACACCCCTCATGCCTTGCTATGGAACATCCTGTGCTACTCTAAGAGTCTGACAGCAAGAAGGTAGGTACAGGCTCTTTAAACTCCAGAAATATCTGAACCCTAAACTAAATGAACTCTTATTCTTGAGAAAGCGACTTAGCCTCAGACACTTTTCTATGGTTAGGCAAATACAGTAGCTTCTGCTTTGTGTTTGGAGCTGACCAGGGACCTCCAGGGCTTAGGTACAGCAATGCTATCTAGAACAAAAATCTGAAGTCTACCAGTCATTTTGAAAAGGAGTACAGAGGTGGTCTCAGCCACGGCTGTTACCATGATAATTATCATCAGATACGGTGCTGCTGTGGTGGGTTGAATAGGAATGTCCCCCATAGGCTCACGTACTCGAACGTTTGGATTCTCCAGTCTAGTGACACTGTCTGGGGAGGTGGTGTGGCCTTGTTGGAGGAATTACATCATCACTGTGGATGGGCTTTGAGAATTCATAGCCTCACCCTATTTTCAGCTCTCTCTCTCTCTCTCTCCCTTCCCCCCTCCTCTCCCCTTTCTCCCCTTTCCTCCCTCTTTCATGAATTTGAAAAGTGATCTTTCAGCTTCTACCCCACCCTAGCCATGAAGAGACTCCTGTACTTGTGGAACTGGAAGCCAAAATCAACTCTTTGAGTTATTTATAGCCATGGTATTTTATCACAGCAACAAGGAAGAAACTAATACAGCTCCTCTGAGTTTTCCCAGTGCTTTCTGAACACTGTAGTCGGTGTTGTGTTTGTCATCCAGCTAATGGGGAACAAGGATAAATGCTATTTTCTATGGTTGAGAAAAACTAAGGCCTCTTGCTTAATTGTAGTGGAGAGTGACCAGGCAGAGTGACAGTTCTGTGAGTACTTCCAGACCCGGGGCTTGGCCTTGTTCATCCTGTGCCTTGAAGAAAACAGTGCTCTGCAAAAGGTTTTAAGCTGAGCCAGCCACATTTCAAGTTTATGCCTGGCTTCGTTCAAGCAAGTTCCCATGGGCCAAGGAGACCTCTGATGAGTGTCCCCCAGGTCTTTGCAGTACCACGACCTAAGGAACAAAAGGGAGAAGAAAGAAGTGAAGTGGCAGGTGCTGGTTTTCAGCCAGGGTGGGGAGGAATTGTCAGTGGCATTTCATCCGGAACATGAATTTTGATTGAGGCCTAGGTATTTTTTGTACGGCTCTCCTTATATAAACTTAGCATGCAAATATAATCAAAATAGCAGTCATTAACATTGCAAAACTTATTTATTAAAATATGTAAAGCAGACAGCTGCAGCAGTGGCGACTAAGAAGTATAAAAATGTTCTGCTTAACAAATGTTTTTTTGAACTCCTACTGTGTGCGCACATTGTATGGGAAGTGGGCCTACAAGGATATGTAACACAGGTCTTTGTGTGATTAAAAATTGAGTTCACTGAAGAGTTGGCTCAGCAGTTAAGAGCACTTGCTGCTCTTCCAGAGGACCTGGGTTTGATTCCCAGCACCCACATGGCTGCTCACAACCATCTGTAACTACAGTTCCAAGGGATCTGATGTCCTCTTCTGGCCTCTTCAAATACTAGGCACATGTGTGGTATACAAACATACAGGCAGGCAAAACACCCACACATGAAAAAATAATAATATAAAAACTGAATTGGACCTTTGGGTAATACCAAACATACAATAGGATATTCTTCTTAAAAGAATGTTAGTTTAGGGGCTAGAGAGATGGTTTGGTTGTTAAGAACAAGTGCTGCTTTTGCAAAGGACCTGAGTTCACTTCCCAGTACACAGGTCAGGCTGTTCACAACTGCTTAAAATTCCAACTCTCGTCAGCTGACTTGGACACTGCACTCACATGCACATGTGTGTACTTACTCATACTTGCACAGTTAAAAGTAAAATAAAATCTTTCAAAAAATTGGGCGTAGTTTAGCTTGGCATGGTGGCTCACATGACCTAGCTAGAGTGCTGCAAGATGGGAATTTTTGGCAGGTGATCAAGATGAGGCTTCCCAAGGTGGAGTGACTGAACAGGGTACGATGGCTTTATAAGAAGAAAATGGGGGGCTGGGGATTTAGCTCAGTGGTAGAGCGCTTACCTAGGAAGCGCAAGGCCCTGGGTTCAGTCCCCAGCTCCGAAAAAAAGAACCAAAAAAAAAAAAAAAAAAAAAGAAGAAAATGGCCAGAAAACGCACACACATCTTGTCTCTTGTCATGTGATGTTCTGTGCAACTTTGCAAGTGTGGCAGCAAGAGGGTTATCATCAGATACAAGGTCTTTAACTCTCAGAACTATAAGCAAAATGAATCTTGGTTATAAAGGGACCCAGCCTTGTGTATTTTGTTATAGCAATGCTAAATAGGCTAGTACGGCAGTCGTTGCTTTGTGCTTAGAGCAAGTGTTTTAAGACTTAGGACAATATATCGATTAGAAATATGAATTTATGTTGAAGCAGAAGAATTGTGAACCCAAGGTCAGCCTTATCAGAAGGAAGAGGAGAAAACAGAGATAAGAGGAGGAGGATGAAGGGGAGGAGGAAGAAGAGGAGGAGGAAGGGGAGGAGGAGGAAGAGGAAGAGGAAGAAAAAAGGAGGAGGATGGGGAGGAGGAGGAGGAGGAGGAGGAAGAGGAGCAGGAGGGGGAAGGAGAGGAAGAGGAAGAAGAAAAGGAGGAGGGGGGAGGAGGAGGGGGAGGAAAAGGAGGAGGAAGGGAACCTTCTAGAGATGCTTTATGCCTGTGTTCTTAGCAACATTATGCATGATAGCCAAGAAATGGAAGCTCCCTCTGTCCCCAATAGAAGAATGGAGAAGTAAACATTGCATACGTAGGGTGCTAAATCATTCAGCCTTAACAGAGAGGGAAATTCCTACGTATTAGGATATGGACAAACCTTGAAAACACTATGCAGAGTAAAACAAGCCAATCACAGGAAAGAGAGGTTTCTGTATACACTTAACCTATATGAGTGCCTAAAATAGATTCACAGAGCTGGAAAGTGAATCTTGGTTGCCAAGATCTTGGACATGAGTGAAATGGGAATTATTTAATAGATATTAAAAAATAAAAAATATGGGCTTCCTAAAGGCAGGGGGTTGTGGCGTTCAGTTTTCTAGCATCTAACAGAAGGTCTAATACATAATAGGTACTTGACTAATATTTTGCCTTCCTTTGGTTTCTCCTTCCCCATCTAACATGCCATGCTGCAGGACAAGGGCCAAGTGGTTCTGGGAGCCAGTTCAGCAAACAAAGACTCTTCTCTCCTCAGGGCACAGAGGGGAAGAATTTCAAATATTTGTGATTTGATATTTGTCCTGGTCACAGCAACTCTACTTTACTCCCAGTGATGCTCATCTGAGCCCAGTTGGCATTTCAATGTCCTAAAGATAGATCCTGTTTCTACTTCCTAAAGCAAAATAGAACTGCAATGGACTTTGTAAGAAAATACAGAAGTGGAAGAAAGGCTGGGAGATGAAATCATGGTTAGGCTCCTGGGCTGCCTGCAGCCCCACACAGGAGGAGGGTGAGGTAATTAGCATGTTTCTGCAGATCCACGCTTGTCTTTGTCCCTTCACTGGCTCTGTCTCATTCTCCTGTGCTTATTTTTTCCCCCACCTTGGCCAAAAATAGAGAGACACAGGAAAGTTTCCTTGTACTTTCTTTGGCTTTTCTACTTTTTTTTCCTGGTGTGTTTGGCTTCCTCTGACACAGTCTTTCTTTTTTCTTACCACCCACTGCACCCATCCCCCCACACCCCCAACATGACTGATCTGTTTTGGACCCCTTGCTTGGTGCAGGGTGTCCAGGAGGGGCAGCATTTAGTGATGTGTGGATCCCTGAGCTGAGAGGTATTCCAATAAGAGGATCTTGTTTCCAGTGCAGGCATAGGAAAGAGCTTCTTGTCAGCTCTATTTGTTCTGGGTCTTGCTTACAAACTTGTCAGAATTCAGAATGAAATTTCTCTGGGAGCAAAACGTATCAGAGATCTTTCTCTGTCTCTTCATGCTGTTGTGGGAATCAACTGAAGACCGTGACCATCATAGAACCAACCACAATATCCAGGCCTGGCAATTTGGTCTTGTTACCTTTTAAGATGTTACATTCCCTATCCCTTCTAGTTTCATTTTGGTTGCTGTGAGAAATAACCCGACAAAAAAGCAACTTAGGGGAGAAAGGATTTGTCTTTGCTCACAATGCCAGGTAATAATACATCGTAGCAGGGAAGTCAAGGTAGCAGGAAAGTCAAGGTAGCAGGAACTTAAAATAGCTCGTCATATCACATCCACAGTCAACAGCACAGAAATAAGAGCATGCATGATTTATGTGCTTGCCTGTGATCAGCTCAATTCCCCTACTCTTACACAGGTCAAGACCTTCTGCCTAAGGAATGGTGCTGCCCATAGTGGGCTGATACTTTCCATATTAACTAATTTAATTAGGATCACCCTCCTACACACACCCAAATAGGCCAACCCAACATAACCAACTCTTCTTTCAGAGTCTCTTCCTAGATGAGTCTAGGTTGTGTCAATTAAGTTGACAACTCGACCATCACACTATCCAAAGCTATGCAGCAGGCACTCCTCTATGGCTTTTTCAATATTATTAACACATTTAATTCTTTAGAAACTCAGACCTCCCATATACCTCTGGGAATTGGGAATTACTATTGTCTGAATTCAGTAGATAAGAAACTGAGGTCTTGGGAAAGGGGTTCAGTTCTACAGTAAATATCATACATCCTGACCTGAATCCCACATATTTTAACTGCCAGGATTCGCTGCCTTTGTTTTTCATAAAGTTCCCTAGATTTCCTTTGGAAGTTTCATGTCCAGTTTTATGAAATGCCTCCCCCAATATATAATACCTCGTGCTGGGCAACAAGTAGATCCCTCTGAGCCTTTCGGGCAGCTCTTGGCACACTCACTGGCAACCATAAGAACAAGGCTCCACCCTGCAGAAGACCTGGAATCTGACCCTTCTTTCCAGGAACCAGTTAATGAGAAAATAGTGTCTCCATACAGACTTGGAAGAAGTAAAAATTCAGCAGCGGTGCTAGCATCCTCGTAAGAAATGCCCTGCCCCCACGTAAACAAAGACGGTCCCCTGAGATCTGTCCCCAGTCAGCATGAGTTTGCAAGCAGCCATCCAGGCTCTTGGGAACAGGATCATGAATTTTTTAAATGGTAGGCTGGAGTCAAGAGAGTGGTTCAGAGCTGCAGGACAGACCTTCCGGTGATGGCAGCAAACTGGTCTGGAAAGAAGCCCATGACCTTGGCCTGTTTACCCTGGAAGACCATAACCAAGGCCTTGGACATCACGAGGTGCTTGGCTAATCCTCTAGCCGGTATTCCTCTACCTGTATTCCTCTGGCTGGGCCCCAAATGGCTTCCCCTGGTGAGAACTGGGAACCGAGAAGAGGGTTTACAGAAAGTCAGGAAGACCTTGGGCTGTTCCTCCCTGAGCTTATGTAGCTGTCTCACTGTTATACTCTCTGCTTCCTACTAGTAATTCCCAGGGCCTCTGCCCACCCAGAGCTTCTTCCCACAGGGCTCTGGTGTCAGAATGAGCAGCAAGTGAATCCTGCTAAGAAATTAGCTGATAGCATCTGAGTTAAGGCTTGTCTTCTGCATGATGCATGAGCGTCTTTACAGAGATGGCAAAATCGAGAAGCTTAAAAACCAGAGGCAGCCTGAGCTTCCGAGGAGTAGCGTCAGGCTCTTTGACATGGGAGGGATTTAACTAGTGCGTTAGTGCTTTGGGCTGCTGTAACAGAACGCTGTAGATTGGGAGACTCATAATCTACAAAGTTTATTTCTCATCGTTCTGGAGGCTGGGGGGTTAATATCAAAGCACTGGCAGGTTCTGTATGTGGTGAGGTCCAGGTTTCTGGCTCACAGATACCTGTCTTCTTTGTTGAACCCTCACATAGTGGGAAGAGAAGACAGCGCTCTGGGGCCATTTTATTAAAGGCACTGACTTCTTTCATGAGGGCCCTGGTCTCACATTGTAATAATTAATTTAACCTAAAGGCCCTACAGCTAATGCTGCCACTTTGGTAGTAAGATTTTTCAAATGTATGGGGGAGGATGAATTATATTTGATCCATAGTTTTGGTTTGGTTTTTCTGTTTTTTTGTTTTTTGTTTTTTGTTTTTTTTTGGAGGCGGGGGGAATGGAGGGATGTCAAGATCTTGCTATGTATCCTTGGCTGGCCTGGAACACACTATGTGGACCGAATTGGCCTCAAACTCACAGAGATCTAACTGCCTCTTGCTCCCAAGTGCTGGGATTAAAGGTGTGTCTTGTTTCTCAAATTCTTATATCAGAAATTGGCCCCATTGACCAGCCCGCCAGACACCTGGAATTCAGTATAAAACATCCACTTTGAAGCTGTAGTTCTGTGTCTTTGCACGGGCTCATAGGATTCGCCCATATGAAGCCAGCAGAAGAATTCCCTCTAGGTATTAGTGGGTCCCTCTACCAAACTGAGCATACCCTAGACCACTAGGCTGCTCATCAAGGCTCCCAGGGGAGATTTGCCAGGAAAATTTGCTTGCCTTTTCTGGAGGACAGCCTCCCTTAGCTCCCAACCCCTGGGCAGATAAGTGCACTTTGACCCAGGAAGGAAACAAAGGTGTTTATTAGGTCTTGAGGCCAGGGTCCTCATGAATGAGGCTAGAATCCTTACCAAAAAGGCCTCTGGAGCTGCTCCCCCCTCACCCTTCCCGCCCCATACACACTCTCTCTAAACCAGAGCTTCCCCTCTCACTAAACCAGAGCTCAGTAAGAAAAGGGCGGCCTAGGAACCAGAGAAAACCCCAAAGCACCTTGGTATTTGGATAGACGGAGAAAGGTGCCATTCTCAGCCTAGGCAAAAGGAATATGGCAAGCTCAGGGTCACAGTGAGTAGGCTTTTGGGATCCTGGAAGGGTGACAGGTTTCCGAGAGCACTGTTACTAGCCTGCCCTGCTGCCTCTACCCTAGTCTTCTCTGTGCCGCTTCTGAGGACCAGCCCCTAAGGGATACCTTTTACTTTCCGTTCTCTGTGCTCTTCCTCGACCCCTGTCTCAAAATACTCCTCTCTTCCCTGGGACTCAGGGCCAGACTGCTGGCATCCGACTCGCCTCGCGTCCTGTGCAGGCTGCCATGTCTGGCTTTCCTGGGTTTGTAATTGCCACTGGTTAAAGTTTAAATAGATGGGTTTGAGCCCAAGAGAAAAAATGTAAACAAGCCGTTTGTGCCGGCTAGGGCAGCTGGCTCTCAGTGCTCCTGAATTCTGCACTATGGGAAATTCACTATGCTTTTCCCTAGCCCAGGGACCGAGACTGCCACCACAAGGTTTTTCAGAGCCCTGAGTGCCTCTCCGATGCCATTGAAGCCATCGAGGAGGCTTTTAGAGGACCCGCACTTTCCCTTTTAACTCAATTAAGCCATCAGGATCCTGTTCCCACTCCAGCAAGTGGGTCTGGTACCCGGAGGTGAGAACAGGGCTGCAGGCTTCCCTGGGCTGACCGCCCAACAGGAAGGGGAGGGAGGGACTGTCATTTCCCAGCTGGAATTTTTTTTTTCTCTGAGGGGAGAAGGGACTGAATTTGTTGCCCTAGGGCTTTTTTGGTGAATGACCTCCAGTCAGGAAAATGGGGCCATTCTGGCTGTGGAAGAGGGAAGATGGCTGGACTTGGCTGTCTTTCCTCAGAAGCAAGCAGGCTTCTGTGTTTTTGTCAGGGTTTTGTTGTTGTTATTGGTTTTGTCTTAAGAATACTGACTTCCTATATCTTTCTGCTTTGTGAGTTTGTGTACAGGAGTCAGGATGGATTCAACAACACTTTGGGGGTGCTTTAATTAAGGCTTTGATTGGATTGGTGTCTTCTCTACTCAGAAACCTCCCAATAAGTCCCCATTCCTACTTCAGACTCTTCTGCAGAAGCCTCTGTGATCTGGCTCCGCCTTCCCACCCCCCTTCACCTTCAACTATCCCAGCCCCAAGCTGAACTCGGCTGAACTGGTTTGAACCCTTCCACCCTGCAGTATAACACTCCCTTCTCTGCAGTGTCCCAGCACCTGGGCTTGCTCCAGACACAGCTCAGAGCTGCCTCCCCGTGTTCCCTGGATTCCCTGCAAGCTGACTGGACCCTTCCTCCAGTTCTCCGGGAGCCCTTTTCCCAAAATCCTGTTTCATTGTGTCATTCAGCCAGCAACTATGTGTCAACTTCTCAACCTTGATAAGTAGTCCCCTGAATGAAGGCTCATTTTCCCATCCCTCCCACACTGTCCAGTGTCAGATGGGACCCACAGTGTCCAAATAATATTCAATTGGGGGGGGGGACTGGAAATCTAACTTAGGACCTTACACATGCTAAAGCAAGGATCGGTCTTCATTGTCCAATCCTGCTAAAAGGCGTCTCTTAAAAGCTCTTGGAGTTGGGCCCGGTGACACATGCTTATCACAAAAAAAAAAAAAAAAAAAAAAAAAAAAAAAAAAAAAAAAAAAAAAACCAGGAAAATAGCTCTTGGGAGTAACAAAGGGACAAGTTCAAATCTTAGTTCTACATTGTTATGGAACAGGACTCCTTCCTAATTCTGATTCTTGTATCCTCTACTTTCTCCATGTGGAAAAGGAAGATAATAAAACAATTTAATGGTGTAGGTGTAAATTAACCTGGGACCTTTGAAGTAAAGAATGGAGCCCTTCACATCCTTGGCTTGTAGTCCTTTTGCCCCAGGGTCCACTGCAAGGGCCGTTTCAGCTATAATGTATTGCAAACAGGGAAGTGGCCTGGCTAAAGTGAACTGTCTCCCAGTCTGGTGGATTGGCAAACTCTAGAAGCAGTCTGCTAGCCTGGACATCCAGGTCTGCGTGAAGGGTGGTGGTCATCTGGCCCAGATTTATTCTATCAGACAGTCCATCTCCACAGCCATGGTGGCCTGATACAAGAAATAAGTGGACAAGGCTCGGAAGAAGGATATCAAAGACATCCTCATCTACTATGACAGGACCCTTGGTTTACACACTCAAAGTTTTTGGGCTGTGGTGCCTGTGCTCACCACCAGAAATCCTACCCACAAACCCACTAGGAGAACCAGGGCTCGCCTTTGTAATAAGCATTATGGGATTTTAATATGATAAAAAAGTAAAATGAGGAGAGGGACATAGTTCTCTCTCATCCTTACCTTCTCTTTTATACTTAGACCACATAAATGTTGACACATTTTACTCTGAGATCTGGGCCCCACCCATCGATTTAAAGGCTGTATGATGCATTTCCACTTGCCAGGGTGAGCTTCCTCTGTACAACTACCTCTTCTTCTGACTTGATCTTGCCAGGTTTCCCCAGACTCCTTTTTATTTATTTTTATTATTTATCTATTTGTTTGTTTGAGGCAGGGTCTCTCTATGTAGAGTTGGCCGATCTGACACTTGATATTCAGTCCAGGTTGACCTTGAACTCATAGTGAACTCACAGCCTGCCAGTTTTCCCAGTGCTGGGCTCAAAGGTGTAAGCCATCATGCCTGCCTACTCTGTGGGTGGCATTAGACCTATGTATTAGTCACTAGAAGACATGGGTGAGGATGCTGAGGGGCTAGGCAGCACTGTTGTTGCTAATTTACTCTTCCCTTTAGCCCCTACTGTGAGGTCAGCTCATCTCTGCCAATCTTAGAAGGGAAGCCAATAAAGATACTCCCCTATCTCTCTCCTTCACTGAAGTCACTTTTTCTCACGAGAGGGGAACATGGATTCTGCTCACGCTTTGAGTACACTCACTGAGTAGCAGCTCCTAGGATTAAAGAGGAAGCAGCCAATGCTTATGCTTCTAAACATTTCAATCTAATGGCCTGTTGATGGAAGGGAGAGAAAATATCTAAACCAGGTTTACAGGAGGCCGAGTCAGAGACAGTGGTGTCTTAGGGAAAGTTCCAAAGAGTGGTGAGCTGAGCCTTGAGGAACCAGTGCATGTCTGTCAGGAGACAAGAGAAACCTCTCCAGGTGAGGAACCCAAGTCCAGCTTCTTCTGCTCTTCTCATGACAGACAGCTTGAAGCCTTTACTCTATCATCTCTAAACTGTGTGGTCAGTTTCTTCTTGGTTCAAGATCCCTCAGTGTTTCTAGCTTCCTTAGCACCCATTCTGATCACAGAACTGACCTTAGGAGCCACTGCTTTTATCCACAGAGCCAGCAAACTGCTAGAGTAGTGTGAGTCCCAGGGTGAGGATGGGAGAGTCTAGGCTGTGTGTGTGTGTGTGTGTGTGTGTGTGTATGCGTGTATATGTATGATGTGAGTATGCGTATATATGTGCATATGTATGCGTGTATGTGTGTTTATGTATATGTGTGTATGTGTTTGAGAGCCTATGAGTAGGTGTCCATTTGGATGGGGTACTAGATATTTTCATGTGGGGATTGCCACAGAAAGCAGAAAGGGAACTACAAAAAACAAAGTGGCAGCTAAGTACCTCACAGGCGAACTGTTGCAAGGCAGGGGTGGGGGGTGGAGGGTGGGAGGGACAATCCCTGGCCAAAACAAAACAAAGCAGGAAGTTGCATCATGAGAGGAAGACTGCCAGGATCATGCTGAAGAGACACAAATGTCACAAAATAAAAACAAAAAGTATGAGTCTTACTTTGCCGGGCACACACTATTGCAATACTTTTTTCTTTTTAGTGATATGAAATTACTGAAATCATGTTTGGCAAAGCAAGCATGAAGACCACAGAAAAACAGAGATGGGAGATGGTCATTATTTTAACAGTTCTATACACCATATTTTAGGGTTTTGGGTTTTTTTTGTTTTTGTTTTTGTTTTTGTTTTGTTTTGTTTTTGTTTTTTGTGTGTGTGTGTGTCAGTAAGTGATTACAGTTTAGTCCCTTCATGTAAATGTTTCATTCTGAGACATTAAAAACAGGTTGGGAAATTGCACCACTGAACCTCATTGTTAGCACACACTGAGAAGTTCTAACAAACATATTCTAACAATAGTAATGTGACCGGTGACGTCAGAACAAGAAAGACACCCCACTCCCACGGGTGTCACTACATTCATCATTTTTGTTCAAGTAAACATGTTAGTCTCTGCTAAAAAAGAAGTGAATAGTTAATTTTCCTCCCAATCAGATTCTGGTAACTACACACATGAAAGGTTCTAGGACTTGGCTTTAGGTAAGACAGTTTTGTAAAAGGTCGATACAGCTTTTGAATATACTTGGTATCTGGGCCTCATAAAGTCTTCTGAATATGTTACTTCAGAAAGTCATACCTATTGGCAGTCTGTCACACTCTTAGAGCTGGAGTGGCCTCAGATGATTAACCCATTTGCCAGTGTCACAAAGAGTTAAAGGGATGTTGAGATTTTTGGCATCGAATGCAACGAGTTAAGTGGACTTTGGCTACAGTGCAAACAGTGCTTCCCCGCTGGATACATTTTTAGCATGTGCTGTAGGACCAGCAGGAGTAACTGGAGAGGAGCTTGGGTGGACAGAGTGGGGAGGAGCCGAGCAGGCAGAAAAGAGAGGACAGCGAGGTAGAAGGCGAATTCTAAGCACCCTTGCTTTCTCCGCGTGTGGTGGGAATTCCGTCGGTAATTTTTGAAGGAGGAAATGCATGGAACAGATAGGGAAGGAAGTATGTGTGAATACCCAACTCAGAGCGTAGGTCCGGCCTCACAACAGGGTTGTGTCACTTTCCCGCGACGCGGCTTTGGCAATCTGTGAAGATGCACGGCTTTGGGAAGTGATAAGCTTGACGCTTGTTTATTTTTATTTCATGTATACAAGCATGTTGCCTGTGTGAATTTGCGTACCCTGTGCACGTGTGTGCCTGATGCCCTCAAGAAACCAGAAGAGGGTGTTGAATCCCCGGGAGTGGAGTTACAGACTGTTGTAAGCCAGCAAGTAGGTACCGGGAACTGAGCCTGCCCCTTCCCAGCACCCACATGTTGCCATAGAAACATCTGCAACACCCGTATCAGGAGCTCGACCACCCCTGTCCTCCGTGGACGCCTGTGCATCCCTGTACAGTGCTCCTGGCCCACATACATGCAAAACTTAAAGCTAATAAATTAAAAAGAAAACCAAGTTGCTAAAAATTTGGTTTAGAGTTTGTTAGACACTTTTTTTCCAAGATTGTTTTTAATCCCAAATGTAAATTCAGTGTTAGTTTAGGAACACAAAATTTTGTCTTGGGAAGAAGTTGGTTTCCTCAAAATTATTACTTATTGAGAATTATACTTTATTCAAATGAGTACATCTCCTGTCTTTTTTCCTTTTTAAAATTATAACTGGGGAGTAGCTGCTCAACTGTAAAACACATTTGACCTTTGTGGGCTGAGAAGAAACCGGCAAAGGTTTAGGGAAGATGCCTTAAATATCATGGCACAAACAGCACGACCAGAAT
Organism: Rattus norvegicus; assembly: GCF_021556685.1. Classification (NCBI taxonomy): domain Eukaryota; kingdom Metazoa; phylum Chordata; class Mammalia; order Rodentia; family Muridae; genus Rattus; species Rattus norvegicus. The sequence goes on from NC_141537.1 coordinate 60,720,524, forward strand.
GCTAACTTCTTTCCTAGAGCTACTACGTTCTAGACATCATTTACTTTCAGAACACGTATAAAGGAGCAACTGTCCCCGAGAATAACCTCGGAGAGAAAGGTGAAGAGGAAAAGGAGCAAGAGAAACCCAAATCTGTTTGTTGGCTTGTTTTCTCAAGCTCTTGCTTATTGTGAATGCATGAATGTTGCCACACCATTGCTTACGCATCTCCAGGGGCCCTCCTGGCCCACTGTATCCATGGATCCTGAATCCTCAGATACAACCAACAACATTGACGATATTGGTGGTGACGGTGGCTGTGGGGGGTGGTGAGGAGGTGCTGCATAGATCCTGAATATTCGTGATTTTTTTCTTATTATTCCTAGACAGTCTAGCATCACAACAGTTATATACAATATTTATATGGTGTGAGGTGTTGCAGGGTATCTAAAGAGGATTTAAAATATGCAGGAACATGTGCATCGGATGTGTGCCCATGGCATGCCATTCTGTAGAACTGACTTGAGCATCCTCATGTTTTGGTGTCCCGGGGAGATACGGTAACTAACCCCATGTGGGAATTAGGGGACCTTGCTGCAGATCTGAAGCCTTGCTTCTCAGAAGCTGAAGGCGCTCCCTGGCCCAACTTATGTTCTAAGAAACTTATCTCTTTCTGATGATGTCCCTTAGGAGTGGGAAAAGGTGAACTCAGACAAGGTATGTCCTGTTTTACATTGTAAATCTATAGCTCTTTCCTTCAGTGACTAGCCGGCCATTCTTAAATCTCGCTCTTGTGTGCTGAGGAGTGTAACATCTCTGTCCCTGGAGATTACAAAGGAACTTTGCTCTTTGCCCAAAATACCTCTCTCTCCCAGAGCAGCTTCCTCTCCTCTGAGAAATGCTGTCATGTCAGGCTGCACTGCCCTTGAACCAGACAACTTTCTCTGCTTCTTTATCTGTCTAAATAAAGCTAACCTACATTTGCTGTCTAATTCATTCAGATGCTTGCCCGTGCTATTTAAAGTACCCCTCCAGGCCCCTGAGAAAAACAAGATGCTTTCTCGCCTTTAAGGAACTTTAGGTTTGCCGGTCATTTAAGGGATTCAAGAATCTTAAGAATCCATTGAGCCTTCTCTGACTGGGACTTGATGAACAAAGGAATGCTTCAGGTTTTTAGTTCCACACAGCATCCATTGACTTGTGCAGTGCTGGGATGAGTTGACAGAAAAAGAAGGAGTTGAAATGTAAGCTTGTGTGTGTGTGTGTGTGTGTGTGTGTGTTCCAAGTTTCATGAAATCTAACTTTTCTGAAGATGAGCCTGTCATTTTTCACTGTGGTCTCTAATGACTGATTGGGGCACCGTGGGTTTATTTATCCCTTTGGGAACAACTGTGAAAATTTAAAGACAGCTGTCATCTCAGCAAACTGAATTTGCGTATTTGGTTTGTTGCTATCTCTCCTTTTGGCCTTCATGGGCCATTTCGTTAGAGAACCCTGACTCCTCCATGTCCCAGAAAAGCAAACGGTCCAGAGATCATTGCAGAACAGAATTCCACTGTGAATTTATAAAAGACTGGGCTCAGAGGCCTGGGATTTGCTGTTTGTTTCTTCAGATCCAGAATTTATGGGTTTTTTTTGGCTCGCCCGCCTCACGGGAGGGTAAACGGGTACGGCGCGCTTGTCTTAACCATCAGGGCCCCACTGCTCCCTTCAGCTCACGCTTGTTATCAGCATCCACTTCTTCAGCCAGGATGCTGTGACGTCCATTGCAGGGAGTGAGTCAGAAGCCACAAGCTAACAGGTCTATTCCTTTCCTCTGTCACCTAGGAAACCAACTCATCATCACAGGAAATGCAGGCCCGATGGGGAATGTGCCCAGATCAGGTTAGAAAGCTGGCAATGAGGTTTTCAAAGGAGGTCAAATAATAGTGTGCAGAATCTTGTTCTGAGGTGGGAAGTGGACCCAGCCTCAGAAGTGTGGGTGGGGCCTGTGGGGAGGACTAGCCAGCCAGAAACAGCCAGAAAAATTAATCAGCTAAAAGCGAGCAAGATGTCTGTTTTGTAAGAACTTGTCCAAGGGTAAGCGATATATAGACATGGTCTCGTGCCCCCAGCCAACAACAGCCCTTTGGACTCAGTAGTTGAGGGTCTTTGAGGGTGGGTACACTTATACCACGTGTAAAATGAGAAGAAGAAATTGGTAATCCACCTAACTAGGCTTTCAGTGGTTGGAAGTAATCCCACTATATGGTCATTATTCCTTGAGTTTAAAAAGTATGGGTGTTATATTTCCCCAGAACTACGTTTCCAGGAACCACAGCCCGATTTCTCCTAGGCTTAGTGACTGTCAGTTGGTGCTATGTTTTTCTTGACTTTATACCAGTGGTCCATTGTCTCTGGTATATACCTCTGACTGATCCCAGTATCCAGACATCAGTGTGTATCAGCTGGATACGGCTAAGGAAAACTACCTGTTCTTTTTCATGTTATTTGTGAAGCTTGTTGTTTCTAGGCAGATTTACACACCCATTGCTTTCTGGGCGAGAGATCCTACGTCAGAGCCCAAGCATTCTCCCAGAATTTCCTGTTCTACACACAAAGGATTTCTGAGTGAGAGACAAACCTCAATCATCATGTGGCCCAGCCATCTCATTTTTCATATAAGAGAGGTGAAGTCTAAGCTTGCATAGTGAAGTGGTGTATAGATTGGTGGCAGGGGACTTCTTCCTGCAGTAGAGAGAAGAGATAGCAAGTTAGATGGGAAGCTCCAGGCCACATAGCTGCTTCTCAGGCTGTTAAAATCGGTGAGCTGCTTTGGTTAATGTATGGAGTCCTAGTTGGGAGGGACAGGTGGTCCACCATGGTGGGTTAGTCCATTCCAAGAGTATGGTCCTCCACCGTGAGTACTAGTTAAACAGGGAACAGTGACAGCCCCATGTTTGTACAGGGGAGTGCAGATCGGTGATAAGAGTTCCAATCGTGACAATCTTAGAAGAGTTGAAGGACCTTACACTACTTAGCCTGGAGCCTAAAGGGTTTCTTATGGGAGAGGTAGGAGGAGGCATTGTCAGGTAGTTGAAGGGCTGACTTGAAGACAGCTTAGATTTATTCCATATGCCTGGAAAGACAATGAAGAAAGAGGTGGCGGAGTTTAGCGCCATATTAATAACGTTCTGAAATTTCAAGCCAGCGAAGTATGACGGCCTGATCAGAGGACAACAAAAAAGGCACTGGTGTCATAGCAAAGTAACTGACAGGGTAGTAAAGTAAGCCACTGTCCCTGCAGGAGGTCCAGGATTCAGTTGCTCCTCCAAAAGGACTTGGAGGGTTTACTGAACACCTAAATGCCACTTGCTCTCGGCACTAAGGATATGACCATGAATGGTAGTCACTTCCCACAAGGGGCTCACGGTCCACTGGGAGTTCCTGTGAGCTCCCAGATACCTAGAGTGCTGAGAGACTCACACAGACAGAAGGACGGGCTACAGGTGCTCAGTATTCGTTGTCTGTGTTAATGACGACAGGGCTAGCTGCTGCAATCTACCTAAGAAGTGATCTCATGGCTGAAGAACACGGGAAGGTTCTCTTATCATACAGCCTCCAAGATGTGTAGTACTCCTTCTAGTAGCAGCAGTTCAAAGACCCCAGGCTTCCTCTCTTGTGACTCTGCCATCTTCAAATGTGCAGCCTACAGAGTCATTTCTAGGCATCCCCACACTGCTGGCGAGTGAGGGAGAACATGGTGTGCTGGGGTTATGGGTTTGGGCTGAACCAGGAAGTGATTCTCATGTACTCTGCTCATATTTATCTCCCGCAATTTGGTCCTGTGTCCACACCCAGCCAAGAGGAAACTTAAAACATAGTCTTGGTTTGGGAGTCATTCAGGGGTGGAGTGTGCACTCCTAGCAGTGGCAGCAGCAGCGGCAGCAGCAGCAGCCGCCGCCGCAGCAACACCCACACCATGACACACGGCGTGAGGTAAGGGGCACAATATATTTCCAGCAGAAAAGGAAGCAGATTTTGATACCCCAGTGACAGATCGTTTACAGTAGCCAATTCTGAAATTCCCTGACTATGGTGACATAGTAAAAGGGAGGGCTGGGCAGCATCAAACCACTGAACTGAGAATAGGACCCCCGTTGAAGGAATCAGAGAAAGAACTGGAAGAGCTTGAAGGGGCTCGAGACCCCATATGTACAACAATGCCAAGCAACCAGAGCTTCCAGGGACTAAGCCACTACCTAAAGACTATACATGGACTGACCCTGGACTCTGACCCCATAGGTAGCAATGAATAGCCTAGTAAGATCACCAGTGGAAGGGGAAGCCCTGGGTCCTGCTAAGACTGAACCCCCAGTGAACTAGATTGTTGGGGGGAGGGCGGCAAGGGGGGGGAGGATGGGGAGGGGAACACCCATAAGGAAGGGGAGGGGGGAGGGGGATGTTTACCCGGATACCGGGAAAGGGAATAACACTCGAAATGTATATAAGAAATACCCAAGTTAATAAAAAAAAAAAGGGAGGGCTGGGATCTCCATTTTATTTATTGGTTTATTATTTAATATTATCTTCTTGGTTGTCTAATGCAAGTCATGTCTTTGTGATATACACCATATTTTGGTATATGTGTACATTGTAGAAAAGCTAAATCAGGCTACTTAACATATATGTTCCCTCACATAATTATATTTTTTCAGAGATGGGACAAGATTTTATAATGTTTTTATTGAGGGCAATGTCATCATGTCCCGTGTTTCTGTCGTATCTTCCCATGGGAGGTCTTCTACTCAGGATATATTCAGGGACATATGTTTTGCTTTAATCTGTGATGGTATGGACTGACTATAGGGTCTAGCACATGGTTAAAAAAAAATACTACCATGGAGCACCATTTCCAGCCCTGAGGATATCCTAGCAGGTTGGAAAAAGTGAGGTAGAAAACCGAACAGACTTCCTGTGTGAACGGGGATGCTGTGTGTTTGTATTTGCTAGCATGTAGGAAACAGGGGAATGGTATGTGAGAAACCATGGAGACCAGGGTAAGGGCAGAGGGAGGGAGGACGGCAGCATTACTGGGAATGGAGCCTCATGCGTTCATTTAGATATCTTCTTCTTTTCTATTTATAAAACTGCATAATTAAAAATACCTCATTCTGTTGCAGGAGAGCGTTCCACTGACTGACCTCTTTTTGTTTTCAAATGAAGAGAAGCCAAGAATAGGACGGCCTAGGAAGGTGAGCTGCGTAAAACTCGTCAGACTGAGGTAAAAATCATGTTGAATGTGGAGCCTTTCTTGTTTTAACAAGTCTGTACTTGGCTAATTAGAGCTTTCAATAGAACGCAAAGAACGTTAGAGCGATGACCTGGCTTTATGTGGGATCATCTGAAGGATTCCGAGGGCTTTTCTATTAAACATCTTTGTTGGTTTTCATAACAGCCTTGTCTTAGCTTTCCTCCACTGTAACAAAATACCTAAGATAATTAACTTATATAGAGAGAAGGTTTATCTTGGCTTGTTGTTCCACTTTGCCCCAGTCTTGGAGCCTGTGGTGAGACAGCGCTCTGTGGTAGGAGTGAGAGACAGAGGGAAACTTTCCACCTCTCGTCTAGGAAGCAAATAGAGAGAAGGGTGAAGGTCCCATACTCCCTTCTGACGGCCCTCAGTGTTCTGAGGATGTCCCACTAGACCCTATCTGGCAAGTTCTCCACCTTATTTTAGCACTACCTTGGGACCAGCCTTTTTTTTTTTTTAATTTAACTGTTTATTGATTCTTTGTGAGATTCACATCATGCACCCCCATCCCAATCATCTCTCCGTTCCTGTGTATCTATTCTCTGCCATTGCAACACTCCTAAAAGAAAAGAAAGTTAGAGAAAGGAAGGAAGGAAGGAGACAGAGAGAAAGGAAGGAAGGAAGGAAGAAAGAAAGAAAGAAAGAAAGAAGGAAAGAAAGAAAGAAGGAAAGAAAGAAAACACAGTATAGAAAACATCTTTTTGTGGAAGATGTAATATGTGACGGTGTATCACACAGTATACCCCTCTGTCCACATACCTTTTCTTGTAAATGTTCATTGTGATGAGTCGTTGGCCTGATTCTGGGACTCTGGCTTCTGCTGTGATCTTCACAAGGACTCCTCTGGGATATCCTGTTGTTACCCTGTGTCATGGAGATCCTGGAGCTTTGAATGTACAGGACTGGCCTTGGGACTACTCTTAACAGTTTAGATATTTGGGAATCAGTCAGTGTATAAACTAGAGCAATCTCTAGTAATGATTAAAACTAAAATTAATTTTTTGTTTGGTAAGATATTTTTACAGACATGATGTGAACTTGTCTACAAGTTCATGCTGGCATATTAGCCAATCCCTTTTATTTCTGTGCAGTCTCATCACTAGAAGAGCAGTGTAGCAAAGCTTAGTGCTCCGTAGTGTTCCCCCATATATTTTCTTATTAAATCCTTCTATCAGCCATCAACAAAGTAACAAGACCCATGAAAAACTGGGTATGTAGGACTTTTGATATAGAAAGCATTCTTACCTATCACTAGTTGAAACAGACGTTTTTAAAGATCATACAAAGAGACTGTAATGTTAATCCAATAAATTTTTAGAAACTTTTTTTTAATTTGGTTTTTTTGAGACAGGATTTCTCTATGTAGCCCTGGCTATCCTGGAACTCGCTTTGTTGACCAGGCTGGCCTCGAACTCAGAGATCTGCCTGCGTCTGCCTCCTGGGTATTGGGATTAAAGGAACATGCTACCACTGCCTGGCTTAGAAACATTATTTTTTCTCCTTAAAATGGAAATAAAGGAAAAAACATCCCCAGTTAATTGAAAAAGGTACACGGGCCATTCAAACAGGAGCCTTGATCTGTTTCTGGGAAAGATATTAACTAGCACAATCTTAATGTAAATTCAGAAATATATTAAGATGTTGAAAATAATCCGTAACTTCCTTCTGCTAATTATCATGATAAGAATGTATAGTGTATCGCAAATGACATTAATATAAGTATGCTTCTGAGTCTAGCAAAAGATGGGTCAATGTCACAGTAAGAAAATGGAGAGGAGCTGGGGAGATGGCTTAGTCCATAAAGAAGGTCCTATCTAAGCTTGATCCCTACTTTTTTTTTTTTTGTTTTGTTTTGTTTTGTTTTTTGGTTCTTTTTTTCGGAGCTGGGGACCGAACCCAGGGCCTTGCGCTTCCTAGGCAAGCGCTCTACCACTGAGCTAAATCCCCAACCCCGATCCCTACGTTTTTAACTCCCATGTGGAGAAACTAGGTGCCGAGGCACAGACTTGTAAGCCCAGTGATGGAGAGGCAGAGACTGGAGGCATCCAGGGCCTTGCTGGCTACCAGCCTAGCCTAATTGGCAAGTCCCAGGACACAGCGAGAGAACCTGTCTCATAACTCAAAGTAGGACCACTCCTGAAGAATAGCACCCGAGACTGTCCTCTGACCTCCACCAGGACACACACGTACACATGCACACGCATGTACACATGCACACACATTACACACACACAGGGAATTATGTTCAAGAACTATGCAAAGAAGAAAGACATCGGGAGTTAGTAAAATATGCAGAAATAATGTGTATGTGCTTTAAAACCAGTGAAGTCTGAAAGACTGTTAATAAGCAAAGCTGCCAAGAGTGATTTAAGGTCGGAAAACTAAGTTGGTTCCTTCAAAGCCTTAAGCCTAAGCTGTTCTCTGTCTTGCCAATCTATTCGACTGGGTCACTTCATTCAAAGGAGACCAGTTAATACAGACTGAGAATTGCGAAAGGCAGCCGCTGGGGAGCACTGCCAAGTGCCTTCCATTTTAGCAGCTCCCAGAAGAACTGGAAGGCTGTTTGCATCAAAGTGGCCTTGACCCTACGGAACCAACCCACTCAGCAAAGGTTTCAAGCATCTAGGAACTCACCTGGCTTCTAAAGGCTTGCAGTGGAATTCAGCCCTCACCTGAATTCGCATTTGGGGTCTAAGTATTTTGTGTTGATACTCGACTCCTAAGGAGGCATTAGGATGAGTTCCCCCTCTTAAGATTTTTTTTCCTCTTTTTTTTTTTTGCAAATATTATTTACTGCACAGGCCCACCAGTCTATCCCAGTGTCTTCAGTCTCTCTTTCTTTCAGGATGAGCCAAATACTCTTGGTAGAGCCTAGCCCGGCAGAGGCCCTGGGTCCAATCTCCAGGGTAGATGAATGAACCATTTCTTCTTACCCGCGTGCAGCTTTGACGACTTTTCTCACACGTCGAGCCCCGGTCTCTGGTCTCTTTATTTTCATCAGAAGAAGCCGGCGGCGCCTAGCAGCACACTCGGCACTCTCCAGTGCTTCCAAATTATCAGACAGATGGGGTTATAATGTTATAAAACAGCCAGCACTAAATACAGGCAACATGATGGTGACAGAAGAGTAGTTAGCCAAGGCTGAAATTAACAACAGCCAGCCAACACTGTTGCTCTCTACTGGGGCCAGGGACACTGAAATTCTATGGCTGCTCCCCCAACCCCCCATTTTTTTGAAAGGTGACAGGATGCCAAGCTGCCAAGAACTCCTGTCTTTGCTCATACTGCTCTGCTGAAGTACATTTGAGACATCAACCATCAAATTACACATAAATATGTAATCAACTAAAGTTATTTTTAGCTAGCTCAGAGGGTTTACATTGACGGAATGGGCTGAGGCTGCCGGTTTGATCCTTTGCCACTAATTTGACACATGAAGGAAATTCATCACCTAATTGTCTGTCCCTACACTTGCCCTGGTCACAAACGTGTGATCTTCCGGTGACCTGGCTATACTGTGGAGGGGACAGGCATATCATTTCAGGTACAACCGTCATGAGGCAATGCAAGTGTCAACCTTCATAAGAACGAGTGGCCTTGGAATCTTCCATCTCAAAACCTCAATTAGCCATTCAGAAAAGAGAATATGCCTTAGTCATATGTTCAGAACCATTTCTAATATATTTATAAGCGCAGGTTGGATCACAATGTTCTCAAATGTAAAATACTTCTTAAAAAAAAAAAAGAGGCTCCCCCTCCCCCCTGCTAATGGAGAATACTAGAAAACTAGAGGATGGGTCCTGATTCCACTCACTGCCTGGACAATCAATTCCTGCTGAGTTTGTGCCCTGAGATTTGTCGCCTGCAAGCAGGTCTGCGTAGCTGGAGGATACCACACAGCTCTCCAAGCACAGGAGGAGATTCACAACCCAACCTCTGGGGAGAAGAAGGGGGAGGGGGAGAGGGGGAGGGGGAGGGGGAGAGAGAAGGAAAGCAAGCAAGCAAGCAGGAAAGAAAGGAAGGAAGGAAGGGAGGGAGAGAGGGAGGGAGGAAGGGAGGGAGAGAGGGAAGAAGGAAGGAAGGAAGGAAGGAAGGAAAGAAAGAAAGAAAGAAAGAAAGAAAGAAAGAAAGAAAGAAAGAAAGGAAAGAAAGAACCAGCTCCTATCTCCCTCTGTCTCAGGATCTGCTTCCCCTCCCGAGCCCCAAGCAGTTCTGGGGGGAAAGAAAACCAACCTAAAACATCATGTCCCTGCCTCCTAAGCTCTGGTTTTCAGGGCTCCTTTGAGGCCTGCCCCCCACTGCTTCCCTCTCCCTGGCGAGCCTTGTTCACCCTGTTCATCTGAGTCAGCCTGTGAGTCATCTCACTCATTAGTGGAACGAACGCCTCTCTATCCCCTGAATCTCTTTGTTTCCTTGCATCTAACTGGTTTTCTGGCAGCCCCCAAATCCAAAGACAACCTTGAAGCCGGAGGGTGGCTTGCTACCAAGATGGACTGCTCAGTGGAGAGACTGGCAGAAGGCCTGTAGAATTAGGATGGAGATGCTGGTGTACACACTGTGGCTCAGATGGGTGTCAGTAACCAGCACCCATTCCCTGTCCATCTGTAGGACCGCACAAGGATTATTGGAACTCGGTGCCCCTCCATCCCTGCCCCCTACTTCTTTCTCTTTTAGACAAGAGTCTCATTATACAGCTCTGGCTGCTCCAGAACTTGCTGTATAGATCAGGCTGGCCTCAAACTCACAGAGATTTGCCTGCCTCTGCCTGCCAAGCGCTAGGTTGAAGGGAGAGCAAACCACACCCAGCTATCCTTCCTTTCTCTTTCTAGTCTTTTCATCCTCTCCTCCCAATCCCCGGCCCCCTCCCTCTCACACACACCCATGCACGCGCGCACACACACACACACACACACACACACACACACACACACACACACCTTTTCATGATACCAGGGGAAAGCTTATGGATTGTTTTAGTGATAGACAGGAAACGGCAGTAGGTGTTCTTAGATCATGTGCTATCCTTTCTCCAGTTCCTGCAGACACGTGTGTCTTTCCATCACAGCTCTCCTGATATTACACCCCACACTGCTTTCCCTCCTGCGGGGGTGGACAGGAAAGGGTGCATGAGAGACAGGGTCATCCCAGTCGATGCCTCCTGGGTCTATCCAGACGCCCAGTGAAAGGATGCTAATAAGAACTCTAAATTCACTTGTGGAAACAGCAGCACCATGGCATCTTTATTAATTCATTAATCTTAGAGCCCTTTGTAAAGTAGAGAACATTCGACTTGGCTGAGTGTGACACTTTTCATTAAATCCAGCAATTTAGTTTCGAAGGGCTCCTTAGAGACCACCTGCTCGAGCCGTCCTGCCGGCTGTGGCAGAGCACCTGTGTGGAGCGAGTGTGGCAGAGGCTGCCCCAGGACTGCACTGTAAGGTCTGTGCGTGCAGTCACCTGGGGGGGGGGGCTGGCTGAGGTGCAGACTCCAGTTCAAGAGGCCCAATGGAAGGCTGTCCTCTGCACATCTGCACTAAGTTCCTTGGAGGTCCCACTGGCCCAGGGACCACACGTGGGATACCAGGACTCCAGCGGCTCTGTGGAAAGCAGAGCAAGGCTCACTCTGACCCTGAGAAACAACCTGTAGCTTCGGGACACTGCCCTCCACATTCCTCCTCCTCAGCTGAGGACAAGGCCCAGACAATGCAGGACTGTTCCCCCTGATGCCACCCGCTCTCTCCTATCTCCACTCCCGGTCGGGGGGTTAACATTGGAAGATTTACGTTTGGGATTAGTACAGATTTTTCAGCCTTGACTGTGAGATCTCATCTAGCTCGAATTACCGGGAAGCTTAGAACTCGCTTAGGCAGAACTTGAATAACAATAAACTGTTTCTTTGATTGTTACAGGGATCTCTGTTTATTATTTGGAAGGCCCATCTTTTGCTTATTTTTCTACTGTTTTTCTTTTGCCTTTTAATTATTAACTTATTTAATTACTAACTTAGGATAGCCCTTTGTTACAATAATCAGGAGAATAAAGTTCTCTCCCCACTTTTTATTTTACTTTATTAATCTTGGAGTTTAGAACCTTAGCTTGTAGACAGACATTAATTTTCTTGCTGATTTAATCAGGCATGGTGACACACACACACACACACACATACACACATAGCTGCTGTGTTCAGGAAGCTGTGTCAGGAGAGCAATGTATAACTTGAGGCTACCCTGAGCTATCCAGTGAATTCTAGGCTTGCCTGGACTACAGGGTGAACTCCTGTCTCTCTTCCTTACTGATCTGAGCAAGCCCCCTGTGTGGTACAGTCCCAGCTCTGTGCTGGAAGTGAAGATGGCTGCATATCTCGGGAACTGTCAGGCGTGAAGAGAAAGTACCTGTGGGGCAAATGCAAACACAGGCTCTGCTAAGTTTGCTCTCAGAGCTTCTATTTAGCCAATAGCTTTAGTGAGCCTCACGCAAGGCACAGGTGACAGCTGTTGACGACTTCCAGTTTTGTTTTGTTCCACACTTAGCTTGGTTTTGGCATAGAAGCAAACACACATTTATTGGGCACTTGCAAGGGCTCTCTGTTGTGTCCTCGGTTCTGGTTGTGATTCTGCGAATCATAGGGTAGAGTTAGAGGCTGCCCATTAAGAGCTTCCTCTGGGCGCTGGAGAGATGGCTCAGTGGTTAAGAGCACTGACTGCTCTTCCAGAGGTCCTGAGTTCAGTTCCCAGCAACCACATGGTGGCTCATGCCCATCTGTAATGGGATCTGATGCCCTCCTTTGGTGTGTCTGAAGACAGCAGCAGTGTACTCACATACATGAAAAATAAATAAATAAATCTTTAAAAAAAAAAAAAAAGAGCTTCCTCTGTAGAGGAGCCAGAGGTGCCAGCCTTTTGCCCCCTCCACCTCGCACTAAGCGGTCAATGGATGCTCTCTTCTCCCATTCCCCAACTCCTAAGGATCTAAGTGTAAAACCCTCATAGCACCAAGGCGAGAATGACTGGGCAGCTCCTTCTCCTCATTGGCTCTTAGGTCTGTTGGAGCAAGGCTTGTTAAAGTTCACACACGCGTGCGCGCACACACACACACACACACACACACCTTTTTCAGTGCTAGAGATTGAACCTGGAGCCTCGTCCCTGTTAGGGAAACTATCACTGACCACATTCCCACCCCATTTTTTTACTTTTTGGGTTTTTTTCTGTCTGTGTTTATGTGCACATATATATATATATATATATATATATATATATATATATATATATATATATATATATATATATGGATATGTGTGCACATGAGAAGAGCAGAGGCTGATGGGAGGTGTCTTCCTCTATCTCTCCCCACCTAATTCATTCTCTCACTGAATCTGGAGCGCGACGATTTGGCTAGACTGGCTGACCAGCAGAACCCAGGGGTCCTCCTGTCTCAGCGCTCCCACTGTTGTGATCATAGGCACACATCGCTGAACCTGGCTTTTTCCGTGGGTGCTAGGAATCCAAACCCAGACTTGGTGTTAAAGAGGCAAGACCTAAGGGGCCATCTCTTCATTTTTTGAAACAATATCACTGAGTTGCTAAAGATAGCTTTCAACTCTCTCTATAGCAGAGGTTGACTTTGAACTAACCACCGTCCTGCCTCAGCCTCCCAAGTAACTGATTCCAGACTTGACATCAGGCCTGGCTCTGTTTTATAGTACGATCTGTAAGAGTAGTTGTATTGTCATTCAGACTGGCCAGTCTTTGTATCTACTTCACCAAATATTTTGTATCATTCCCCCATCTATGGTGTTTAATGCATTTATGTTATCTCCACTACTGCTGGGGGGGTGGGAAATACAATAAAATTTAATAGTAAAATGAAAATATCTAAAGTTTTGTTTTGTTTTGTTTGGTCTCTGATGGGTTTGGGGTTTTGATAGAATCAAAGTAAGAAACATCTAATGGAAAAATTGATCAACTATCCAGGTAGAGAGGTACCCTACCCTTCCTGGTACCCCTGTTCTTCCTTTTTTTTTTTAATCTCTCACATAGCTGCCTTATAGGTCCTGCCACTGAGTGGATGTAAAACGAACAAGTCAATATTATCGAATCCCATGCCTTTGCCAAACACTGTGCTAAGTGCCTTCACATGCATTTTCTCATTTAATGGCTCCTTTGCTTACTTACTGCAGTGGGGAAAGTGGAGCTGGGCCATTGGTTGCTCCCCACCCCCTCTGTCTGAGCTACCCTTCTGCTCACCCTGGAACAAAATCCATTCTTTCTGCAGCTCATCCTCGTCTATGGCCAAAAGTTGGTTTCTCGTTTCTAGAAGATGAAAGATGTGATGATTTAGGAAAAAGTGAGTAGATGGGGGCCCAAGGCTATATGCTACCTCACACCACACCCTGTGCCCTTGTGGGTGGGCTCCTGCCTCTAGTGAAAGGCTTCTCTCAACTTCTGGCTTCTCTCCTAGATCAGCTATCATATTCTGTGGGACAAGGGTCCACGTTCATTCACCCACTCCCTTTGATATCCGAACATATGTTATTTACCACAACCACTAACCCAAGCCCCCTGACACAACAAGACAATCCTGTCTCCTGGAGACACTTGGCATGTCTTAGCCATCCCTGAGACAGCTGGCTGTTTCTCCTCAGACTATGATTCAGATCCTGGATTCCCCTAGGAAAGGGTTGCCTGGGTGAAATTGTACCACCAGCAAGAAAGGAATCTTCCAGGACTGCAGGGGAGAGTCCACCTCTGTATCTCACCCCATAGGAATGGCCCTCCAGCTGCTGGCATAGCCACATGGGCTCAGTCCCAAGGCTGGTTGGTGCAAACCTCCTGGGTGGCTTACAAAAAAAGGAGGCAACCCGGGCTAGGCAAAGGTGAGCAGAGGCAGTGGCCCATATACAAAAGTATTCCCAAACACAGTGGCCAGCAGCCTGTGTTGCCATGCCTGGCATGTAACGAAGTTATAGCTGGACTAGGCTGGATGAGCTTAGGTACCAAGCCAAAGAAGACCCTAAGGCAGGACCTGTTCACCATCAGTGTGTGGTGATATTTCTATTCCAAAGGTTTCACCCATTCTCTCCTTTGTGCAGTAGGCATCTGAGTAACTGTGGTGAGCACTGGGCTAGAGGTAGGCACATATCTTGTAAGATGAAGGTAATTAGGAAAATGTGGGAGAGACATTTAAAATTTATAAACAAACAAACAAATCCTTGAAATTGCAGAAATAAGAGCATAGCCTCCCAAAAATGTGCCAGAAGTTGTACAAAAGGGTGGTAAGGTGATTACTTTTGGCAACAATGTACTGCATCTGGAAGGGAGTCTTTTTTTTTTTTTTCGGTAGAGCAGAGGACCGAACCCAGGGCCTTGCACTTGCTAGGCAAGCTCTCTACCACTGAGCTAAATCCAGAACCCCTGGAAAGGAGTCTTAATGAGAGATTCCCTAGCCCAGTGTGGTGGTTTGGATGGGAATGTCCCCCATAGGCTCAGACGCTGTTCAGGAGGTTCTGGAGACGTGGTTTTGTGTGTCCTGGAGTAGGCTTTGAGAGTATAACTTACTCATGTCATTTCCAGGCCATTCTCTCTGCTTACTGCTTGCTGTTTGAGATGTGCGTCTTCACACATTCCTACCGACGTATCTGACCGATGCTGCCAAGATTACCTGATGGGATGGACGCTAATGCCTCTACAACCAGAAGCCCAAGTAAACTCTTCTATAAGTTGAATTAATTATGCTTTTTAAAAAAAATCTTTATTTTATGTGCATTGATGTTTCGACTACATGTATGCCTGTGGGAGAGTGTCAGAGTCCTTAGGATCGTGGCTACCAATAGTTGTGAACCACCATGTGGGTGCTGGGAATTGAACCCGGGTCCTTTAGAAGAGCAGCCAGTGCTCTTAACCACTGGACCACTCCTCTATATCCCCATCATGGTGCTTTAATTACAGCAAAGGAAAAATAACAAACATAACCAGGTTAGTCAGCGGGCACACTGATGACAGATCTTCCTAAGGGCAATCATTAGTGGGAGGGCTTACCCTGGATGGGACAGCACTCTTCTGTGGGTTTGGGTCTTGGACAGGGTAAACGTAGAGAGGGAGTTGAGCACAAGCAAGCAAGCATGGTCCATTCTTTCTCTGCTCTTGGCTGTGGATGTAATGTGTCTAGCCGCTTCAAGTTTCTGCCTTGCATCCCGTGCAATGATAGACTATAATCTGGAGTTGTGAGCTAAAACAAAACAAAACCCATTTTCTCTCCGTATGTTGCTTTTTGGTCAAAGTATTTTATCCCAGTAACAGAAAAGACATGAGGACCGGCAAGAAGAGGACATACCATAGAGTCAGGAGCAGGATGTAGTACCAAGTTGTAGAGGCCAGGGAGGAATATAGGCACAGAGCAGCCGCAGTCAGAATGTGCAGGGAGAAGAGTGAGAGAGGATGTATCTAGGAGGTGAGCTGGCTCAAACAATAACAGCCTGGTCTTGCTATCTGAAGTTTACCTTCAGGCAGAGGGAGCCACTAACTGTCCTAGTATGAAGGAAGGACACTGGGTGATTTTTGCACTTGTGTGTGCGTGCGTGCATGCATGTCCCTCCTCTAGAGACTGAGCTTTGCACATATATCACACGGCTTCAGTCCCAGTCCCATGTTTTGGTTTCAATCAAGTTTTATACAAATGTTTAATGGGAAAAATTATGAGTTTATTCTTTTATTTCTCATTAATAATATTTTTGGGTTTTTATTTGGTAAATTCTAAAACAAGATGATTATTTCAAAAGAGAAATCCGCTTCACCCTGCCTCTGACTTTTCCACCAGACGTAATCAGAATCCTAGAGGAAGTCACAAGTTAAAGTTAGGACTCTGTTCATAGTCGGTTCTGTTTCTATAACATCCAACATACAGTGTCCAGCCCAAGTACAAAACATTTTAGGAGGTTGGGGATTTAGCTCAGTGGTAGAGCGCTTGCCTAGCAAGCGCAAGGCCCTGGGTTCGGTCCCCAGCTCTGAAAAAAAGAAAAGAAAAAAAAACATTTTAGAATTAATGGAGTACCCAAGTTGTGTCCCTTCTGCATAGCATTATATGGAAATTAATATACACAAGAGAAAAAAAAACCTGATAGATGTAATCAAGTTCAGACATTTTGGTTCTGATATCTTATTTTTAACTTATTTTAATTGGCATGTAATGCTTGCTTGTATTTATAGGGTAGCGTGTGATTATTCAATCCATACATGCAACGTGCATATATCAAGTCAGCAAGATTGGCCTTTCTGTCTTATTGGACATCTGTCATGCTTCTGTGTCTGGAGCCTGCAAAGGCCTCTCTTCTAGCTCTTTGTAAATGTGGAGTAAGTTGTGAAAACCATATTCACCATGTTATGTTATCATTGCTTTCTAACTGGTGTCCATTATTCAGTCTCCCTCTGTCCCACATCTCCTACCTCCAAAGCCTCTTTCTACGACATGCTATTATGTTATGTTTTCAGGAATCGATTATACGGAGGAGAATGGGTGCACAGTAGTACTAGGGCCAGTGTGGAGGATATTGCAGTACCTAGAAAAGGAAATGATGTCGATCCAAGCTTGCCAAGGGCAGCAGGGATGCAGAGACGAGGGTCTGAGAGGCACAAAGCCGGTGCTCCAGGTAGGGCCAGAGATGTTCTGATGCTCCAGGCTTTGGTGGGCAGGGGTGGGGGGTAACGGGCAAGGAAGGAAGACCTGTTGGGCAGAGCCGAGGGCAGAAACCCTTCCATTCCCCTGAGGACCTCCTGGATGTCACTGGAGCTGGGGACTTTGCTGTGCAATGCAAAGGAGGTTTCATGATGAAGTCAGACCCTGGCAGCTAGAGGGGATGGGGCTCTTAACACCTGCCAGACTGTTAAGACCGAATCCGTGTGGAACCTAGGCTGCAAATGAGAGGTCTTCAGTACCTGCAGCCAAGCAGGGCCTGACAAGCTGTTTCCATGGAGACACAGAGCTGTGTGCAGGCGTAGGCGGGTTGATCCATTCCAGAGCCTTGGGTCACAAGGCTGTAGCGAGCTAACAGGAAGAAGGTGTTATCGATCAGGAAAGGATGTACAAAGCATTGGC
Organism: Rattus norvegicus; assembly: GCF_021556685.1. Classification (NCBI taxonomy): domain Eukaryota; kingdom Metazoa; phylum Chordata; class Mammalia; order Rodentia; family Muridae; genus Rattus; species Rattus norvegicus. Next base: position 60,737,886 of record NC_141537.1, read on the forward strand.
AGCTAATTGAGGTTGTGTTGTCATAATTCTGGATTAAGTTTAACAAATCAGGGTCCTGTTGGCCCCCACTTAGCAAGAGCACAAGGAAGCAGACACTAATTCAGGCTAACTCTGAATGTGCAGACACCCAGCCCAAGCCACTCTGTACCCTTGAGCTCTTAAGTAGCTACATATCTCTTCCAACTGTCGGAGACACAGACAGCAACCGGGGAGCTAATCTTTTTTTCATTTGTCATAGGAATGGCAGAAATATTCAGGAAACCTAAGCCCGACTCTTGAAAAAAAAATTCAGATGCTGGCAGAGCCCCAAAATGGATATTGGGAAGCATTTTGAGAACTACTGTTCACAGAGAGCACAGAGAGAAGCTTCCAGCACTTTGGAGGCAGAGGTCAGGTGATTAGCGATTCGTTTCTCGCTGCAGCCACATGAGACTCTATCTCAAGGCAAACACTAGCAAAGAGGAAGCACCCACATTTGTGGTGTGTGCATGCATGTGTGTGTGTGTGTGTGTGTGTGTGTGCGTGCGTGTGCGTGTGTGTGAGTATGTGTTAAAAGAGACATAACATGAAGTTTATCTTTGGATATTTTTTGGTTTTTGGTTTGTTTGTTTCTTAAGACAGGGTTTCTCTGTGTAACAGCCCCAACTGTCCGGCATCACTCTGTAGATCAGGCTGGCCTCAAAAAAAAAAAAAAAAAAAGAGAGACCTGCCTTCGTTTGCTTCCAAAGTGCAGGGATTTAAGGTGTGTATCATCACTGGACATTTTTAAGTGTATAATTTAGTGGCATAAAGTACACACATGATCTTGGACTGGGGGTGTAGGTCATTGGTAGAGCTCATGCTTAGAATACACCAGCAGTGGGGTCCAGGTAGCCCAGTGTTTCAAAAGTATGCTTACAACTTTGTGCATCCCTCACTACTGTCTACATTTTATTTTGGTTAAGTAACAACTCCCCATTGGATTATACATCAGTTCATTTTATGTTCTTATAACAAAATACCGGAGGCAGGACACTCTGTGTTATTTAGCTCAGGGGTCTAGTCATTCAAAAGCATGATGCTGGCATTTCCTTGTGTTGGACCTCATGGTAGATGGCCTCACAGTGGCGGATGTGCATGTAGAGGAGGTCACATGACAAGATGGGATTCAGTAAAGCAGCATCAACCTGCTTATATGGGAAAAGTCCCCACACTCTGGTTATTTGTCACTAGGCCCTACCACCTTATCACTGCCACACTGGGGACCAAGCCTCCAGTACATGAATGATCGTATGGGGGACAACAGACTATATAACATGCCCTAAAGATGTTGAACAGTGTGGTCATGCTACAGAGTGCTCATCTGCTAGCAGAATGATGGTTAGCGCGACGGTTAATCTTAACCGTCAGCTTGGGATTTAGAATCAGGATGGCTTGCCTGTGAGAGTTATCTAGCTCAGCTTTATTGAGAGGGGAGAATTCACCCTCAAGGCAGATGATACCACCTCATGGGCTGGGGTCATCTGAGACTGAACACAGACATCCTTCTGTCTCTGCGTTCTGACTGTGGATGCTGTGTGACCCCCACCTCAAGCAACTGCTGCTGTCCCTTCCTGTCATTGTAGACTGTGTCCTTTAGAACTGTAAGCCCTTCCTTCCTTAAGTTGCCTTTGTCAACATTTTGTCACAGTAGTGAGGCAACTAATACAGTCAGGCCACTGCGGGTGAGAAAACCAGATTAAGGCTGTTTTGGTCAGTTGCTATTAATTCGGACATGGAGGTAACAAGTGTTGGTATAAAGGTCCCTGTATAGTGGGGTGAACTTGATAAAGCTGATCTCTGGGAGGAGATTGATTTTAACTCGTTAAACTGATGAAATGGACTCCTTTTCATCTGCAAGGTATTTGAATGGCTGTGAGCAAAGCTAAGAAGTCGGATAAATCATGTCAGGGCCACACGGTCTTTACAGAAATCTTGTTAAAGGAAAACTTAGTTCCAGAATTCGTGGGACATAATCGTGGGAGGAACTAACTAGGAACCAGTTTCAGTTTAAGTGACAAAAAATGTTAGTGCTTGAGAGAGATGACACATTATTTTTATATTTTAAATTTATTCTTCGAGAATTTCATACATATATACAATGTGTTTTGAACCTATCCATCCCAGAACCCCCCTCCAAATATCCTCAGGGCTTCCCAACAGCTCCTCCTGCTAACTAAACATCCTCTTCTTGCTTTCTTAATGACCCACTGAGTCGAGTTACTGTTGCTGTTACATGTCTACATATGAAGACCAGAACAGAGCAGACTGTGTATCTGTCTTATCTTATAGAAAAATTGACAGTTGCACTAAATAATCTATGTTTATCAGTTCAACGTGGGTATTTCATAATGTGTACATATTACAAAGATTATATTCTACATAATAAATATTTGTAGTTATTGCTATTAAATGTATTTTACCTTACATTTTTGATAATCTCATAAACAAGTGCTGAATCTATATAATTTCCACCCCTTTCTCTCACCTCCAATGCCTCCTATGCCTTCCACTCTCTCTCAAATTCATGACCTATTCTTATTTATTATGTATATGTAACTATATATTATATATGCGCAGTATACAGATTTATAAGACTTCCTGAGCCCAAGTAGTGTTGTTCATATATACATGTGTTTTAGACTAACTACTTGGAATGGATAGCCTATCAGGTGATGAGACATTATTTAAATGTAGAACAATAGATACTAATAGACAATCAAAATTTCCTAACTTTTCACAAAATTAAAACCTCATGGGTCTGTGGCTTTGCTTATTTATCCAACAACAAGATCAATGTGTTTAATGAGTGTTTATGTACTATTCCTGCTGCTGTGGTAAAATACCCTGACAAAAGCAACTTAAGGGACAAAGGCTTATTTTGGCTCACCGTTCAGGTGTACAGTCCATCATGGTGGGCAAGTCAATGTCAGGAGCTTGACACAGTTGGTTCTATCCTATTATCAATTAGAACCAGACATTCGTGAATGCTTGTACTCAGTTTCATTTCCTTATTTCCTTCATTCCAGAGCCCAGCCTAGGGAATAGTACTACCCACGGTGGTCGGGTCTTCTCACCTCAATTGATCTAATCAACAGTGCCTCCCACAGCATGCCCAGAAGTCCATCTTCTAGGTGATTCTCAATCTCTGCAAGCTGACACAATCATGTGACACAATACTAACTGTCACAATCACGTAGGCCAAAGCCCAGTCTGTAGTTTATAGCTACTAAGTAGCAGGAGCTACTTTAATCCCTAAAATTCAAGCAGACACCTCAAGGATACATGGTGCTAATAACAAAGGAGAAGGAGGAAGAAGGAACAGGGTTAATTTGATGAAAACCAGTCTACTGTAAAAATCCAATCTAAGTCTCACACCATGTTTTGGGCAACTTAGTGAGAAATACTGTAATAAACCGTTCCTAAGAGCTCGAGTTGGAGGGGTCTGGCTGCCCTATGTGCCATCACTCGAAAAACCAGGAAGAAATTTAGGAATTCGTAGGTCCTCTGGTTTGTTTTGGTCAGTATCTGTGGTGTTCTGTGCAGTCCTCAAAGCCTGTTCATTTGGTTGAGGATGTCAAGCAGTACTTTGTCTCCAAATCCACCTCCATTTATCAGAGCCTGAACCCTGGAGGGAAGCTTGGGAAGACATTATTAGCAGTCAAGACAATGTTTATAGCTATTAAGATCCTATTAGAAGGCAATTTCCAGAGTGATGCTGTGAGGAGCTGTACAGTACCCTGTCAACAAAACATCCATATTGTGAAAACAATCGTTCAGAGTCTCTGGAAAGTTCCCTAAGGGTGCATGGCAAATAATCATTTATTTAAGAAAATCTACTAGAGTTCAGCAAGAGAGAGAGTTTATGGCATCCAAACCACAAGCTTCTCCCTCACTTCCTATCCCCCTGTCCAACCTAGGTTATTGGGATAGGAGCTCTAACCTGCCCAGGGAGTCAGACCTTGTCAATCAAAGTCTCAACACATCCTTGCTGTGGATACTAAATCCCACCCTGTTCTCCAAAAAGTGCAGCCAAGAGGTGGAGGGCTTCATCCCTGACTAAGCCTCCGCTTAGGTAAGTAGTCTCAGAAAACTGGGGATCGGTTGCATCCACACGACATTGCATGGGATTATTGGGTCTCCACAGAGGAAAATGAAAACCAAAATGAGGGGTTTCTGTTCCCACCCAGTGCTCTTTTTGTAGAGCAGGGCCATTGGTCCAAGAGAAGTGGGAAATGGACAGCATGTGCCCAGGTCCTACGGGACAGTCCTAGAGACTTCGTGTAAGGAAAGGGGCAGGTTATAAGAACAGAGAGCACTGACGAATGGAAGCTAACTGTGTTTGAAGAGGGCGTGGAGAAGTTCACTCTGAGGTCAGTTCTTATGAACAACAAAGATTTAGGTAATGAGCAACAAGGAGGGAGGTGGTGGCTCCACAAACTTTAAGTTGGTCAGTTTACTAGAGAAAAATAGGGTAAGAGAGAGCCAGGAAGAGCCTTCTGGGCTCAGGACAAATCTTGAAGACTGACTTCAAAAATGACTACAAAGTGGATCAAAGTGTGGAGTAATTTATGCTCCAGAGCATTGTGGGAAAGAACAGTGCAATTAGATGGTAAGGTGTGGAGCCTAACAGCTAGGGATCATATCACTAGAGGCAGAAACATGAAAGGAAAGGGACATGGGAGGAGGGAGGGATGGACAGACAGACACAGTCAGGTTTCCTGAAAGCTTACCGTGGAGTGACCACATGTGACTGAATATATACCTTCTGAGAGTAACGCCATGGGAACAATTGCTTCTCCTCACCAAAAGAATTCAGGCATTTCACCAAAGAAATGAGTGATACTAAGCTTTACCTCAAGAGAGTCAGTAGTCAGCCTTGGTACGAAAATACTATTGAAAACCAGAAAGTGTAATATGTCTCATATACAGGGAAGTAACAGGAGTCAGTGGTAACTGCTTAGAAGGTGATGAGGTGGTGCAGATGTTGGACTTAGATGACGTCTTCAAGGCAGATGTTGTTTGTATGTTCAAAGACCAAAGAAAACTGTGCTTACAAAAGGGAGAGCATCAAGACAATGTCTCACTTAAAGAGGAATCATCAGTGTAAATATAGAGACAGAAATGACTTTAAAATCGGAATTGTAGAATTGGAAAGTACAGCAAAGGAAAAGGGAAGTGCCCTAGATGGGCTCGGTGGCAGATTTGCTCTAGAAAAACCAACAGCAGATTTGTTTGTTTGTTTGTTTGTTTGTTTGTTTGAAACTGACTCTCACTATGTAGTCTTGGTGAAACTCACTTTGTAGACCAGGCTGTCCTTGAACTCAGAGAGATCCATCTGTGTCTACTTCCTGAGTTCTGGGGTTAAAGGGGTGTGTGCCACAGTACCCAGCAATTCAGCAGATTTGAGAATAGAGATTTCTTGATCTCAAGATCAGAGGGAAAGAATGAAGAAGTAGGAAGAGGAGCCTCGGACAGATGTGGAATTACTTAAGAAACACAATGACTGCATGGAGTAGGTGATTGTGTTCTGAGTAAACAGAACCATAAGGTTTTTGGAGGGGGAGGGAAAAATAGGATTTACTGTTTGTGGGCAGAGTTACTGTCTGGAAATGGTGGTGGTTACAGAGTGTCATCAGTGTACTGAATGCTACTGAATTATATGGTTAAATGGGAAACTTTTGGTACAATTTACCACATTTAAAAAATTTACCAGAAGTTTAAAAATCATGATAAATTGTAGTAAGTATATCAAGATATGCATATTGGGGCAAGAATTTGATGAGGGAATGAGCAAAAACACCTGAAATTTTATGAAATGCATCCATGTAGTCATTGAAGAACAACTTCTACACCTAGTACACCAAAGTAAAAAACTGTCAGAGAGTGAGAAGAATGGGAGAGAGACAAGGTAAGGTAATCGCAAATAATGCAAAACAAAGCACCCAGGTTGAGAATGTGGCACCAGAAAGTGTTGGCCTAGCATGTGTGAAGCCCTGAGTTCAATTCCCAGCACCACAAATAAACAACAACAACAACAACAACAACAACAACAACAACAACAACAACAACAAGAAAGACCTCATGTAGAAAAGAACCCAAATAAGAGGGACAACTGACTTCTCCATATGAACACTGGACACCAGGAAGCAGTGGGTCATAGCTTCACAATGTCCAATTCGGAATCTTATATCAATAGAACTACCATTCAGAACTGAAGCAGAGAAGAACCGTTCCAGGCAGAGCTTTGAAGACAGAGGTGGAGAAAAATGCAAGGTCAAACCACCTGATTGCATGCCTTGGAAAGTAAGAATGCTGTAGGTTCCTTGCCAATCAGACACATTGCAGGGGAGTTTGTCCAACCTTCTGACACCATGACATGACATTGTCATCTATAAATGTGTTGGGCTTCTTTCTCAACTAAGCAGGGAACACAGGAGGGCATGCTTACGTTAAAGGAATCTGCACATTTCAAGATTTCAAGTAGGATTTTAACCCAGAAAGAAACTGTGTAATTATTAAAGCGAGTTGTGCTTTATATCAAAGTTACAGCTGTTTGTGTGGATGAAGGGCTTTGTAGATTTTATCAGTGTGGGACAGGGAAATCCCCAGAGACTTCCTCTAACAGCAATACATGCGGTGAGCTTTTCCTTCCCTTCCCTTCTGTCCTGAGGTCACTGCTAGCCAGAGTCTGGTATACTTGTGTCCATGAAAAGGCCTGAGGTTGGAGGTAAAGCACATGATCACTTGGAAGAGAAGTGACATAGTGGCTTGTGTGTGGCATAGTGATTCTTTAAAGGAAATGGATCTGCAGGGTGCCTTGGACAAAACAGTCTGTTCCCTCTCTGTTAGTTCTCAGAAATACAGCAGTCTGATCTTTCAGTATAATTAACTTGCTCAACCCTTGGAGGAAGTTGTGGATAGGTAAGGAGCTAGTTACAGCTCAGGGCAGCAACTCTGCTTATGGACTTCCCACATGGGCTGACATTGGGCTCAACCTTCCCTCTGCCCTGTAACTTCTCTCTTTGATTTTTAAATGATTGCAAATCTTGTCATGCCCAGTATCTCCAATTGGAGCATCTGGAGAGGGCTCAGGCCCTGCCCTGCTCTCCCATGCAGTCAGACAGGGAGACAGAAGTACTCCATGTACACACAGTCTCTATCATGTAGACCAAATGATTGCAAAACCTTTGCAATCCAGCCTTCACTTTCCTCTTTTCCAAAGGAAGATAAGCTTATGTGTGTCCTTTAAATGAAATGTATAGGTAGCCTGAATATTTCAACATTCAGTTCTGAAAGGGGAGGTGAACGCACAATTCCACGATCATGCTAACAAGACCCACATAATTTTTTAGCATCATTAACTATCTAGCTACATTTTGAATCTCCTTATCTGGCCCCTAAACTACTCTTTTTAAAACTGTAGTAAATTGGACCTAGTTTAAAGCTCCCTGGTTTACCCATACAGTTCCATGGCATTAAGCACATTGAAAACACTGCCTAATTATCACCGGTATTTCCAAATGGTAACTCTGCCCACAAAGAGGAATTCCTATTTTCCCCTCCACCGCCAAACATCTTGGGATTCTTCTATTTAATTCAAGCAAGATCACATACTTCATCCAAGGGTTCAGGGGCTTATGACTCTTTTTTTTTCCCTCTGGCGTTGTCTCCTTGCTCCACATTCACATGCATTGCATTCTCGTGACGTCAATTTCTTGTTGAGTCCCATCTTTCCCATGTAATGTCCCATGTTTTCTATGATCTCGTCCGCTAAACCTGCTCTTCTCTGTGTTTCTTGTAAACTGGAAGTTAGAGCTAAAGGCTCCCTGAAAGTCAGGTACACACTTGGGTAAAGTTCTCTGGGTAATTCTGTATGATTCCTACGATATCATCTTTGGTCAAACATAATTTCTAGCTGTCCCACCATTGATGGCTAATGTTGAGTCTCTGGGTTAAGGAGATAGTAGCCAATCAGGTAAGTTTTGGAAGATGAGACTTGATGATTGCACTTCAAAAAAAAGAATGACCCCTGCATTAAATATTCATGTCAAGGAGCTGCAGGGGTTGTCTGGCACCTAGGATGTCTTCTTTATCTTACATAGGATAGGTGGATGAGCTGGGTGTGGTGATGTATTCCTGAAATCCCAGCACCAGAGATGTGGAAATGGGAGGAACAGGAGTTCAAGAAAACAGCCTGGCTATGAGAGAATGTTCGTGAAAAACAAACAAACACAGAAGTGTGAGGAAGAGGAGAAAAGATACACACATTCACACACGCACGCGCGCGCGCACGCACACACACACACACACACACACACACACACACACACACACACACACACACGTATACAGAGAGAGAGACAGGGAGGGAGAAAGGGAGGGAGGAGATGGGGAGGAGAGCGGGAGAGGGAGAGGCTAAGACTCAGCTCTTTCTGGAGTAGATGCCATACTGAATCTCCAGTCCATCCCAGTGGGAGCTTGCTAATCAGCACGGAATATGAACTATGAGGTCTGGAAGAGACTGTGTGTACTTTGGGCCTCAGAAGGTTCTTCCAACCTAGTCATTAATCAGAATTTAGCCATAGACAAATGATTTTTCATTTTACTTTTTGCTAACACTTAACTAATGACACAACACTTTTGGAATTCAGGTATTAAGAGAGTTGTTTCTGCAATGTCATAAAACAAGTGGGGCCCCTCTGCCTTGACAAATTACGTTATGTCCTAGAATTTAGAAATTAAGGAAGCATTTGTATGTGGATAGCAAGTAAATAGATCTTTCGTTGTTTTCTATGTACTACCAACTTTAGAACAAGGGGAATATCTACCCGTCCTTCCGTGTTTATCTCTTAACTGTTAGCCGCTGGGAGAGCTGTCTCAGTGAGCATTCGTAGAAATTAAGTTAAAGAACTTCATTGTTGTTTTAAAGCTAAAACTTCTGAACCTCTCTGGGGGGGGGGGAACAAGTTATTTTTAATCTCCAAATAAATACTTTGTTTTAGAGCAGTTAAATCCGTATGTCGACTAGCCTCTGCCCAAGGTTGCCCTGGATCTCTGGGTCCCCAGAGGCCCTTTGGTTACTATTGTCTGTCTGTTTTTATGTTCATTTTTGGTTTTGTTTTGTTGTTTTTCGGCTGGGCGGTTGTTGTGAGTTTTCTACACAGAGAAACAGAATTTGACCTTAGGATGCGGGTTAGGCTTGTATTTTTCACTTTGCAGCTAGAGTTAAGCCCTCTACCTTCTTTTCCATTTCTTGGGCAACTTTTAAACTTTTAAAGAATGTAGATTCAACAAGTTACCGACCAGATAGGAAAACTATTTTTTAAAAAAAGTCTCTTTGAGTTACTAATTCCTTGACAATAGCACTCCAATGGGACCCTCCTGCGCATACATCTCGCGTCTATTTAATGATTGCTAGTTGACTCTGTGGGTTCACCAGCAAGGCCCATTGTCTAAAGCTTGCTTCCTTCCCTTTCTCAATCCTTTTCGTTTTCCTCCTCTCGTCAGTGCTCCCCCATACTCCTCCTCCTGCCCCTGCCCTCTTCCCTCTCCATCAGTGGTGTGGACTGGCGGGCTCCCCGGATTCTCCTCATTTCCATTAGCAAACTTTGTTTTCTAGAAGGCTCCTTCTGCTTCACATCAGCCTGTCGTTATGACATTCAGTGGAATCACAGGAATGGAAGAATCCCAGAGAAGGACAGGCTGTGCCTGGGTCTAGGTGCTGAACTCCCATCTGGCCAACTTCCATCTGTTCTGAGCTGCCAGCTGCAGTTTCTAGGCCAGGTTCTCTGGACTCTCAGAGTTCCATGAGGGCTATAGCAGGACCCTGTGCAGCAGTCCCAGTACTCTAAAATGCCGATTTTATATGGCGATTTTATATATTACCCAGATCAAAGGCCAAAGAAATCGACTCGAAAAGTGAAGAATGTCGTCCTTTGGCTGGAGCGGTGGGTGTGAGGCTGGAAGGTGTGGGAAGAGTACACCAGGTGAGCTTCCTGTGAAAACCAGAGCCGTACGGAAGGTTAAGGGTATAGTTTAGTTGGTAGAGTGCTTGCCTCGTGTGAAGGAAGCCCCAAGAAGTCCTGGGACCCATTGCCAGTGTTGTTTACCAGGCATGGTGGCACATGCTTGTGGTTCAGCACTTGGGAGGAGGGCAGCTGGAGGGTTGGGAACTCAAGGTTATTCGCAGCCTCACAGCAAGTTCAAGGCTGCCCTGAGCAACACGAGACTGCCTCAAAACCAAACCAAAAGAAAACCACCACCAATATAATAATGATAATGATATAATAATGATAATAATAATAATTATTATTTAATTAGGGGGTACAAGGCCAACTAGCATTGAGCTTCCAGTAAGAAGACCTGGACAATTTACCTAAACATCTCTGGACCTCAGTTTGTTCATCTGTAAATAAGGCTGAAACTTTCTATCTGTGATGATCTCAATTAATATGGGTTATCCATTAATTCAGTGCCTACAACAAAACCACAGCCTAGTTTTTTTTATGAAGGTAGTTTATAGATAAAAATCTATGCTTAAGCCTCCTCTCTCTCTCTCTCTCTCTCTCTCTCTCTCTCTGTCCTCTCTCTCTCTCTCTCTCTCTCTCTCTCTCTCTCTCTCTCTCTCTGTGTGTGTGTGTGTGTGTGTGTGTGTGTGTGTGTGTTTATACATGGCTACATCAGTGTCCCTTAATATTTTTTGAAGCCAGAAGATATGGTGTTATTTAACATTGATTCTAACTTGGAGTAGGTTAATGCAAGAAACTCCCAGTTCAAGGCCAGTGTGATGTACACAGCAAAACCATGTATCAAAAACAAGAAAGAGGGAGGTGGAGGGAGGGAGACAGGGAGGGAGGGAGGAGAGGGAGAGAAAGAGAGAAGGAAGGAATTTCATGCCTAGTCTTAGGTCTCTGACTAGGGGATAGGCAGGAAGTCCCATGCCCTCAGTGTTGACATAGGACCTTATGCAGGGGACAGTCCTCCTTACCACATCACACTTGCTGAAGCTCACTCACTCCATTACTTGATCCCTGTGTGGGGTTTTTAAGACTGTTATCTTAATTTTTTTTGGGGGGGAAAGGGTTTATTTGGTTTATTTCCACATTCCTGTTTGTCACAGAAGGAAGTCAATATGGGAATTCAAACAGGGCAGGAACCTGGAGGCGGGAGCTGATGCAGAGGCCATGGAAGGGTGCTGCTTACTGGCTTGCTCCATAAGGCTGCCCAGTCTGCTTTCTTATAGAACCTAGGACCACCTGTCCAGGGATGGCACCAACCACATTAGGCTGGCCCTCCTTATCAATTACTAATTAAGAAAACGATCTACAGGCTTGCCTGCAGCCCTGTCTTATAGAGTCATTTTCTTAATTGAGGGTCCTTCCTCTCAGATGACTTTAGCTTGGGCCAAGTTATCCAACACAAAAGCCATGAGGGAGGCAAAAGGCTATGAGAGGCTATTGCATGAATCTGTGAAAGGTTGTAGTGGAGATCCTAAAATATTAGAGGTTCCAGAGTGGTGAGACATCTGTCTCAAAGAACTGCATCTAGGGGGAACCATCGCAAGAGAGATGCATACTGCAAGCAGGAAAGTTACTAGAACAGAGCCATCTAAACCCTTTGACACCGAATGTGGAACCACAGGATTTAGAGTTTGCCCTGCTGGGTTTCAGTCTTGCTTTTGGCCAGTATTTCCTTACTATATACCTAGTCCTCTCTTTTGGATTGGTAAGCTATATTCAGTGCTATGTTGGAAGAATGGGGTCAGCTTTATTTATAATAGGTTACAATAAAAATTGGTTTGAGTCTCAGATGAGACTTTGGACTTTTAAATAGTGTGGGGACTGTAAAAACTATGGGGACTTCTGAAGTTGGAGTAAATGTGTTTTGCCTAATGCTATGTCCGTGGGCCTATGGAGACCAGGGGGTGGAATGTGGAAGTTTAAAAGAGAAATGTCCTTGAGGCTCAGGTAGCTGAACTCTTGGTTTGCAGTTGATGGCACTGTTTGGGGAGGTTTAGATGGTGGAGTCTTATTGGAGGAAGAATGTCACTGGTGGTGGTCTTTGAGAGTTGTAGAGCTCCACTCCATTTCCACTTTTCTCTTTGTTTCCTCCTTGGAGTTTGAAGATGTGAGCTCTCAACTTCCTGCGCCTGCCACCAGGCCTGTCATTGTCTCAGGGTTTCCATTCCTGTGAAGAGACACCCCTGTTTTGTTGGGTGGGTGTTTCGTTCTTTGGTGGCTACTGCCCCATCTGAGTCCTAGCCAAGAGTGATTGCTGTGGAGGCCACTGTGAGAGAGCAGTTCTGGGTCCTGGCCAAGTGTGGTGGGTATAAGGTCCCACGTAGATGCTGTTCTGCAGGTGGACAGGGAGTCACCAAGGAATGGTAGGAAAGACCTGGGGGTGGGGCAGGCTGACTCCTCACCCACAGGCACAGTCCCAGACTGATGGAGGAGGTTGGGAGGTGGGGCTCAGGCAGGCAGGCAGGCTGTAGCAGGAATAAGGTTAAGTCTGGAGTGGCTGAAATGGGGGACAAAGGTTCCCAGCCTTGTGTTGTAACTCTGGGTCCCTTGAAGAGAGATGTTCTGTGGGGTGACAGAATCAAAAGGGACTGGAGATGGGCTGGAAGGCAAGACTGAAAGGGGTGACAGGAAAATTTAGTGTTGTGGGAACCCTGGGTGCACACCAAGAAGCTGTCCTGAACCTTTGTATCATTTTAAACATTCATTTAATCTCAGATTCATTTGGATTTTTCTCTTTTTTTTAGTCTAGCTAAAAGAAAATGCCAATTTTGTTTCTTAAAAAAGTTCCATCTTAATTTCACTGATCTTTAATGTTTTGTCTCGTTTTGTTTTGAGACAAGGTCTCACGCAGCCATCATTTTCTTTTTTTTTTTTTTTCAGTTACCACTGTACTTTATTGTGTTCAACCAAATCACCATGTTACAAAAATAGCAAGCTGCCATAATAAAAAATAAGGCTCCTCTATCCAGCACCAGATAGCATCATTTTACTTTCCAGCCTAGAAATTGCACACTTGTATATAAACCAACCGAAGATGAGGATTGAGAGTTCATCTTGGTGGATTTTTCCTTTGATGAATATGAAGTGTCCTTCCTTATCTTTTTTGATGACTTTTAATTGAAAATTGATTTTATTTGATATTAGAATGGCTACTCCAGCTTGCTTCGTCTGACCATTTGCTTGGAAAGTTGTTTTCCAGCCTTTCACTCTGAGGTAGTGTCTGTCTTTGTCTCTGAGGTGTGTTTCCTGTAGGCAGCAGAATGCAGGGTCCTCGTTGCGTATCCAGTTTGTTAATCTATGTCTTTTTATTGGGGAGTTGAGGCCATTGATGTTGAGAGATATTAAGGAATAGTGATTATTGCTTCCTGTTATATTCATATTTGGATGTGAGGTTATGTTTGTGTGCTTTTCTTCTCTTTGTTTTGTTGCCAAGACGATTAGTTTCTTGCTTCTTCTAGGGTATAGCTTGCCTCCTTATGTTGGGCTTTACCATTTATTATCCTTTGTAGTGCTGGATTTGTAGAAAGATATTGTGTAAATTTGGTTTTGTCATGGAATATCTTGGTTTCTCCATCTATGTTAATTGAGAGTTTTGCAGGATACAGTAACCTGGGCTGGCATTTGTGTTCTCTTAGGGTCTGTATGACATCTGTCCAGGATCTTCTGGCCTTCATAGTTTCTGGTGAAAAGTCTGGTGTGATTCTGATAGGTCTGCCTTTATATGTTACTTGACCTTTTTCCCTTACTGCTTTTAATATTCTTTCTTTATTTTGTGCATTTGGTGTTTTGACTATTATGTGACGGGAGGTGTTTCTTTTCTGGTCCAATCTATTTGGAGTTCTGTAGGCTTCTTGTATGCCTATGGGTATCTCTCTTTTTAGGTTAGGGAAGTTTTCTTCTATGATTTTGTTGAAGATATTTACTGGTCCTTTGAGCTGGGAGTCTTCACTCTCTTCTATACCTATTATCCTTAGGTTTGATCTTCTCATTGAGTCCTGGATTTCCTGTATGTTTTGGACCAGTAACTTTTTCTGCTTTACATTATCTTTGACAGTTGAGTCAATGATTTCTATGGAATCTTCTGCTCCCGAGATTCTCTCTTCCATCTTTTGTATTCTGTTGGTGAAGCTTGTATCTACAGCTCCTTGTCTTTTCTTTTGATTTTCTATGTCCAGGGTTGTTTCCGTGTGTTCTTTCTTGATTGCTTCTATTTCCATTTTTAATTCCTTCAACTGTTTGATTGTGTTTTCGTGGAATTCTTTCAGGGATTTTTGTGTCTCCTCTCTATGGGTTTCTACTTGTTTATTTATGTTTTCCTGGAATTCTTTCAGGCATTTTTGCGATTCCTCTCTGTAGGCTTCTACTTGTTTATTAATGTTTTCCTGTGTTTCTCTAAGGGAGTTCTTCACGTCTTTCTTGAAGTCCTCCAGCATCATGATCAAATATGATTTTGAAACTAGATCTTGCTTTTCTGGTGTGTTTGGATAATCCATGTTTGTTTTGATGGGAGAATTGGGCTCCGATGGTGCCATGTAGTCTTGGTTTCTGTTGCTTGGGTTCCTGTGCTTGCCTCTCGCCATCAGATTATCTCTAGTGTTACTTTGTTCTGCTATTTCTGACAGTGGCTAGACTGTCCTATAAGCCTGTGTGTCAGGAGTGCTGTAGACCTGTTTTCCTGTTTTCTTTCAGCCAGTTATGGGGACAGAGTGTTCTGCTTTCGGGCGTGTAGTTTTTCCTCTCTACAGGTCTTCAGCTGTTCCTGTGGGCCTGTGTCTTGAGTTCACCAGGCAGGTTTCTTGCAGGGGAAAAGTTGGTCCTACCTGTGGTTCCAAGGCTCAAGTTTGCTGGTGGGGTACTGCCTAAGTCCTCTCCTCGGCGGCAGCAACTGGGAAGATCTGCGCTGCTCTTTCTGGGAGCCTCCGTGCACCAGGGTTCCAGATGGCGTTTGGTGTTTTCCTCTGGCGTCTGGACGTGCGCAGAGTGCAGTCTCTTCTGGCCTCCCAGGCGCGCCCGCCTCTCTGAAGGTTCAGCTCTCCCTCCCACGGGATTTGGGTGCAGAGAACTGTTTATCCAGTCTGTTTCCTTCAGGTTCCGGCGGTGTCTCAGGCGCAGGGGTCCTGCCGCTCCTGGGCCCTCCCCTACGGGAACCCAGAGGCCTTATACAGTTGCCTCTTGGGCCAGGGATGTGGGCAGGGGTGGGCAGTGTTGGTGGTCTCCTCCGCTCTGCAGCCTCAGGAGTGCCCACCTGACCAGGCGGTGAGGTCTCTCTCACACGGGGTTTGGGAGCAGAGAGCTGCTGCGGGCCGGGATCCGCGGGTGTCCTGTTATCTTAATTTTAACATTTATTCATTATGACTCTGTGTGCATGCTCGAGCATGCGTGTGATAGGTGGGCACAAGCTATGGTGCAGATGTGGAATTCTGAGGACTCTGTAGCACTGGTTTTTCCTTTCTACCTTTACATGGGCTCTGGGAACCCCTCAGGTTAGGAGGCTTGTGCAGGAAACACTCTTACCCATTGACACATCTTGTTATCCCTCCCCTTGCTCCCTCTTTAAGACAAGCTTTTAGTCTAAGGCCCAGGCTGGCCTGGAACTCACCAAGTTCCTCCTGCGTCAGCCTGTCAGACACCGGAATTACAGCCACAGGCCTCCAGCTCTCCCTGGTTTTGACACAGCTCTGGTGACGAGTTGCCTGGGTATTTATAGAGACTTGGGATTTGGAGTGGAAAGAAAACAAGATGAAGTCCATGAAAAGGTGCCACAGGAGAGGCGCATTGGAGCCTAGGTTTTCAGCCTCGGAACCGGAAGCCACAGACTTGTCTTCCCAGAGGAACAGTGCGTTCCCTCCTTCTCGGTCCGAAGGGACTTTTCTCAGTGCTTGCTTCGCCATCTCTTAACTCATCTCTCCCTGTACCTTGCACCGTGAACCTCATCTTTCTCAAAGTTCATCCCTTTCTCTTGCTCACCTGAGAGAGAAAGGCCACCTTCCTCTCAGCAGGCCAGGTTAGCTCTGGGGAGCAGGAGCACTCTCTCTGGAGCCCTAGCAGAAGCCCTACCCACTAAGGTTTTGGTAGACCACCACTACAGAGAGGGCGCTCGCACTCCAGCTTTTAGCTTAAGTACTTCAGGATGGATTTGGAGCTTATATTCTGATTTAAGCCGAATTTATCCTTTATTATTTGAAAGACTGTAACAAGTTTGTTTTTTAATGTTTTCCATCAGCACATCATTATTTATTGTTCTTAATACCTTGAGGCTACTCGAAGACAGTCTTGAATCTCAAAGTTGGTAAGTAAACAAATGTTTCCTCATAACATCTTCAGGCAAGTACCCAAAGCTCTCATTTTCAACGTGATGTTTGGGTCCCCTAATTGTCCCTTTAGGACTGTGCCTAACCACATCTTCTAATCACTTTAAAAAAAAATACACTCTCGGACATAAAGTTGCTTAACAATTTATTTGTCCTTCTTAATCAGCATGTCCAGACAAAATAAAATACAAAGGCAGAAGCAAGAAGGGTTTAATGCGGCTTTATCTGGAATCTAGATATATGAAATCAGTCGGCTGTGTTGGGGATTCACATGGCCACTGTTTGGAGATGGTTACTTACCGAGGAAATAACTGTGTCTAGAGGGACAGTTAGTGGGTTGGATAGGGGAGCACAGGTAGCCTGTGTGGTCCCATGGGAATGTCTAAGGCTTCTAATTTCATTCCAGACTCTGCTAGACACTATAATATTTAATGTTGAGGTTGGTACCAAATATCTTTTAGAAAATAAAGAGATTTATTTCATGTGTATGAGTGTTCTTGCTTGCATGTATGTAAGTACACGGTGTGCATACCTGGTGTCCGTGGAAAGAGGGTGCCAGACGCCCCGGAATGCGTTATATCTGATTGTAAACCACCGTGCAGGTGCTGAGAACACTCAGGTCTCATGCAAGAGCCACAAGTGCTCTCAGCCACTGAGGCAACTCCCCCAGCCCCTGGATTCCTTCATATATCTTGATCTTCTGAGACTCTAGAGACTTAGTCTTCTCTCTTCCTTCTGTGACCCAGAGGAAAGTTGGGAAATAGGGTAAATTGGTCAGAATAGGCAAATTATAGCAACTGATCCTCAAATTTCAACAAGTTAACCCAGTATAAATAAATGTACCACTGTTATCCTCATAAGTCGGTATGACTTAGAAGAGGGGCCATCTAGTAATTTAGGGACACAGACTTCTTCCAACGTGTGACTCCATCTTCTCCAAGGTTACTTCCATTCAACCAGTGAGGCAGGAAGCCTTCAGAGAACAACCCCATAGGATCTTTATAATGATGAGAGGGAAGTTGGCACCCTTTAGCATCTAGTCACCAACAGTGGTCAGTGGTCTGCCCAACTTCCAGGGGTTAGGAAGGGTGCGCGAGAGCTCTATCCCTAACTCTCGTCAGTTTCTTTTTGCCACAGAGGGTTTCTCAGCCAAGCATACAGTCTTGTCCTTTTATATATCCCAAAACAAGTGTCCAAAATAAATATGCTACTATCATACTTCCACACTTAGACCATACACTTGCCTCTTGGTCATTTTAGGAAAAAAAATGTCTCCAGCCTCAACATCTGTCTCATGATTACTGTGAATCAGTTCAAATGGGAACTTGCTTGTTTTTACATAGGCATCTCTAGAGTTTCCAGATACCTGGATTAAGACAGGGTAGAGATGTTGGCTGTAAACTGCTCTTGCACTTGCCTGTATTACCTGATGGTTCCCATGGAAACACTGGCTTGGGATCTGCATATATTATCTAGCCAAACTAAGACCTATGAGGATATAAAGGTGTTATGAACATTTAAAGAATTACTGTCATACCCATGCTAGTCGAGTGCGGTTACCCTAACAAATCACCGTTCGTTGAGTGAGTAACAGACTTTGTGCCTCACCATTTTGGAGGCGGGAAAACCAGCAACTTTGGTGTCTGCTTTCTGGATCAAGGATGGATCCTTCTCAGTGGATCTACATGTGGTCCAAGAGGTGAGCGGGCCTCTTGGGAGGGGGCAATCTTAAGGGCTCTGGACCTGTGAGCTAATCACCTCCCAAACTCCTACTTCTACATATCATTTTAAGGAACAGAGTTTGATGTATGAATTTGAGGGAGACATAAAATTTTAGGTCATAAAATTTCCAATGCCTCTTCAAAAAAATACTCTAACAGTGTTTGGAACAGTTGGCTATGATGGGAAGACTGGGAGTTAGTTTGAGGTTAGTCTGGACTCCAGAAACCATACCCTGTCTCAAAAAATTAAAATTTTGTTTTTGTTTATTTTTTCTCAATCAATGTACTTTTTGTAGTTGTCACAATTCCTTTATCAACAGCTACTTTTCTTCCTGTTTCGTTAACCAGTTTACAAAGGCTGTGTCATAGTTCAGCCAGTTTAGAGACATCCATGCAACCTCATCTACTCCCACTGGGGCTTTAGCTTCCTCTAGTGATGTTTGCTCATTTCTTATCTGAAGAGGGTAACGACGTGGACTTTGCGAGGTGATGCTGATAGGTCTTGGTGCACACTACGAACTGTTTTGCTCACAGTAAGGTATAATCAGGCTATACATGTGACTTACCTGGTTAAGAGTACAATCTCCATGAATGTGTATGTTCATTTCTCTATGTATTCAGCCTTTCCAGGACATTTATTGAGTACGTGTTGTGGATAGTGTGTTAGGTATGGAGACAGGACAAAGAAAAATAGGTATAAGGCCTTTGCTCCCATGGAGGTTATTAGAAAAACATATCCTAAATAAATGATAGTGCTCATATTAACTATAGTGGTCATGCTTGTATGACAAATATTTTCTTCTTAATCTCGGATAATGTCGCATCACTTCTTCCTTTCAAGTGAGTCTGTTCTGAAAAACCTAGGTTTTTCCCTTAAGGTAATTATTCATTGCTTCTTCCATTCACTTAAACCATTTATTAATTCACTCAGTCAACATAAAGCTACTCCTCGGCATCTTTGCTAAGCTTTCAGAATACAGATATGAAATGGCAAGACTCTGCCCACAGGAGTCATAGCTAAGCATGGTGATTGCATGCTGCGTTTGTGACGAAGCTGCTATGGGAAACCCTGGAATAGCAGCCATGTAAAGAAAGAAGGATCTGTGTTGGATCCAAACGAGGCTAACAGCCTATCAGAGTAGCAAAAACTTGGCAGCATGGGTGTGAAGTCACACTGCACCCACAGTCAGGAAGAGGAATCCCAGTGCTCTGGTCGCTCTTTCCTTTTTATTCCTTTGAAGGCCCCAGCCTGTGATTCGGTACCATTCACATTTAGGGTGCGTTTTATAACCCCCCCCAAAGAAAGTTTTCTGGAGGACACACCCAGAGGTTTGTCTTCTGGCTTCTCATGAATTCAGTCAGCTTGGCAATGAAGGTTAAATATAACCAATCCATCCCATGTCACTGATACCTCCAAATATCAATTAACATCTTAATAGTCTACCCCTGGCCAAGAAATCTCATTTTCATCTTGTAATACAAAATGCATCTAGTCCGTCTAATGCTGTCCAAAATTCAGACTTTTCTATGACTTAAGGCAATACCTTCACTGTGAGCTCTACAAAACAAAAACAAATGTCATGCCTCCACTACAAGATTGCAGGGTAAATATTCCCATTCCGAAAGTGAAGGATCAGCACACAGCAGGAAAAAACTGGACCAAGGCAATACTGGAACTCTGCAGGCAAACATCGAACCTGAAACTCCATATCTGGCATGTTAGACTTATTGACAAAATGGCCATGGGCATCATCTCTGCTGTGTAAAGTCCATGTGACCTCTTTCCCAGTTAGCTCCACTCTGTGCCTGAAGTTTTCTATGACCTTGGCATCTCTAACATCCTAGGGTCTCCATGGCTACCTGGGCTTCACGTTCACTTTCATGGGATGACCTTTACGACCTCCTTGGAAGAACTCTAATGCTACTACACACTGGCCTCAGTGGCTTTCTGGAACCCTGGTGCAAACTTCCATAGCCCTGTAACTTTTATAACTTTTATACGTAAAGCCTAAACCATATGGTCGACCCTGAAACTCCCATTGCCAACTTGAGATCGTCTGGCTACCCTTTATCACATGTGTAGTGGCCTCTTTGTGCCTTGGTGGCAGATCCAGAGAACACACTCCCTTTGTACTTGTTTTCCAGTGGGGACTCCTTCACTGGTATCCTTTGTTCAGACTCTATCCTTTTAAAATTAATTTTCAATTTCACAAACTGGAGCCTTCTACTGGTGGGATGTTTCCCTCTGGACACTGTTTATACGGACGTAGCATAGAGCACAAGGCTTCTTTTCCATGGTCTCTGCACCTACCTGCCTGGCCCTCGCACACACACCTTTTCTTGCCCCGCTGTTCCTTTCTTGTGTCATTTTACTAGTTCTCATCATAGTTGTAAACAAAGCCAATGAGCCTTAGTAACTGTGCCACGGCTTAAATGCCATCTTGTCTTGAAATTTCCTCTGAGGAGTAAATGAGTCCATGACATATGAAGTCAGCCTAACTTGAATTCTTAGAACATAGGCAGGATGAATCTAGGGTTTTATGCCAGACTACAATGGGAAGTGTTTCCAGCCCAGTTCCCACTGATGTCCTTATTCCCTCCAAAACCTCATGAGCTGAGCACCTACTGTCTACATTTCTTTCGGCATTCTAGCCTTTACGTCCCCACCAGATGGGTATTTAAGCCGGGCCCACGGCAGCCTAGGGCTTCTCTAACCCTCAGCTCCAAACTCTTCCATATCTCAGGTTTACTGCAACAGCAACGCTACTTCTTAGTATGAACTTCCCTTATTGCTAAGTTTCCTAGTTGCCTTGACGGGGTGTCCTAACTAAAGGAACTTAAGGGAGGAAGGCTTTACTCTGATTGACGGTTTAAAGGTGTGGTCCATCGGGCAGGGAAGGGTGTCAGGAGGAGCACAGAGTGGCTGGTCAGTTGCATCTGCAGTCGGGAGTATTTGCTGTCTGCCTTTAAAGTCTGCTGCTCCTTGACACCAGCTAAGGGGATGGTGCTACCCACATTCAGGGCAGCTCTCCAACTTTAATTCAACCTTCCTGGAAACAGCATCACAGACATGTCCAAGATTTTGTCTTGTGGATAATTCTAAATTCAGTCAGGTCGATAGGGATGATTAATTATCACACATGTCTATAATGCCAGCATCTGGGAGGTGAAGACAGGAGGATTGCAAGTTTGAAGCCAACATAGACTACATAGTGAGTTCCAGGCTGGGTTACCTGGAGAGCCTGCCTTAAGAAAGAATGGAAGAAGGGAGGGAGGGAGGGAGAGAGGGAGGGAGGGAGGGAGGAATTGATTCAGTCTGTCTAGCTCAGCAGACATCACACAGAACTGTATGACAAATGCTACAGTGGTTGAAAGGTCCACGTTTCGGTAGGACTAGGAAAATGAGGGCCCCAACCTGTCCAAACAAGGACATGTCACAAAGGAAACAGCACAAGGCTTGGGGGGGGGGTGGGGAGGCAGACAAGATGCTGCTCTCTCCCTCCACAGAACGACACTGTAAAGGGAAGATGGGAAGGAGCCTAACCAATTCTTAAGTTCCCATGGGGAGGCCAGGAGGTCAGCTCTCATTTCAGGAAGGTGAGCAGAAGGGTGTGCACCTTGTCCTCACTAGGGTGAAGAGGGAATGTGCCCTTGTGCCATTATCCCCTCCCCCAGTTGTCATGAAGAACTCTGAAGCAAAGCTGTAACAGAAGCAACCTGGAGGGATTGTTACACGACGCAGACTGTATCACGGCTTGCTCGTTAGCAAGCTCTGCCTTTATTAGTACGAGACAGTCAAGCAAAGAGAGAGCGGTACAGGTGAGCACAGGAAAAGTGTCTGACACGTGACGCATGCTCAGGATGCACCAAGGGCAGGGTGAGGAAGCAGAACCAGGGTGGTGGTGCCAGAGCATAAAGTAGGCCACTGGTAGGAGTGAGGTACTGTGCTGGGGCAAACAGCCATGTCCCAGTCACGAGGAGTTCGGAATACCACCCTGGAGATTTATCTTTAATCAAGTGCAGGGGAGGCCGCTGAGGAATACAGAAAGGCTAGTGGTGTGGGTTCTGAAATAGAATCTCTGGGAAACTCTCAAGAACCTGCCTTGATTTTTCACCAAATAAAAGATGTGGATGCAAAGGTGAAGAAAAACAGGACTTTAGAACCAGAAGGTCTCATGTCTGGCCGAGTCTCCTTGAACAAATCAGACCCACAAGTGCCTTTGCCAAGATCACCCAGCTAAATGCTGGCAGGGCTGGGGCCCGGAAGGAGAACTGCTTTGTCACCAGCCCCACACGTTGCTCCTCCCACTGTACCACAGTGCTTCAGAGCAGTGGAGAGCAGCTGCTGTGCCTGCGTTTAAGTTCCCCTAATGAAGACATTAGGGATTTGGAGGCAGTGCCTTCTTCCATGGAAGGCCATCTTTTCTGTAATTCCTTGTCTGGTTTGAACCATGGTTTTGGAAAAGTGACATTTTTCAACATCAGATCTCCCCGGGGGACAATCGGAGATGTGCTTAGTGGCCTGTGGGGGTACCCTTGTACTTTCTGAGTTTTTCTTGGGAAGATGAGAAGAAAGTAGCAGTGGTTTGAGATGCTGTAAACACTCCCCGGTCCCTTGGCAACTGGCTATCTCAGGCTCACCAAAAAGGGCTGAGGCTCAGCTGGCCAGCTGACTGTCTCTAGGGGTCAAACGTCTTGTCTGTTGAAAAGGTCACGTAGCTAAACTTTAGTATCATTCTCTGCTTATTAACTCACTCCCCCTGGTTTTTATGTATGGCTAGATGAATCCATTATTCATTTAAATTATTTTTAGTCCATCTGCAGTATCCAGTTCACTTGTTTTCTGGTGGCAAGCAGGCATGTTAAGGGACAGCTGTTTCTGTTGACAGCCTTACGTAAACACAAAGTGGTCTGATGTAAGGAGGACTGGTTAAAACTGAGCTGCTTTACAACTGGGGAGCCAAGGCACAAACTGAGAGTGAAGGCGGTGAGGTAACTGGTCGCTGGCTCAGGAAGAGGTGTATGTTCTCTCACACCCAATCCTAGTACTCGTGGAGGATCACCATGGGTTAGAGTCTAGCCTGAGCTACATAATGAGTTCCAGGTCAGCCTAGGCTACAGAGTAAGATTCTGTTTCAGAGTGGAGGAAAATGTCTCTGAGATGTTCGGGGGGAAATATATTTCTTAATGTTAGGTGCTTTCCTGTCTGCAGTTTTAATACCCTGGTGCCCTTTGCCCTTCAGTTGCATGGTCTTTGCCTTCCTGGCATCTGCTCAGTTGCTAGCTTAGTTGGTTACTAATGAAGGGGTGGCATGGTTAGGATTTAAGGAAACATAGGATTGTTGCCTCAGTTCCTGAGAAGTGCATCAGGGCCACAGACAAGCTAGCTCTTAAGCATTAAGAAGTGCTTGGTCTATCAGGTTAAGTGGTGTTCACCACTTGCTAACCAGAGACCTTAGACAAATGTCTTAATTTCTCCAAGCCTCTGTTTCTTTGTTTGACGGGCAACCCAGTTGGACTGAGACTCTGGGGGGAGATTTTAGAGGTGGCTTACATCAGAAAGGTACTGACCAAATCTAAGGGTTTAGCCCATTACAGGCTTCAATTTTGAATTATTAGATGGTGAAATCGTGAAGGGTGGGACCTTGTCAGAAGGGAGGTGCTGTGGGTGTGCCTTCGGAAGCCGGCTTGGTCTTTCTAGCCTCCTTTTGCTCTTTCTCTCTGCTTCCTGACTGGTACAAGATGGTGCAACTTTCTTCTCCACCTTCTTCCTCTATGATGCTTTGCTTCTCCCTGGCCCAGAAACAATGGAGTCAGTCAAGCATGGACTGAGACCTCTGGAGCTATGAGCAGAACATGCCGTTCTTCCCCTAGATGGTTTCCCAGGCATTGTGTCACAGTGATGAATATGCTAGCACAAAGGCATTAAAGTCACCGACACATGCGAAGTCCCTTCTTGGTGGGACAGAGTAGGCTCCTGAGACATTTCCCTTTTCGAGATAGTGGGATCTCATTAATAGTACTTTCTTTTATTAAATTTAGAATATTTTAATATTTATTTTCATTTTATGTGCACTGGTGTTTTGTCTCCATGTACATCTGTGCGAGGATGTTGCACCCTGAAGTTACAGGACAACTGTGAGCTGCTGTGTGGGTGCCAGGAATTGAACGCAGGTCCTCTGGAAGAGCAGTCAGTGCTCTTAACTGCTAAGCCACCGCTCCATCCCTAATCGCACTTCTTTACCTGAGCTCCAACAGAGAGTAAAGATGTGGAGACCAAAATATCACTTTTATCTAGTTCAATTGTGTCAAAGGCCAGGTATGTGATAAGTATATTCTTGTTTCTCGATTTTCTCAAAATTGATTTGGAGTTGCGGTCCAAATCAGGGTACTGGCATGGTCAGGTCGTGGTGAGGGCTCTTCCAGGACCTTCCAGAACACTAGCTGGTGTTTTCCCAGTATATCTTTTTGTGGGATGAAAAGAGCAAAGCTTTCTGCAGAGTCTTTTGTAAAGGGCATAGATCCCACTCATGAGGGTTCCACTCTCACAGCTTAATCGCTTTCCATGGACCCAGCCTCTTAGCACCATCTGTTCTGGTTTGAGTGAGAAATGCCTCCTTAGGCTCAGATACTTGAACCAAGTTGATGGTACTATTTGGAGAAGTTATGGAGCCTTCGGAAGAAGGAGGAGGAGGTTACACTGTTGGTGGTGGACTTTGAGGGCTTATAGCCTCACCCCATTTACTGTTCCCTTCCCTTCCTCCCTCGATGTGGATAAAATGTGGGGGTAGCATATCAATGCTAAGGTTGTGGGGGTGTTAGTCAGCTCATATCAATCTTGATTATTGATAAAGATCAGTTGCGATATCTAATAGGAATACCACGTTCCCTGGCTAGGTAGTCAGGCTCAATCATAAGTAGCATTTGAGCAATACTGGCTGGTGCATTCTGAGGTCACAACCTGGGTTAGGAAGTTTGCTCTGGAGAAGAGCCAGGTGACAGCCTTACTGTGAACAACAGATTCAAGGAGGCGGAGGTAGACAGAGTTCAGCCAAGCATGGTCTGTGTGTACGTCACCCTTGCGTCAGTCTGATGTAGCTACTCAGGTACAGAGGAGGAGCAAGGAGGAAGCCAAGAGGAGCCCGGAGAGTCATGCCACAGAGAAGATGACTCTGGAAGCATTTCTCCCAATATTTCCCCCTCCCCCTTTATTTCCTGCGTATTACTCTGTGGCCCCTTTGGTCATGGAAGTCAAAGATGCCAGGGCAGCTTGAGGGCACAGGAGGTTAGTAGCAAGGTATGTGGGAGGGGTGGAAAAGGTTAGGTGGGGTCATTGGTTAAAAAAAAGCATAGGCAACTGAGTCCAAGAGAGAAGAATCCAAGTTCAAAGGCAGAGCTTAGATGCCTGAGGGGAGGAGTTGAAATTCCTAGTCATGGAAGCGGGCAGACTGAACCACAGGTTTCTGATGGATTCGGATCTAACTTGCGAGCTTTGGAGCCTGCATCCCCTGGAGAGAGCTCTCACTTGTGGCACTGGGTTACACACACTCTGCTCCCGCTCCCCATCTTTAAAACATAAGCCTATTTTGTGATTATACAGCTCACACATGCTCGACATGAAAAATTCAGAAATCCAGGCTATATAAAGAGGAAAACAAAAATAACCTATAATGTCATCACGAGGAAAAGCTAATGTTCACATTGACTATATTTCTAGTCAGTCTTTCCCTTATGCATACGATTACATAGATAAGGTGGTTCTGTCTCTATAGTTTAATTTTGCATGCTGATTTTTTTCACTTAAATGATAATATACTCATTTTTCCATGTTATTAAGAGTTCTCTGTAATTAAGCATCATTTAAAATGACATTTTCTCCTGGTTTTAAGCACATCTGGATTGATTTAATGAAATTCCCTAGGGAGACCTTCCTTTGGGTTGGTGAATAGGGTGCTCCCAAGGGTGAGGGCTTTTCAGAGGCCTGTGCATGATAACTATGGTGAAGGACTTCTTCTCTCAGGGCTTTCTCACGTAAGCAACTGCTGAGACCACGGAGGATCCGAGGACGACACCCACCACCTTTTCCGAGAAAAGCAAAGAAGTCTAAGCCTGTGAAAGTTTGAAGCCCCTGGGTTCACCTCCAACCTTGGAGAAGAATGATAACGCCTTTCCTATCTACCATGTCCAGAGGGCTGCCATAACAAAACCCTATAGTTCGAATAACAGAAATTCTTCCTGGTTCTTGAAGTTGCCAGCCCAACACCAATGAGTCATGGAGTTGTTTCTGTTTGAGCTTTTTCCTTAGTCCACATAGCTGCCTTCTTGCTGAATCCCCACACGGTCTTTCCTAATTTTTTGTTTGTTTGGGGGTGCTGGGAATCTTACCCAGGTCCCCTTCACGTGGAAAGAAAGTGCTCTATCATCCAGTTCAGCCCTGAATAGCCTCATGTTGAATAAGACCCCACCTCAAAGGCTTCCTTTTAACTGTCTCTTAAAAGCCCTTATCTCCAAATATTTTTGAGGACCTGGGGGTTAGGACCTCAACATGCATTGGCTTGAGGTTACAGAATTCAGCCCTTAAGCACCATAGTTCTTTTACACAGCCCTGATACATGCTCGTAAACAAACACTCACCTCCCAGAAGTCAGTGCCAGCAAGGTTGTAGTCACCGATGCTGACAGGAATCTGCACTTTCCCAGCATCCAACAGATCATCCCCTGCACAGGCACCAATTTCCTGAAAGGCAGATGCCTCCCTCAGTCCTCAGGGAAATTCGTGGAATCACTCTGTGACTGAGGCCCAGGAGGTCAAGGAAGAATCTGCGGAGGTCCAAGGAAGTCATCTAAACTGCATTCTCTTGAGAGGCAGACTAATGAAAGTCTGGCTTTATTTGCATTTCTATGTATATTTTTCTGATTCTAGACTCCAGTGTTCATGTTCTATGTGGTAAGTCATTACACTGTACTTTCAATTGCATCTCATAAGTACTTTTTTTTTCCTTCCTACCTCTAAAACTTAAAAGCGAAACCCTTTCAGGCCTTTTCCCCACCAAGTTCTAAAACTGGGGAAGGCTAGAGTAGGTTGTATCGCCTTTCTCAAAATATCCCAAGTTTCCTCCTTACTGGAACATGGTGTCCGTTACCATGCTGCCTGTAGCCGATGAAATGCAGGTTGTGGATGCAAAGTGCATCCCTGTGGCGCAGCTTCACGCCACCTTTCCTTTCCCTCTAGACAGCAGCTGCTCCCTCGGTGCAGGCCTCGGAGTGAAGGCAAAGAGGATCAGCCTCACAGAGGACTTCTGCTGGGCCTGGTGCAAATGACTTGTCAGCTGCTGGTGTAAGCCACTGAGGTTGTCAGGGTCACTTGTTCCCGGAGCAGGACCACAATTTCCCTGATGGTTATGCCGCTGTAACATATCATTTCTTTCACAAAAGTCAGCGAAAGGTAGCAGTCTGAGACTCTCCCTGACTTTTAATGAGAGTCGCTGCAGAAGTGCGAGCCTCGGTGCCGACGCTGCCCGGTAGGTTTACACCGCTTGCCATCTGCATGCCCTGCTTCCACACACTGCTGTGCTCCTCCACCTGCTTCACATGCCTGTTTCACTGACCTCATAACCCAGCTTTTCTAATCCAACAAGGAGGGTCAAACATCAAGTGGCTATTGTATTTGTACTGAAAGGGCATTCACTACACTATTGAATATATGGATAAAAAGTTATTACGTTATTATCAACAGATAAAAGGTCTGCCCATTCCCTCTTTTACTTAAGTGGAGTCATTGTTATTTGGTATTTTTTTCCCTCTCTCTTTTTCCTTCTTTCTTCTTCATTGTTCTCTTTATAACCCCGATGATAATTACAGTTGTTGGCCCAGGATGTAACTCAATGGTAGAGAATATTTTTAGGTACATTATACCATACGTTCAATTTCCAGACCCCAAGTTTCCTAAAAGAAAGGGGAAAAAAGTAATAACTGTAGCTACTCTTTATCGACCTTCATTAAGAGAGGAACCAAAATCCTAGGAGCCTTGTATGCAAAGCTTGGCCACCCCTGAAGAAGGGACTCAATCCTTTGTTTTCCAGTGAAAAGTAGCTCATTTCAGGTGATCATGATCGTCATGTGGACCATCTTAATTATAGGTTAGTGGTAGTTGAGGGGATCATAGCAAAATCACTATTCATGTTTATTGAATGTCTGTAATGAGCTGTGTTTTTGCACGCACTGTTATTTATGGGCTCAGTGTAATTATTCTTATGACATTTTGTCATTAAAAAATGAAGATTGAGAGAGATTCAGGGAAGCTTGGTGATTAGCCACCTTCATTCATGCAGCATACAGTAGGTATTATCGAATGCTTACCGTGTGTCAGGCAGTGTCACTGACATAAGTGGCAGCTATAACAACTCAGGTAATGGCCCCGTTCACACAGAGCTTACATCCTACTGAGAGAGAAAAACTAAGAGACAAGGTGATTTCTGGAAGCGGCTAATGCTCTACAAAAAATAAAACTTGGCAACTGATAATTGTATAAGTTACTTTTCTATTGTTGTGAGAGAAAAAAAAATTCTACCATGACCAAGGCATCTTAACAAAAGGAAGAATTTAATTGAGCTTATGGTATCAGAGGGTGAGTCCGTGATGGTCCAGCAAAGGCATGCTGGTAGGTACGGCTAGCTGAGAGCTCACATCTTAATCGGTGAGCAGGAGGCGGAGGACACCCTGGGAGTAAGTAGCACTAGTCTTCTGAAACATCGAAGGCTGCCCCAGTGACACACTTCCTTCAGCTAGGCCACACCTCCTAATCCTTCCCAAACAGCCAACAACTAAGAACCAAATGTTCACTGCCACAACAGTGATAACCAGGAACGGGGACAATCACAGACAATGGATGAGGAATGAAGGAGACATAAATAACATGCAGCCAACTGTGATGTTTTGAACAAAAATGTCCCTATAGGCTCAGACATTTGAGTACTTGGTCCCCTAGGTTGGTGGCACTGCTTGGGTAGGTTTAGGAGGCGTGGCCTTTCTGGAAGAAGTGTGTCACTGGGGCAGGGGTGAGGTAGGATGTTGAGATTTCAAAGCCACAAGCCATTCCACTTTGTGCCCTCTGCTTTCTGCTTGCTTTTGGAGAGAGGCCCTCTCAGCTGTCTCCGTGTTTGACACCTGCTGCCATGACTCCGTGTCATAGGACTCTTAGCCTTTTGGAACTGCAAGTCCAAGGAAACTGTCTTTTATAAGTTGGCTTGGCCGTGGAATTTTATCACAGCTATAGAGAAGTAGCTCACACAGTGAGGTACTTATGAAACAGCAAATGCCAAGGTCCTAAGGGAAGGACCTTGATACATTCAGCAGTGGTGACTTAGAATGGGAATCTGAGTTATCTAGGGTTTATATAGTTACTGACATGCATTTTACATACTGTAAAAGCTGCCTATTTAAATATAAGCTTAGTGTTTTAAAAGTATTGTCACTGATCGGTACATTCATTGCAACACGGTACCACACCCAAGAATATTTCTGGTACCCCTGAAGAAGCCTTGGTTTCATAGATGTCATCTCTTACTGCCGATCCCTACCCTTGGGGAGCAACTAATCTACTTTCTGCCTCTCTGCATTTATACATTATGAGTATGTTACATGAATGGACCCTGACATGTGATCTTCGGTGGCCGTTTTCTTTCATTTAGTGTTGCATTCTTATGGTTTGCCCATATGAAGCACTTATGAGTCTTTGCATGGTAATAACAATCTATTTTTCCACTCTTTAACTTGAAAACATGGGTAGTTTTCACTCTTTGTCCATTATACATAATGCTGTTGTGAGCATTTATGTGCAAGCATTTGTTTGGATAAATATTTCCATTTCTCTTGCTATATATATTTCTAGGAAAGAATTACCCAGTGGCTGTGTACTTCGGTATTTTGAGGAACTGCCATGTAGTTTTCCAAACTCAATGTTCCATTCTATGGGCATCATATGACGACGATTTCTTTATATCGTCACTAACAGTGGGTATTATCATAGGCATTTTTGTGGGTGAAGATGGTATGGGGGTTTTGACTTGTGCTTTCCTAATTACTAATGGTGCTGAGCAACTGTCTGTGTGTATAAGGGCCACTTGCATCTATTTTTCTGGTAAATGTTTATTCAGATTTCTTGTTGATGATTTAATTTTTTATAATAGAGTTTTGATAGGTTTCATGTACTCTGGATAAAAGGTCCTTGTCAGGTGTCTGAAAAGGCTTATCTTTTATTCTGTAACTTGCTTTTTTATTTTTTACTTTCTTCCTTCTCCTCCTCCTCTTCTTCTTCTTCTTCTTTGAATTTCAAAGCAACATTAAAATAATTTAATTATCCTACTAGGCTAATGAACTTATACACAGCAGTCTTATATATAGCATTATTGAAGTACTATGCATTGATACATAGAGGAATTTTTGTGTTGTATTATTTTTTAATTTACTTTATATCTCGATTGCATCTTCCCCGCCCTCCCCTGCTCCCAGTCCCTCCCTCTCACCTTCCTACCCCTCATTCTCCAGTCAGTCCTCCTCCTTTTCTCCTTAGAAAAGGAGAGGCCTCCCACGGCTATCAACCTGCCCTTTTATTTCCTTGATGGTGTCCTTTGAAACACAAAAGCGTGATGATGACGACGACTACGACGATGACCGATGACTTGAATGTATATGCGTGGGAGTACATCATGGTGCACACATAGAGATCAGAGGACAAGTTTTGGGACTAAGTTTTCTTAGTCTACTGTGGGTTCTGAAAACTGTGGTGTGGTCAGCTGAGCTGTCTCACTGGCCCATGAAACAGGAAAGCTTTTACATTTAAAATCCAATTGTTCTTAATGTTGACACTTTTGCTTAGATTCCTTCGCACTCCCGCTTCCTCCACATCCTTGACATGTGCTCTACCACTGAGCCATACCTCCATTCCAGAAGAATGTTGAGATTTTTGCCAGGCATTGTAGGCTATAATCTTCCTAAAGAAATGTTTTAATTCTTACATTTAAGTCAGTGATGGATTTTTACTTACAGTTTTATAATTTATTTAATTAGAGTACAAAATAATGAGTTTCAATGTGGCATCTCCACACACGCATACTGCACTCCACATAGTATTTTGAGGGAGGAGTATGGGGCTGAAGAGAGTCCAACTTTACTCCTTTGCACATAGACATTTAGCCGTCCCCGCACCATTTGTTGAATAGAATATGTCACAAGTCCTGAAATCCCAGCTAATTGGGAGGCTGAGGCTGGAGAACTACAAGTTCAAGGCCAGCCCAGGCTACAGAATGAGTTCAAGGTCAGCACGGATAAGTTAGTGAGGCCCCATGTCTAAATAAAATGTGAAAACTTAGGGACAAGGATGTAGCTCAGTGGTAGAAGGTTTATTCAACACATACGAGGTTCAACCCCCAGCACCAAAGCCAAACAAACAAACAACAAACAAACAAACAAATGTACGGATTCCTCTCCTTGTCTGAAATTGACCGTAATGTGTGAGTTTACCCTATATCATCAATTCTTTGCAGGTCTCCATAGGAAGATTACTATAAGTTTTGAAACCGGGAAATAATCATCTTCCACATTTGTTCTTTTTCAAGGTGGTGGTGCCTCTTCTGGGCTATGACTTCCATATGACTTTTATAACCTTCCAGTCAATTTCTGCAAAAAAAAAAAAAAAAAAAAAAAAAAAAAAAAAAAAAAAGTTGAGATTTTAATAGGAACTGCATTGGACGTCGTTGCTGGTTAAAATAAAAAAAAAAAAAAACAATCGATTTTACACACTCATTTTGTACCTTAACACACTTCTGAACCTGATGTGTTCTTAATTATGATTCGTTACTGCTTCCTCCCCGCGGCGTTGTGTTAGACGCTATAGAAAAAACAAAGATGTTCTAAGATGACATAGGTTTAACTTACTGGGTAAACAGGAGCCATGTTAGGAGCAAACAAGGAAGTTGGTAACTGCCACTTGAATGTTACAGACAGTTGGAATTCTGACAAGACCTTCAGGGCTGGAGAAGTCTGGAGCGGGGAGGGGAAGGATTAAAGGCTTGCTGTGCCCATGCGCACCTTCCTTCCTTTCTGCCTTCTTTTTCTCCTCTCGTTTTCTTTCTCTACTTTCACCTGCCGGGGTTTCTTTGAAAACACTGGTAGAGCATAACCAGAGATGGCCGCCAGTAACCTGGCTGGTCATCAGAATTTCTTGGAAAGCCTTTAAAATCTAGATCCCAGTCTCCGGATGCAGAGCTGCTGTGTCATGCTCCCAGGTGCTGGGTCACAGAAGGACAACTGATTTGCATTTTGATCTGATTTTCTGCCCGAGTTGGGAATTTCTGGGTATGGTTATAATTATATCCACATGTGGCTCGGCATCGATCCTCACCCCACCGTACCTCTGTTCCTTTTCAGGACACTCTCACGTCCAGAAGGTCATAAGGGCACCTGGATAAGACATCGTGAGTGAACCTCTATGGCTTCTCCAGTATTGAAAGCCACATCAGTTGCACACGTTTCTAAGAGGGTCCGCTGGTGCACGTGTTTATGAAGATGTCTCACAATATAAAGAGGTGCTTATTTTTCACTGTATAAAGACTGTATAAGAACCTTTTGCTATACTGGCCACATTCCTCCGACTCACTTGTAGGGTATATTACCTATTATCCAGGATTTGGGTTTTGGTTTTTTTGTTTGTTTTTGGAGATTTTTTTGTATTTTTTTTTTGACAGAAATCTGCCTGCCTCTACCTCCCAAGTGCTATGATAAAAGGTGTGTGCCCCAACTCCTGACCTTTTAATATTCTTAAAAAATTGATGTATGTATGTATATATGTATGTATGTATGTATGCATATGCTATCTGCATGTGCCTGCACGCCAGAAGAGGGCATCGGATCCCATTACAGATGGTTGTGAGCCTCCATGTGGCTGCTGGAAGTTGAACCCCGGTCCTCTGGAAGAGCAGCCAGTGCTCATAACCACTGAGCCATCTTTCCAGGTTTTAATGCTTTTAAATAAACTAAGTATCTGGTTTCCAAAGTCTTTTGCATCTCAGCTTTCCCAGAAGCAACTGGTCTTTTAAAGATACCTTTAACTACACAGAATATTAGTTTGCAGTGTTACACACGTATGTAAGCAGTGTACATGTTTTTCTACAGCCGTTTTCTCACCATGAAGCCTTTCAGATTTATGCATGTGACACTAATAGAACTAATCTGTTCTTAATAACACGTTAATATACCCGAATGGAGTGCTGAAATAATACTATCCTGCTATTTGACTATTTTCTGCTCGTCTCCCATGAGCAGAAATTCATTATGTTAATAGTTTTGTTGGTGGTGGTTTTTCCGGTTTTTTGTTTTGTTTTGTTTTGGTTTTATTTTTGTTTTTGTCTCTTTTTAGATTTCAGTTCTTTGTGCCACCCACATCCTTGAGTATGTCTCCTGAGACACACGTGGGAGTCTGTCTGGGGTATAAATGAGGATGGACGTTGCCCGAAATGCATATGGGCTTTTGACTTCACCCGGTTGCTTTCGGGACTATTGTGCACAGTAAGTAGCTTAATCATTTCCTTTTCTCTCATCCCTGATTTATGAGAATGTCTCTGGGAACCACACCACCAAGTCTGTAAAGTTAGCATCAGGCTGGGGAGATTGCTCAGTGGGCAGGAGCTTCTCAGTAAGGCTAACAACCTGAGTTCGATGTCCCAGACCCACGTAGTGAGAAGAGAGGACTTCCTCACGTAGTCCTCTGACCTCCACACTTGTGCCAAGCCCACTCCACTAAATAAATGCATGTAAAATATTTTAAATCACTAGGAAATAAACACCCACCTGGGGCTTTCATAGATCCCACTAGGGTAGCTTAAGAGGAAGGTTGGAAACAGGCTTCAGATGGTTGAGGAGCTGAGATCCTCTCTGCCCCACATATGTGTTTGTACAACCACCTAAGACATTGACACATGAGTGTTAGTCAACTGTATGTCACTGTGACTATATGCCTGACAGCATCAGCTAAGGGAGGAGAGATTCACGCTGGTTTGTAGTTTCGGGCAATATAGCCTGTTCCCCAGGGGAGACCAAGGCATTGGTGTCGGTTGCGCTTTGGCAGATTATTCACCTTCTGGTTGGCCAGGAAGCAGAGAGCTTAATAGGAAATGGGACTAGGTTTTAACCTTCAAAACTCCACCCTCAGTGACTCACCTCTGCCAGTTACATCTCCTGCCATACAGTTTGACAATCTTCCAAAGCAGCGCTACCAGCTGGCACCAAATGTTAGCACATGAACCATGAGAGAGAGTTCACACTGAACTGCCTACAGAAACGTCTGTCTTTGATTAGACAAATCTATGTTGGCTGTGCTTGGATTGGTTAAGAAAAGGTTTGCTCAGCAAACCTTGCAGATACATATTTTTGTTTGTTTGTTTGCTTGTTTGTTGAGACAAGGTGGTATAGAAATTGCAATCCTCCTGCCTCAGCTGCTCAAGAGCTAGAATTACGGATGTGCACCACCACGTCCAGCATTGCAGATGCATTTGATAAGACAGCAGGATGTGATTTACCAGTCTCCAGGTGGTACTTAAGGCCCTCCCTTCGCCAGTTATGCTGACAGGAGGTGGTTGGTCCCTTTCTGGAAGCTCTAGATACGCATCAATGCTTAGGACAGGGTGCATGTCAGAGCCGCCCGGCAGCCTGTTGGGCGGTGTCACTGTGTGGCTTTTGCAAAGCCCGGAGGAATCTGAGAAGCAAGTGAGAGGAACGATGCATGAAAACAAAAGGCAGTGGAAAGAGTGACCAGCCAGCAGGCTCCGGCAGGCTAGAACGCTCTGTCCTTGTTACTGCTGCTTCATGAAAATGCCGCGGGCCTTCTGGCAGGGTCTACACGGTAGAGGCTTCCTAGGAAAACAAAGATGAGGGATGCGGACCTGGAGGTTGGGGTTCTAGTTTCCCACTTCCCTGTAGATGCTCCACAGTGAGGTCAGAGAGCCCTGTGCCCCTCAGTAGGTGTCTGCTGACCTTTCCTCTGTCCTGGCTGCTTTCCCAAGAGGTTTTCCCCTCCCACTCACAAGCAGCAAACTCTCAGAGGCCT
Organism: Rattus norvegicus; assembly: GCF_021556685.1. Classification (NCBI taxonomy): domain Eukaryota; kingdom Metazoa; phylum Chordata; class Mammalia; order Rodentia; family Muridae; genus Rattus; species Rattus norvegicus. The sequence continues at coordinate 60,773,058 of NC_141537.1, forward strand.
AGCAGGGCTGGTCTAGGAGAGAGGCTGGGTGGTGCCTGCTCTCTCTGAAGGTCAGCAGAAGGGAGGCAGCAGGGCCCTCAATCTTGGTCAAAGCATGTTTGTCACAAAACAGTGACTCTGGTTGGGATGTCTTCATTCCCTCCTGCTTTCTTCTGAGTTGGGAAGAACCAGCTGCTGCCGTACTAAGGCAGCCTCTCTTCAATTTCCAAGAAACCAGGAAAGGGAAGAGCTTGAGTTTTTACTCCATAGGAGAATTCTGGATTCACCTCTTCAGAGTCTCCTTTCTTTGACCTATAAAAATACCTGATTGCAAAGAAGGGACCTAGCCCACATTCTCTTTTTGTCTTAAACAGTGTCTGTGAGGACAACAAGTAAAAATAGGCCTTTGCGGATACAATAGACTGAACCAAACTGGGTGTGGTTTGCCTGGCAGCTGCACAAGCCCTTGTTTCTTTTGGTCTTGGAATGCTCCAGACTTGGCCTCTGCCTCATGAAATCCTAAAACACTAGCCTGAAAGTGGCTCCTTGGGAGTGAGACTCGGTCTCTAGAGTCAGCCATTCCCATCTTTCTGATCCCCTAGCATTTCACCCTCATAGAAGGCAAGCATTGGAGCTAGGGAGTGGGGGTGTCTCAGTAAGACCACACACACATACACACACAGACACACACACACAGACACACACAGACACACACACACACAAACACAAACACACACACAGACACAGATACACACAGACACAGACATACACACACACAGACACACACACACACAGAGATACACACAGACACAGACATACACACACACAGACACACTAACACACACACAGACACATATACACACACAGACAACACACACACAGACACATACACACAGACACACACACAGACAATACACACACACATACACACACACAGACACACACACACACACACGGTGGAAAGGGATTGAGACACCCTCTGCATACATATGTGCACAAATACACATACACACGTACACAAGCATTCATCATATTTCATTATAATTGCTCATTTGGGATTGTGCCTTATTGCACTTCCTTAGCATCTACAGGCTGTATTTTAGCATCATAGTTCCTTAATAGGTGTTTATTATATGAGTCAAGGTTTCTTGGCACTTGTATTTCAGTTTCAAGTTTTTATTCTGTCTGTTTGCCTGTGTGCTTGCTGATTTTTTTCAGTGCCAAGGACAGGTAGAATACCCAGGGACTCAAAACACACTAGACAAGTAGTCTAGCATTGCACCATCCCCTCCCCACCACACCAGCCTGCTTCTGTTTCTCAATTAGCCCTAGCCGCTTCTTCCTTGGGGTGAAACGTGGGCAGTTTGAGCTCAATGTAGAATACAGGGTTTGCTACAATGAAATGTAATTTTTTTCCCTAAGGAACTGCTCTCTTAGGAATGGGTTTCAGATATGTCACTTCTGTTACAGGTCCGAGAGTTGTTTTTAGGAAACACTGCCACCATTACCTCCGAGAGGCACATCAGTGTCAGTGGTTGTTATTTTCCATCTACAGATGGCCAAATGGAGGCTCTCTTTTTCATTTACCAATTACTCTTCTTAAAGAAATACGTGAGGAGGAGCGTTATGGGTTCCCAAGGTATGAGAGACTGGTTCTTGCTCTGAAGAAGGTTTCATTCTCATCCGAATGGAGAGACATTTGCACTTGAAGGCAGCTGTGATTTGGGAGCCCAGGATGTGAGGTGTGTGAAGGGGTCCAGCAGAACTTCCAAATGGAATAAAGAAGGTCAAAGAGTGTCCAGCCAACCGACGTGTGGACATCATTGTGCCATTTGAGCTGAATAGATTCTGTGCTATTTATTGTCCATTTAGCCTCTGTTGGTTTCTTGTGACTGCTGTAACAAATTAGCACAAACTGGTTGACTTAAAACAACAGAATTTTATTTTCTTCCAGTTTTTAGAGGCCACAAGTCTGAAATGAAGGTTTGGGCAGGGTCTGAGTCTCTTGAGGCCTGGAGAGGGGGGTGATCTGTCTCTTGTTTCTTCCAGTTAGTGATAGCCTCAGGCTTTCTTTGGCTCCTGGCCACTCCCGTCCAATCTGTTTCTGTGGTCACATTGACTCCTCCAATGTTGTAAAACTCCCCCTGCTACTCCCTGTAGGAATGTGTGCCACTGAAGTAAGGACCCACCCAGAATGTGGGCTAAGCCTCCCCTCTCATGACCCTCAACTGAAATCACAGCTTTTGCCATGGAATGCAGTAAGTACCCTTGGGTTCTGGAATTAGGCTGTGGACATTTACTGGGGCACAGGGAAGACCGTACTCTGCTCTGCCCTGGGCCGGCCGTATCTGATAATCTTTACCCCCATGCTCTGTCACCTGGCTTCCTTCGTCCTCTGGTTAACCCTTGGGCTTTGGAGTGGGAGACATTAGCAAGTATCAGAGAAGAGGAGGAGGAGGAGACAGTGAGGCTCCTCCGTCTTTAGCAGGGTGCTCTCGATGCTTGTAGTGAGAGACATGTTCCTCCATAGTTCCTGCTCTTTCTGGGCTTCTGTTCCCTTTCCTCTTCACCCCTGGCTTCTGCTAACACTAGCCTGTGAGCGCCTAGCACCCTAACTACCCGTAACTCTGCCTAGGTGCTGTAGATATGTCCTAACCACCCGACGTTCAACGCCTCAGTTGATTATGTCTTCAGGTTTCTGCCATGATCTGGGTTGATAAAAATCCCAAGGGGCAACATCTTAATTTCTAGAACAGAGCTATACTCAGGGAGCCACAGCTAAGATGAAGCAAGGACCAGTGGGCACTGGATCTGGCAGACAACCCAGTCGTCTCTTTGGGGCCTCCCATAGAGAAGTGCTGTTTCTATATCCTGCTGGTGTCTTGCTGTCGCAATGCTTGCCGCTGTTGGCCTGGCTCCGTGATGCTTTTTTTTTTTTTTTTTTTTGGTTCTTTTTTTTTTTTTCGGAGCTGGGGACCGAACCCAGGGCCTTGTGCTTGCTAGGCAAGCGCTCTACCACTGAGCCAAATCCCCAACCCCCCCGTGATGCTTTTTATTTTATATTTTTTTTATTCTTCTGCCCAGTGCTGTCTGCTGCCACCCTGGTGTCTGCTGCTATTGACTGTGGCTGTCATCCTCCACGTAACCTTTAGTTTAGTGCTGACTCCCTCTAGTTTTATTTCATACCCTGTTCCTCAAAGGGGCCCAGCTGGGTCAGCAGTTATTGTCCCAGCGTCATCAGAGAGTAGATTTAGAAGGATGGGAAGTTACTAATGGTATTAAACATGGGGAGCAAGAAAAAAAAATCTGTCTTAGGACTACTTAATTGATGACAGAAGCCAGTGTGGAAACAGAGAAGTTAAGAAGTAATTATAATCGTCTGAGTGAGAATGTGGGGGTCCAAACCTGGGCAAAGGGAAGGTTCCCGTGAGATACTCAGGAAATGAGGCATGTGGAGCAGGCCATTATGAGTTCCTGGTTGTAAGTTCTTTTTAGCACTAAGGCCTCACTCAACAATTTTATGTTCTTTTCAAACAAACTTAACATTTTAAGGGAAATACGCAAATACCACTAGGTGTGCCGATAATGACAGAGCGTGATTTTTAAAGTATTTTTTATTTTGTGTATATGTATACATAGATGACATTATTATCGGCTGTTATGTTTTGGAACACGCTCAAGCAAATTCAAGAAGAAAAATTGAACTTGAATATTTTATTTAGTTTGTGTTTTCTAGAAAAACAGAACTCAAACCGAGACATTAAGCCAATGTTTTATTTAGGAGATGAATCCTGGGGCAGCAGCGAGTGTGAGAAGAGAAGGGAAGCAGAATAAGACAAGGTGTTCTGCCAGAGGGAGCTTGAGTATCCACGGAAAGACGGAATGCCTGCACAAGTGGCTTCGCAGAACAGTAATGTGCTACAGGATGAAGCCATGCCTCAAGTAAGGCCCCATCTTCTTAGGGCCTTCCCCTCTCCTATTTCCCAATGATCGAAGTCCACCCCATTGGAAATCACTTTTCTCACGTACTGGGCCATGTCACCTGTTCCCACTGTTAGCGTCTTCACAAGCTACAACCAACACTCTGCAGCATAGCCTTTAACCTTGGTTGAGGAGTACAGAGAAGCTAGAAACTTGCATCAGTACCTGCTGAGCCTGCTTGCTCAGTGGTGGAGGGGTAGGCGCAGGGGTGGGGTGAGGAAACAGTCCTAGGCTATAGGTCTATATGTGCACAAACAGAGGGAATCACAGAGAGTCATGGCGAGGCAGAATAAGCAATAGGAATGGACTCCAATGAACAGCGTGCCTGGGAGAGAAGGATGGGATAGAAAAATGCAGTTGCATCTGAACAAGTGCTTGGAGACTCAGAACTGGAGCCACACAGGGAAGATAGGTTTTTTGAAGGCTCCAGAAGCAATATGAGTTTATATTCTAAATCTGATTAATCCTAGACAGCATTGACTAATGAGGTAGGAACATGTGTTCTAGAACCAGGCAGACTTATGCTTAAAAGTCACCATGTGTATACAGCGGGTAGTATCCTCATCTTCTCTAAGCCTCAGTACCCCTGCCCTTTCTGTGTGGGTGATTAAAATAGTCAGTTCCTGCTGTAGAGTTTGCCTGATGCTTAGGATAGAGTAGATGTTAAATAAACCCCAGCTTCCACGTCCCTTAATCTTATTCTGAGATGACTGTTTGACATCACCAATAGTATCTTCTCCAGACAAACTCTCCTGTGCTATTCCTAAGTGCGAATGGAATAGGATGAGGTTTTCTACCTTGAGTCCTTCCATTATTTTCAAGACAAGTGCCTCCCTCAGGGTCCTGTTATGGAGTACCACTGAAGCCAGTAGCTCCCGTCACAGGACACATTAGGCCCTCAGAAAGCAGCATGTTAACCCATGCCCATTTGTAAATCGTAGACAGAGCATACCTGAAACAGCCCGTCTGCTCTATTAACTTTTACCCCTTCAAAGTAGGAAGGTTCTTGGATGCTGTAAGAAGGGACCGACGGGACTGGAGAGATGGCCCATGGTTAAGAACACTGGCTGTTGTTCCAGGGGATCCAGGTTGAATTCCCAGCACCTACATGGCAGCTCACAACTGTCTGTCACTCCAATTCCAGAGGATACGGCCACCCTCACACAGACATACATGTAAGTCAAACATCAAATGAACATCAAAATGAATGAATGAATAAATGAATGAATGAATAAGGCACAGACAAATAGAGTGGAGGTGGGACCACATAAGAAAAAGGCCCTTTTATAATTTTTAAGAATTATTTTTTGAGAAATTTAAAATATTTATTTTAAATATAAAATATTAATATATTTATAGCAATTCTGGATCTGAAAATAAAATTATAAGGATTGTTTTTAATGCATGCAAGTGTATGCCTGTATAGGTATGTACGCCATGTACACACAGGTGTCCACAGGGGCTGGAAGAGGGGCCGGATTGCTCCAGTTCTGAAACACTGGATGTGGGTGGTGGGAACCCAACCTGGATCTTCTGCAAGAGCAGCCTGTGTCCTTAGGCACTGAGCTACCTTTCCGGCCCTAAGACTATAAAAAAGATAGAATGTGTATACCAGTTATTAAATATGATCCAAAATTTTGTTTCAGTATCAGTCCCCCTCCCACATTTTCTAGATAGGGTCTGACTATGTAGCCCTGGCTGACCTGGAGCTCACTATGTAGACCAGGCTAACACTGAACTCACAGTGATCCCCTTGCTTCTGCCCCCTAAGTCCTTAGAGCTATGCATCACCACGCATGCCCAATGTAGCCTTTTAGATGATTGTCAGTCATAATTTAAAATTGCGATGACCTATATTCCCTACTTTAATTTTTTTGTTATTAATACTTACTTTACTGCATATAATTTACAAAACTGTTGGGTCTTTTTTTTTTTTTTACCCATCTCTCCTAAATAGAATGAAAGAATAAATATTTTAGTTTCTAATATACATTCTGAAACATTTTATTGAAACATAGTGGTACTTAATACCATAATCATGTAATTCCAGGTAAGATTTGGGTTAAAAATTAAATGAATTAGGGTCTGGTGAGAGGTTAAGAGCATGCTCTTGTATAGGCCTTTAGTTCAGTTCCTAGCAAAAATGTCAGGCAATTCACTCCTACCTAGAACTCCAGAAGATCTGATGTTCTCCGGCTCCCACGGGCACCTGCACACACATCTTGCACAGAACCATACACACATACAGAGCAAATCTAATTAAAAACAGTGAATGCTGTCATCTGGCCCCTCTTCGGGCCTCTGATACAATTAATTAGAAATAACAAGCCTATGTATGGAATGCATGTGTAACGATGACTTACAATGTATGGTTTACAGGCAGAACTGCCGTCCTCACTGTGTAAGCAGACACGGTGAGAGTCTCTTAAGAGTGACACTCATCTATACGTTCTTAGAACGCACCCCTTTGCTACTCGGGGAAGTCAGCGTCTGCTTGGAGATTAATTTCCAAGGAGCTTTCTGATAGGCACATGATGCGCTGAAGGGCTCCCCCAGGTGCTCTCCGAGGTGGAATGGTCATAATCATCCTCTTACAGTATTGCTTAAGAAATTGATCAGCACTCCTTCTTTAAAAGGGGAACAAGAATACCCTTGGCAGGGAATAGGGAGGCAAAGATTAAAACAGAGGCAGAAGGAACAGCCATTCAGAGCCTGCCCCACATGTGGCCCATACATATACAGCCACCCAATTAGACAAGATGGATGAAGCAAAGAAGTGCAGGCCGACAGGAACCGGATGTAGATCTCTCCTGAGAGACACAGCCAGAATACAGCAAATACATAGGTGAATGCCAGCAGCAAACCACTGAACTGAGAACGGGACCCCCATTGAAGGAATCAGAGAAAGGACTGGAAGAGCTTGAAGGGGCTCGAGACCCCATATGAACAACAATGCCAAGCAACCAGAGCTTCCAGGGACTAAGCCACTACCTAAAGACTATACATGGACTGACCCTGGACTCTGACCTCATAGGTAGCAATGAATAGCCTAGTAAGAGCACCAGTGGAAGGGGAAGCCCTTGGTCCTGCTATGACTGAACCCCCAGTGAACATGATTGTTTGGGGGAGGGCGGTAATGGGGAGGATGGGGAGGGGAACACCCATATTGAAGGGGGAGGGGAGGGGTTAGGGGGATGTTGGCCCGGAAACCGGGAAAGGGAATAACAATCGAAATGTAAATAAGAAATACTCAAGTTAATAAAGAAAAAAAATGATTAAAAAAAAAGAAAAAAAAAAAGAAATTGATCAGCAAACTCGCTGTTCCCCAAACATCTCTAAAGTTAAACTTCAACCGAAGCATAGACCAATTATCCGAATTAGTGACTTTGATGGACTCATAGTTAACTGGTCGTGGACTCTGTGGCTCCATCATCGTCTGTCAGCACAGGAGTTATAACCTATCATCGGGATATATAAAGAACTAATGACATCTACTGTAGGCAGCTAGTCAGCTATGCTCAACATATGAGGCCAGTTGCTCATCTTCAGCATGCGACAGATAGGTCCCCAGATCATGAATCAAATAGGTGCTGTAGATCTAGGATTCAAACCACCCCCTCCCAAAGGCTATGGTTTTTCTAGTCTCCCCTTTTAAGACTCCACGTCCTCCTGCATACTATGTAGCAACACTGTGTATGTACAGAGTTGCTGTGACAATTAAGTATATGTAAAGCAGGATTCTCAGCAGATGACAGCATTCACTATGGCTGTAGTTTAGGAATGATAATGAGTTTTTTCCCCTGGGAAAAATCATGAAACCTTTCCAGAGAGGGGAAAAAAAAATCCTTACTTGGTGGATGACAGAATTAGGTTCTGTAGAGGTGGGCGAGTTGAAATATGTTTAAAATTACAACTTTTAAAAAGTTGAAACCCTTACTTATAAGTTGACCTCATAGACTTCCATTTTCAAGCTTGGGAAATTTGATCATGAAAATGTTTGCCTGATAGTATAAAAATATAAGGCTTAGAAGGTGGGGATCTGGAGAGTTGGCTCAGTGGTTAAGAGCACTAGCTATTTTTACAGAGGACCTGGGTTCAATTCCCAGCACCCACATGACAGCTCACAACTGTCTGTAACTCCAGTTCCAGGGGATCCCACACCCTCACACAGACCTACATGAAGGCAAAACACCAATGCACATAAAATAAAAATGAATAAATGTAAAAATCTATAGGGCTTGGGACATAGCTCATAGTAGAGTCCTTGCCTAGCATGGATCTGGGTTCAGTCTCTAGCACCCAAAAGAAAAATGTTGCATATAAACATGATCATTTAAGTGATGTTTTAAAAATGAGGAGAGAAGAGAATCAGAGTTGGGTCAGCAAAACAAACCTTCATTACAGAAAAATGACAGCTATTCTGAAGACACAATGAAGCTTGAAAAGAAATTACTGGGCTGGAGAGATGGCTCCCCTGGCAAAATGCTTGTCATGTAAGCCTAAATTTGACCCTCAAGAACTCCTATGAAAAGGCTGGTGTGGTGGGATGTGCTTGTAACCCCAGTGCTGAGAAGGCAAACACTGTATGATCCTTGGGGCTTCTAGAAGCCAGTCTAGCTGAACCAGTGAGCTCTAGGTTCAGTGAGAGGTCCTGTCTCACAGAGTAAGGTGAAGGGCTGGAGAGGCAGCTCAGCAGTTAAAGAGTATGTGGTACTTTTCAGGGGGACCTGGATTCAGTTCCTAGCACTCACATGGTGGCTTATAACTGATTGTAACTTCAGTTCTAGGGGATCCTGTACTCTCTTCTGGCCTCCTTGGACACCAGGCAGGCATACAATATATTTATATACATTCAAACAAAATACTCATACTCATAATTTTTTTTAATTAAAAAAAGGAGCTGGGGGAGATTAAGGAAGATACCGTACATCAATCTCTGGCTTACACACACACACATGTGCGCACACACACACACACACACACACACACACACACACACACACAGAGTGTTGTGAAATCCACAAGTTACTAACTCAATCAAGTAGTGATCATCAGTCATCGAAGACACCATTGAGGAACATCTGATAGGCTTTAGGATTTGACTTATGACAACTGAAACAACAAAAAATATGAGAGTCCTTCCTAGTACTCATTATCCCACAATGTGCAGGGCTATGCAGATAAAATTTGTTCAGGATGAGGTCCTACTAGAGGATGGGTTCCTAATCCAATGTGATTGGTACTTACAGTACGATGGTCACGTGAGGATCCAGACACACAAGGAGAACACCATGTGAAGATGGATACTGAATTGAAGTGCTGCCGTTGTGAGCCTTGGAATGCCCCTGGCTGAAAAGGCAAGAGATTTTCTCTATAGGATTGACAGGGAGCAGGCTCTGCCAACACACTATATTCCCGCTTCCAACCTCTGGGAAATAGATGTTTATAGTCATAAGCTACCCAGTTTGTGAGAACTGTGTTACCACAGCCCAAGGAAACCAATATAATGAAGAACAGATTGCCTCTGTGCACCTTAGCATCACCCAACAGGCATGAAAGGTAGAGCTTTCACAAGGGACATTTGTCTGTTCCACTATGTGGCTACGAGTAGACCAACTTGATGCTGCATCCTTCTTGGTAAGGTGCAATAAGAACACAATGTCACTTCTATTTGGAAGGACAACTACAGTAGGAGGCAGAGTTTATTTCCCTACCATTGGTTGCTTTTCTTTTCTTTCCTTTTCTTTTCTTTTTCTTTTCTTTTTTTCGGAGCTGGGGACCGAACCCAGGGCCTTGCGCTTCCTAGGCAAGCACTCTACCACTGAACTAAATTCCCAACTCCCTACCATTGGTTTCTAACCTGGCTTTGTTATTTGCTTTTTATTTTAAAAAAAAACCCAAAGCACCTGTTTTTTAATTAATTGCATTTATTTATTTTGTGTGTGTGCACATGCCACAGTATGTGTGTGGAGGTCATGGGACAACCCGTGGGTATTGTTTCTCTCCTTCTGCCATGTGAGTCCTAGGCATTGAACTCAGTTCCTCAAGCCAGGTAAAAGGTGCCTATCGAGCCATCTCACTGGACCCTGGTTACTAACGTTTGCTAACATGATACTGTTGAAGTGGCAGAGCCAGGTCTAAGCCAAGGTCTCAGTAGACCTTCCACATTCCTTTGGCCATGCCTTCTTGATGTACCAGACTAAGGAAACAGGTCCTAACGGATGTCACCCTCAATGTTGAACTGACTGTGAAATGTCCCCCACAGGCTCATGTGCTTGGACACTTGGTCCCCAGCAGGTGGCACTATTTTTGGAAGGTTATGAAACTTCAGGAGGTATATCCAGCCTAGAGGAAGCGGCCAACTGGGGGTGGGAGGGCTTGAGGTTTTATATCCCTACCACATCTGCTGCCTGTTTCCTGCTTTTTTATTCTGCTAAGATGTGAGGAAGTGAGTAGTCCCAGCTGCATGTATGAGCCATCATGGAACTACCTGCTGCCTTGTATCCCCTCCCATGGTGAACTGGATTCCTTTAAACTATGAGCCCTTCCTCACTCAAGTGGCTTCCTGTCAGGTTGAAACAAGAAAAGCAACAAATACACTTGAAATGCCAGAGTGAATTAACGATCAGCAGAGCACAGCCCACCTCACAGAATGGTCTAGACAGTGGTCCTTACTATCATGCTACTGAATTGAATTTTAGCAGGTCATTTGTTATGCAGCCATGGATAACTGTTACACACACCCATATTATGTTCTTGCTGTTAAAGTAAATGGGAACTAGTCACGAGGACACAATCAGGAGAAATTACAGTGTGGGACAGTCTATGACAGTTGGCCTAGATGCTATACCAGTGTCAGTGTGCTGCAAAACAAAGTGGGAGGACTGGTTAGACAGGCTACAGCTGAGTTTTTCAACCCTTGTCTTCACTTGGCTTCTTAGACCAGGTATGAGGGCCAGGGAACTATTGGACACTCAGCAGGTATTGTTGGCTCTACACACCAATTGATTGGATTTGGTTTATCAGTGAAAACTTCCTGTGCTAGAAACTTAGTGTTCAATGTGGCAAAGTTGGAAGATGGAGAACTTTTTAGAGTTCCTGCCTACTGGTAGGTGGTTAAGTCACTAAGAGCCCTGCCCTTGAGATTAACACAGTTCTTCAGGAACTTAGTCAGTTCTCACAAGTATGGATTGTTACAAGAGCCAAATGGTTCAGCCTTTCTGCATCCTGGGTTCCTTTCTATTTCTCTGCCATGCTGGAATGCAATGGGATGGGGGTTGGGGGCTTTTGTCAAAGGCCAAACAGATATGATCACCTGATCATGGATGTTCAGCCTCCAAAACTATAAATCAAGTAAACTTCATTGTAAAGTATCCAACCTCATGGATCTTGCTACTGTGACAGAAAATGAACTGATGCAATGCCAGAAGAACCGCACAATCAAAAATATCTGTGGGTAGGGGCTGGGGATTTAGCTCAGAGGTAGAGCGCTTACCTAGGAAGCGCAAGGCCCTGGGTTCGGTCCCCAGCTCCGAAAAAAAAGAACCAAAAAAAAAATATTTGTGGGTATTGCTAAATGTCCATTTTGGGACACTGGACTAGAGAAAAAGAATCAAATGCAATGGTAAGATCTTAGACCAGGGTTAGGGGAGGGAAGGGTATATATATCTGCAAAGCACTCATGGGTGGAAGGAGGAGGATCAGGAGTTCCAGGTCATCCTTAGCTTCACAGAGGATTCACAGTCAGCCTGGGCTATGTAAGACCAAAAGAGAAAGCAAGAGAAAGGGGCGGGGGTGGGGGGAGTGGTATTTAGAACAAAGGGAAAGATTCTTATATAAGGCATTTAGACAGTTGTAGAAGTGTTAATATGAACTTAAAGATATTATTAAATCATTGCTAATTTTCCCAAGCCTGAAATGGTATTATAGTTATGTTGGATGCCCTTATTCTTTGAAGGCATATGCTGGATTTATTTTAAGTGAGATGTCTATTAAGAAATTCTAATACTCAACTCACTTTCAAATGCCTCAATGGACAAACATATCTATCCACATGAAAAGTGAAAAGAATATAAACAATAACTGAACAGAGTTGAAAAGTATAAGTAATTGATTGTATTTCTTCTAAATTTGTAGGTTTTTACATCTTCAAGATAAAGGGCTGGGATGGGGAACGGTCTCTGCTTTGTGAGCCCTTACTAACATGATACATTAGAGCAGGCTTCTGTAAATGAATCTGAGATCCCTTTTGGAGTTGCCTAAACCATGTGTGTGAGGCTGGACCAAGGTCTGGGGATGGGTGTGGGTACCTGGAGAACTGTGTACAAGCTCAGCTTCCCATGAAGTCACTCTTCCTTTCTTTATAAAACATCCCACCAAAAGTCGAGGCGCTGTGTGACAGACTGCCTTGGCGCCCTGACAGTTGCACCAACTACTTCCTGGTTCCCAAGACAAAAGAGAGAGCCCCGGCCAGCTGAATCCATTTGCAGACCCTCCATCTCCCAAGCGAGAGAGGCTGCCCCTCTCTGTGAGTGTTAATAAACATAGTCTCATCTCCTCTACTCAGGTCAGAGCCTGGTCTCTTCCTACTTTCTGCCTCTACCCTGCCTCTGAAATCTAATACTGGGCAGTGTATGTGGGCTTTTTAGGCAACCCCGGTGAACAGGTACCAAAAATCCAGGCTGCCTAAGGCCAACAACATAGTCTGTTTATCCCTTTCCCTGAGGAGGTGGCCCTCATTCCAAAAAGAGAGACAGGGGTCCTTTAAATAAGCCGCAAACCATTCTCTGCTCAGATAGTTGCCCAGGGAACAATGGATGTTGGAGTCTCTATATCTTCACTTCTCTTAATGACTCTGGCTTGGTAAATGTTCTTTCCACAGTAAAACTGAATTCCGTGTGTGTGTGTGTGTGTGTGTGTGTGTGTGTGTGTGTGTGTGAATGAGAGAGAGAGAGAGAGAGAGAGAGAGAGAGAGAGAGAGAGAGAGAGATTGCATATGTGAGCAGGGAGAGCTTGGTGTCTTCGGTGATGACTTCCATTTATCTTTCTGAGGCTGGGTCTCTCACTGAACTTGGTGTTTGGTCACTGGTTGGCTAGATCAGCTGGCTATAAACTACAGGGATCTGCCTGTCTATGTCCCTCACGAGCTCAGGTTACAGATGCCTGTGACCAGTCCTGGCTTTTTTAGGTGGCTGCTTTTGCAGCAGGCACTGTACCACTGAGCCATCTCCTCAGCCCCATAGTTATTGAGCAGGATCCTGTTATGTAGCCCAGGTTGGCCTTGGAATCACAGCAGTTCTCTTGCCTTAGCCACCTACATGCTGGAATATAAGTTAATATACCCAGAATAATATCCTAATTTGATTGTGTCCACGAGACATAATAGAATTCAAATCCATCTGCACTGCAGAGAGACCCCACTCCAGGGCAACTAACATTTAAAACACAAGCAAACTCAGAAGCCGCAGAGGGAAACGCTGATACTGAATCTCTGTGAGTCGTTTAAAAGTTTTATACGGTGCAGATGAAGATGAAGGCGTCGGGCAGCCGCAGACAGACACTGTAAACAGAGTCAAAGACAAACGGAACTGAAGGGAATTGTTCGAGATCCGACAGAAACGGTGCTTAGGCGTTATGCAAGGAGGTCTTAATTTCACAATTTTATCAGAAAACAAAATGAACAGAGACAGGGGCAAAACATGTGAACAGATACTTCACATGCTAACATTAAGAATGGCGTTGGGCATGGTAGTGCACACCTTTGATCCCAGCATCTCGGGGAGGTAGAGGCAGGTAGATCTCCGAGTTCCAGGCTAGCCAGGGCTACACCTTGAGAACTTATCTCACGAAACAACAAAGGCAAACCAAACAAACAAAAAATAGGAATGGTCAAATTTACTTGGAGAAAACGTTCACCTTCATAGTGTTTAGAAAAATGAAACCATGACAACATGCCCTTGTTTCTATGAGTGACAGATGCTTGAAGTTCAATAAAATAATGGTTTTTAGCAAAGTTATAGTAAGTGTAGGCTGCTGATAGCCATTGAATTGGTTACAATTTGGAAGCATTCCATTGTGTATATGGTGCTGGGTTTGAACCTAGGGCCTTACACATGCTGGGCAAGGAAGTGCTGTCACTGAGAGGCAGCTTGGCTGTTCTCATCTTGAACGTACATATATTATGACCTAGTCATTTCTTTGAAGTAATTTATTCTGGGATAAAGAAACAACAGAGGTTTCTAAAGACATGAACGTAAGGTTATTGCACTATTTATTATAATAATAGGGGAAGTAGAAAGAATTAAATGTTAATTAGGCAGTGGTTAGCTTTATGGCTTGTCTAGTGGCTGAAAGATCTTCATGTGCTAACATGGAATGTTGCTGATAAACTGTTAGATACAGCATAAAGGATACTGAATATAATTTACTCTGTATAGAAGCATTGTATGCAGGCTGAAGAGATGGCTCAGTGGTTAAAAGCACTGACTGCTCTTATAGAGGTCCTGAGTTCAAATCCTAGCAACCACATGGTGGCTCACAACCATCTGTAAAGGGATCTGACGAGCTCTTCCGGTGTGTGTCTGAAGGCAGCTACAGTGCACTCATACAATTATAAATAAGTAAGTCTTTTAAAAATTAAGAAGCATTATATGCATTTGATATCCTTATATAGAAAACATAGACCAAGACATAGTTTCGTTTAACTTGTGTAAAGTCAAAAAGGATTTTTTTTCTTTCTACACGAAACCACTTTGAAGTTTCCATTTATTTTAAACATTGTCATGTCTTACTTTTACAATTAAAAATGTGCAAAATATACTTCAAAACAACTTTCAAGATGTCAATCAATGCCCTTCTGATGCTTTTGTAGGAAATGTCTGAGCTACTGAAGGGAGATAAAGTTGCATGCTGGTTAAATGGCTTCTAGCTGTGAGTGCAAACATGGAAATGTACTGAGCCATTGCAATGAGGAAGCTGCTTCTCGAACCTAAGAAGGCTGCAGCAGAGCTGCGGGCAAGTTCCTGAAGCAGCTGAGGTCATTCACCCTTCTCGCTGGCTCAGGCCCGGCCTTCAGCAAGATTAAGATTTGGATTTGGAAAACCTGAGTGACCCATCAAGACAAAAACAATGTGATAAGAAATTTTCTTTCTCCTCTTGTTTTCCCTGTGTCTGGAGTTTCTTCAAGAACATGAAATGAGAGAGAAAACCATAACTTAAAGGTATTGAGATATGAGAACATTTTGAGAAGGCACTTGGGTGGCGCTCTGTCTGTAACTGAACCTTGCCTGTGCTTGGCTGGCACTCCCTTTACAGCACGCAGAGTCTTGAGGTCCAAAGCCCCTCTTCCTGCAAAATGGTTATCCTGGTGGCATTGCTCTAAATAGAAGGACTTAGGTAGGGTAAACAGGAGGATTGTGAGCAAGCCTTAAGGTTTCTGATCACTAGAAAAGCAGATCTTTTAAGAGGGTTTACCAGGAACCTCAGCCTTTAACCTTTCCTGCAAAGGTCAGCTACCACAGGCATGGGCATCTAGTTCCTGCTCAGTCCTGATGGCCTGTATCAGCTCAAGTCCCCACCCCGATGACTGTCATATCTGCTTGGTTTCCCACCATTTTGCTTTTCTCTCTACCTTGGCAGTTTGAGCCCCAGTGAATCTTTCTTTCTGCCCATAGACCAGTCTAGTTCAGTAATTTCTCTGCCCCGAGTCTCAGGTATTAATCTGCGAGGACGGCCTCCATCTGGGGACTTTTTTCTGTTCTCAGTGAAGTGGCACATTCAGTTCCTGGTGCAGCGTCCGTTCGTTTCTTTTAGTCATTTCACAGCTGTTTGCTGGGAGAAGCAAGACTGAACTACTTGGGGCTGATTTCACAAGGAAGCTGAAAACAAGGCCTTCCCAGTTCCCGTTTGTGATTTTCAAGTCAATAAAGCATGTCTGTCTTGGTGGATGTTTCTCTCTAACTGGCTTCAGTTGTCTGCTGAGCTGTCTACCTGGCTTCCCCTTGGCTGGGAAACCTCGGTTTGTGGCCATCCTGTTACAGGTGGATGGCTGCCCGGCTGCCCACCGTTGTTTGTTATTAAATTGGTGATGCAATTTCTGTTTGGCAGTTTGTGACTGCAAGGTTATTCAAGGATGCTGTTTAGAAATACAAGTGAGCTACAGAACGAGATGTCGGAGCGGATGGTCGGTTTGTTATGTTTTTTTCTTTTTTTTTTTAAGGCTGTTCAGGGACAGTAGACGAATGCACAAATTTGTTATTGTGGATTGTTATGAATCCCAAAGACGCACATACGGGGATCATTATTGTAGATTGGCTTGTGACAGCTGGCCCTGATTTACTTATTTCCTCAAGAAGACACTTTGAACAATTATTGAAATGCCTCCCCTCTGTAATTATAATAATAATGATGATGATTTTGCAACTGAATATGCAATTCAGGGCGTACACACTCAACTGTTTTTAGCTTGTTTCTCTTTTTACATTGATGTCAGCTGCTGTCTTGGCTTGTGAAGAGCTGAGAAGGACTTTCCAACCAAGGGTCAATGAGCTACATGAAGAGTCATCTGTGGCCAACCCGGGAAATTACTAAAATAATAATTTTAGTAATATACATTACAATACAATAATATTACAGTTAGTATGTAAGGAGCAAGCTAACTATGGGCAGGGTTCTTTTTTCTCCTTTTTGGGGGCCTTTGGAGAAGAAACCTATTTTTAGTACTTATCTGCTCTTAAGATTAAAAATAATGTATCTTATTGAATAATAAAATTACAAATGTTTGACAATGCCTCTGTTTCCCCCCCCCCACTTTCTAATTAAGGAGCTTCAAAGGGAAAAGCTCAACTAGAATAAAGAGGTATGTACTGTGGGGTCAGGGGAGAGAGCAAAGAAGGGGAGTAGGAGCTGCAGAAGGACAGACAACAATAAGGACAGACAGGGAAGTTAGGATAGTTTGGCAGTGATAAGCAGAAGGTAAGAGGGACCCAGACAGGAAGAGAGGATAGGGCAGAGAAAATGGGGAAAGTGGGGAAAGTACAGGGAGACTGCAGCAAGATTGATGGCCAGACCCTAGCCTGGCCTACTCAGGCAGGTCCTTTCTGTTCTGCCTGTCCATCTGTCCATCTGTCCATCCATCTGTCTGTCTCTGCCCCCCCACCATCCCCCAGCATGCACACATAGAGATAAATAAATAAGGCTAAGCCTGGTGGTCCATGCCTATCCCAGTGCTTGGAAACCTAAGGCAGGAAGAACTTGAGCTCTAAGCCCTTCTGGACTACACAGTGAGACTCTGTCAACGATAAATGGGAAGATACATAAATCAGTAAATTGGGGAAAGCAAACAAACAAACAAATAAAATAAAACCAGAAAGGAGAAACACAAGACTTAGATTGGAGGATTTTTTTTTTATCTTGAGAAAAGAACCACCCGTGAGAGGGCCCTCTGCGCGCCTGTGGGAAGGCTCTTCACTGTGTGTGGACCGTTCCCTAACTGAACCCTGGAAGTGGGAACTGGGCACTAGCAGGCTGATTCCACTGCCCTTTCCTGACTGCACCTCACATGATCAGCTGCTTTCAGCTGCTGCTCCTGACTTCTCCAGCGTGGGGGGACGGTGCCTTGAACTGTGAGCTAAAATGGGTCCGTTCTTCCTCAAGTTGCTTTGGTCAGAATATTTTATCACAGCCTTGGTGAAAGACACTGAGATAGGTGGGGTGAGGTGGCACAAGCCTTTACTCTTGGCACCTGGTAGGCAGAGGCAGGTAGGCCTGCCAATACAAGGCTAGCCCAGTCAACATGGTGAGTCCCAGGCCACCCCAAACCACACAAGAAGACTGACTCTTCTAATGATAGAAGGAGAAGAAGAAGAAGAAGAAGAAGAAGAAGAAGAAGAAGAAGAAGAAGAAGAAGAAGAAGAAGAAGAAGAAACAAAGACAATATATGTCATATGAAATCAGTACAGCCCAACCCAAGAAGAAGAAGAAGGAGGAGGAGGAGGAGGAGGAGGAGGAGGAGGAGGAGGAGGAGGAGGAGGAGGAGGAGGAGGAGGAGGAGGAGGAGAAGGAGAAACAAAGACAAATATATGTCATATGAAATCAGTACACCCCAACCCAAGCTGGGTAAAATAAGCCAGAGGCTCTCAACCTTAATGCTGTATATTTAGTGTATGGCATAACTTTAAGTTAGTTGTAGAGTTGGGCAGAGATGGTTTTTAGAGCATTATTTGTAAATATGCAGGAAGAACAGAAATCACAACTTTTAGGGACTAGCAAGATAGCTCAGTAGGTAAAGGCACTTACTGCCAAGCCCTCTTCTCCTATCCCTGCCCCCATATGAACAATTTAAAAAAACTCAAAAGCATGATGAAGCCTACAGAACTTCATGTTTGAAGGCCTGGCAGCAGGGCTCATTGGTAAAGGGGCTTGCTGCCAAGCTTGATGACCTAAGTTCAATCCTCAGGACCCACAAGGAAGAAGGAGAGAGCCAACTCCTACAATTACCCTGGGGCATGAGATGATTCAACTTCATTCCAACACTATAAGGACATCTAGTATCTTTTTGACCTTGAATGTCAGTTCAATTCAGACTGATCTGGGATATGGTAGAACTAGGAGATATGATTACTTTCTCTTTTTTTGCTGTGTGCCATTGTCTGGGATATTCTATGTCATTCTGGATATCCCTGTGTCCCCTTGTTCTCTAACTTGCCCTCTGGGTTCTCCTCTCTAATGTAGAGTTGTCCAGAATTATTTTTTATTACCAACTTTCCTATCACAGTCACTCCCCAGTTTACTGTTTCTATATCTATATAGATGCAGATGTCTGTGTGCATATATGTGCTCATGTATATGTATGTATATATTTCCCCACTGACACTGATACTGGCTTTCTGGAGCCACAGCTCCTAATCTGGAAGAGAATCCAAAATGGTGCCTCTTGTCTGAACGAGGAAGGGTTGTCTTGGCAGATTCGTGGGTGCCAATTCCTATGGAACTAAAGGAGTATTATCCTATCTAGATGATTCTACTCTTGTCTATCAATACTCGTCATTAGACATTTGACATTTGGTCTGTGGCCTTACAGAAACAAGATTACAGCCATCACCAACATCACCACCACTACCATGTATATTTTTATACCAACTACTTCTTACCAGACATAAGCCAGGTGTATTCTCTATACCTGGTACATGGGAGAGGATGGGTAATTGCTTACTGCAGTGAACAGACAGAAGTTTAACAAAGCAAGGGGAGTAGAGCCAACCAGATGAAAGGGGGAAATGAGTGAGCCTAGTCATGCCTGGAGTTTCACAAAAACCAGGATATGGCAGGGAAGGAAAGCACAGGAAGAGTGTAGCTTCAAAGCTCCTTAACCTTGGACATTTCAACCCGATGGATGGAATTCTCTTCTGCTGAGCCAGTACCACCCACCCACCCCCACCCCAACCCCCGAGGCCTTTGGTTCCAAATACACTAGGAATCAGTGTTAATTGCTCTTTTGAAATATCGTTTTTGTCGGCTCCATTCAGATGTGGCAATTTGCAAAGCAATCTCCAGCAGTTGACAGTTCATCCATAGCTGTGTGGTATCCAGACGTTTCCTGGGACTTCTGCCCACCTCCTATGCAGCTGGCAGTGCCTGCCAAACTAGGATATGTGCTCAGCTGGGATTAACTTGGAACTGAGTAGCGCTTTGTTGTGTCTAAGATTTGTTTAAATTCTACAAAGGTGAAGGGTAGTCCTACTTAATCCAAATAATAAAAGTGAAATTTAATAATTAGAACTGAGGATATAGCTCAGCTTGGTAGAGAGCTCATTCGCGCAAGTAGGAGGACCTGAGTTCCACCTCCAGGAACCATGTGAAAAAGTCAGGAGTGGCAGTGTGCACGTATACTCCCAGCACTGGAAGGGTGGGTTGCCGCTGGCTAGCTAGCCTAACCTCCTTGGTGAGCTCCAGGTCAGTGAGAGGACATGTCTCAAAAAGGCAAAGTGGATGACACTCGAGTTGACCTCTGGCTTCCATGCTCATGGGCACAAGTGTCCATGCCCACGCTCTCCAAATTAAAAATTAGCAGGTGCTTAAAGACTGCCTTAGTCCACAGTGGATTGCTAAGGATGGGTTCAAGGACGAGGTCAGCAGGCTGGTGGCTAGGAGCCCAGGTCAAGAATCTGTATTCTTTGTATGATGCCCTCTAGATTTATGTGTGTGGGGCTGGGAGAGTAAAGTTACTGTTTCTTTTTGAAGCTTTTGGCCAGAGACTTTCTCAGCTCCTTCACACGCACTTCAAGGTCGTAGCCTAGACCAAAATGTTTACAGAAAAAGCTAGGCACTTCTAAAGAGGACTCTCTGCCAGTTCCTACACTCCCAGCGCCTGGCTCCAAACAAGCTCAGCAAACCAAGGAAGGGAGAAAGTGGCCTCTGGAACCAAGAATTTTTAGGTTTGAGTGCCAAAGGAAAGCAGATACATTCTGCCCTACTTCTCCAACCGCTGCCACTGCTGCTGCTGCTGCTGCCACCGCAGCTGCTGCCACCACTGCTGCCACCTCCTGGGAGAAGACAGGCCTGAACTTCACACCTGAAGCCCAAGTCTGGGCTCACCCCTGACTGGGCTAAAGGCCCTGTGGGGCAAAAGACTGAAATACCCTTGCCTTAAGAAACAAACAGCCCCAAACTAATTACCTACATACTCAACAACAACAACAAAAATATCACACCTGTCCTTTCTGCATTTCTTTTGTTCCTTTTGGACAGCATTTTGCTTAAAGAAGTGATTCCAGGGCTAGGGAGTAGAGCCTTAGTAGAAAAGGCTTGTGTAGTGTGCCCGAGGCCCAGAACTCCACTCCCCAAACTGGAGAACTTAGACTTCATAACTGTCAGTTTTGGGAATATATCAGAGACTCCTCCTTTTCCTCTCTGAACCCTGGGCCTCAGGGTAATGGTGAGGACACATACATGTGGGGTTTCTAAAGGAGAGGATGCGTAAGAGCTCGGTGATCCTTGATGTCCAAGCATCTCAGTTTACTTGCTGGGCTGTTCTGAGAGTTGGGATAACAATGGAAGCTCCGAGCATTCAAGAAATGTTCAATGGGGGATGAGTTCGTGCTTCCAATCTCCAGAGGCACTTTCTTCAGTATCTTAGTTTCTTTTCCTGTCGCTGTGATTTTTTTTTTTAAAAAAGGCAAGCTAATAAAACAACAAACAGACTAAGAACTAACAAAAAAGGAAAGGGTTTTTTTCAGCTCATACACTCCATTCTGGCAGAGAAAGCAGCAGTTGGTCACACTACATTCAGAGTCAGAAAGCAAAGAGAGATGAGCCCTCATCTGAAGCGCTCAGCTCACTTTATCACTTTATTTAATTCAGAATTTCTACTCAGGGAATAGTCTCCCTTACAGTTGAAAGGGTCTTCTGCAGCTGGCGAGATCGCTCCGTAGTTGAGAATACTTCTTCTTGCAGAGGACAGGGTTTAGCTCCCAGAATCCACATAGTGGCTCATAATCAGCTGTGAATCTAGTCCCAAAGGACCCAACCTCTTGTCCTCATAGGCTTATGACCATCTTTTAAAGCAATGTGCATGCGTTCCAACACCAAAGGTCCCTATAGCCCAATGGTTCTCAACCTTCCTAATGCTGCAATCCTTTAATACAGTTCCTCATCTAGTGCTGACCCCCAACCATAAATTTTTGTTGCTACTTCATAACCGTAATTTTGCTATTGTTATGAATAATAATATAAACATTTGATATGTAGGATATCTGTTATGCAACCCTGTGAAAGGGTCCTTCAGCCCCCAAAGGGGTCATGATCCATAAGCTAAGAACTACTGCCATAGCCAATAGCAATTACAAAGTCTCTTAACTGTGACTCCTACAAAATAAGCAACTTAAGTACTTCCAATAAAATGGCGCCGAGTAAGCATTCCCATTTCAAACAGGAAGAATAGGGCACTGCACCAAAGCAAGACCAAAACTCAGTAGGGCAAACACCAAATCCTACAGTCTGGTTCTCACATCAGAAACTTTTAGTACAATCATCTGGGCTCCAAATGGGCTGGACGGCTTCACTCCTCCAGCTCTACTGCCTACAACACACATAGCCTCACTCCTGTGTGTGTTGGCTGGCTCCATTCATCCCGTCAGCTCTCCTTGGCAGACATCCCATGGTCCTAGTTATCTCCAGTGCCCCCAGGCCACCTTTGCAGTTGCACGCACTGCCTTTTCAGGACCTCCGTGTGGGGATTCTGATTCTTGCACATATGACCTCAGTGGCTCCGCAGTATCACTGCAGATAAGGACTCCATGACTGCCTCTAAGTTTTCATTTTTAGTGATAACCAAACCAGTGCCATGTAGATGATGCTGTGTGCCAGTTCATGATGTAGTCCAGCTGCCCTGTACCACAGTCATAGCAACAGCCGTATGCTTTCTGGGCCAACTTTGGTGAAACACTTCCTTAGGTGGCTGTGTTTGAGCAGAGGACACCTTGAGCTTGGGCTTTCTCCTTTCAAACAAATTTAGACCGTCATGAAACGGAGCCTCTGATAGGTGGGTCTTGCTCTCAGGGTGCCTTTCTCCTTTATCCCTGTGCAGTGTAGGAGGTTCTTCTGTGCTGCTGTCTTATTTAATGATTACACTGTCACTCATTACTGTCCCGGATGCTCTCCTAACTTGAACTTTCCTCTGCTAAACAAGTTAATCTATTAGCTTTAAATTCAACTTCATTCAGGTTCTTAGTTTATAGTCAAAATGAAGCCAGATTCTGTGGGATGATGTCACAGGTGAGGCAGGAACAAGATAGGTGAAGGCCTGTCATTGGACGAGAAGGAAGGATGGGCAGGAGAAAAGTTTGAAGGAAGAGGAGGAGACTGGAACGGAAAGGAGGAAGAGACTGGAGGGAAAGGGAGAGAAGCCGTGGCAGGACAATATGGCGGATGACGTTAAGATCCCACGCTGTACCTTTACAGGTTGTTATAAATGTTTTTAAGGGATAGATGTGTATTGGGTTTTGTATGATTAGGTGGGCAATAATATCTTATCAGTTGGGCCAAAGGTTATTGTATTGTGTGTTCTTTTATGTGTCGGTTTGAGTGTAGGAAAGTGTGCGATGGCTGGAGACACTGGGCTGCCACTGCGGGGTTTGGATTTGTTTCCATCAAGATATCTAGCAGATATCTTGGGACACTGTGGTGCCGGACCTAAAGGGGGTAAAAGACCTTTTATATTTTTTATATTTTTACAACAACAAGATTCTTACCCAAATATCACATGAATGAATGGTCTCTGGCCCAGTTCCTGGTAGTCTTTGGTTCTGTCTGATAGCTCATGGGCTGGACCTCCCCTTCTGTGTTTGTTCTGCACTCTTGTACTCTAAGGCCCTATCAGAACAATCCATGAGGCACTGTTTCCAGCCTCCCAGGGCTTTTTTAGTCCTAAGTGCCAGACTCTTCCACATTCCACCATTTCCAAAGGCCTAAGAGCCTTGTGGTCAGGGTTATCTAGCAATGACCCCACTCTTGGCACCAATTTTCTATCTTCCTTTCTCTTCCTGTTGGTATAAAATGCCCTGACAAAAGCAACTTATGGGAGAAAGGGTTTACTTTAGCTCATAGTTCAAAGGAACATAAGATGGCCTGAGCTTGAGGTCACACTGCATCCGGTCAGGAAGCAGAGAACAACAGATGCTAGCACTCTGCCTGCTTTATTCATAGCACACACTTTAGAATCCCCACCTAGGGAATAGTCTTCCCCTATCAATCAACATAATCGAAATAATTCTTCACAGACCTTCTCAGAAAGCAACCTTCATCTACATTGTAACATACAAGTTCACTTGGAGGCTTTCCTCCTTTCCACTCTGGGTCCTGCCAGGGTGACGCCGCTAACCATCACACTGACCAAAATTTGAACTGACAACCTCTGTGTCTTTCACTCTGTCTAGTCTCTGATTTTGTGGAAAACATAATTATAAATTGTCAGGAAGAAAATCAGAGGGAAGCAAGAGACATGTTTCTTGAATACCTAGCATGTGCCTGTGGTAGGGGATTTGAAGAATAGTAACATAAATACAGACATATATAACACACATTTCACACGAAAAGCCTAGGAAAAATTGGGGATTTGGGTTCTATGGACAGCTCAGTTGTATACATGTCTTTGGCATTAGTGTTTTCATCTGTTGTATACCACTGTAAAAGGACATCTTTCGTCTACATCAGAGTTTGCTTAGAAGACAGCAGATTGAATAATTTGTCGTGTTTCACCTATTCTAACCTTCGAGATCTGTTAGTGATCTCTGAGTAGCCCTAGTAAGAAAACAAGAATCTCAGGGGGCTTTATGTCAAGAGTGCTTTCCTTAGCTATTTCATTTTAGTCTTATTTTAACCAATCATGTAGTGCAATGAGTATATTCCAGTCTTCTTTCAAATATGTTTCACTCCTTTGCTATGGTTTAAACGTTATATCCCCTCCAACATCCATGTTGAAACGTAATCCCCAGTTAAGAGATGGGGTTTCTCAGAGATAATTAACTGTAGAGGGCCTCACTTTTATTCATGGGGCTACTACTCTATTATAAAGAGGTGGGAGGAGCTATCTAGGCTTCTCTTCCTCCTCTTCCATTATTGTGAGGTAACACACACACATTCCCTCAGATGACATAAGCCATCTTAGAAGAAACAGAAAGACAAGACTCTCACCAAACACCAAACACACTGGCCATTTGATCTTGAACTGCCAGCCTTTGAAACTCTGAGAAATACATTTCTTTTCCTTATAAATTACCCTGCCTCAAGTGTTTTGTCATGGTAGTGTATAATCTACCAAGCACAGCAACTATAAAATCCCTTCCTTAACAATAAGCAAATGCCTTTTGCCTTTAGCCAATTGGTATGTGTTCCTTTGCATAAAAATAGACCCAGCTGTGTTTGTTTTGCTTTATATCTCTCGTGGTCTTTATTACTATAACTTGGCTACATTTGATATTTGAACAGTACCTCATAGATTATTAGATTTATTCTCAATTATCAACTCATTTTGGAAGAATTAGGATCAAACAGGATGGGCTTTTGAACCATCGAGGGTCTGCCTCGGTCACCGAAAGCTGGGTCTCTGGATAAAGCATTGCATCTGTCAACAATCCATTGATTTAAAGGCCAGGAAGTTTTTTAAACCAGTCTTTTATGGTGGTTGGCTCTTCCTCATTATATAGGCATTAGCTTAAATATTACCTTCTTAGGGAACCTGGGCAATCTAAGAATTACTCTGGATTAGTCTCTTTTTAGAATTTAGCACAGACTAAAATAAGCTAGATGATTTATTATATGTGTTGGCCGATCAGAGACTGGTAGTAGCTTCATGAAGTGGATGAAGCCTTGTCTAGCTCCGCTACTCAACACTGTCTCTCTAGCATCTGGGAATGGCTGTGGCATCATAGCTTCCCTTGATCAGTCTTCCTTGGAGAGAGAGAGAGAGAGAGAGAGAGAGAGAGAGAGAGAGAGAGAGAGAGAGAGAGAGGGAGGGAGAAGGACAGGGAGAGGGAGAGGGAGAGGGAGAGGGAGAGGGAGAGAGAGAGAGAGAGAACTGGAAAACCCCAAAGATGATTAGCTACCCTCTGGGAGAAGTATTTGCGCATATCACACAGGCCTCTGGGGGACAGGAAGATGGGCTCACTGCGGCTATGTTGCCATCACACTGTGGATCCCTGAAAATTGACGACCCTCATGCTCTGTGATGGTGTATAATAGACCCCATGTGTGAGGTACGATGGTACAGGGTGACCATCTGGCTGCTGTCAGTTCCCAGGCCTTCCCTGTGCATCTCTGAAAACAATCCCATCACCTAAAGTCATGCCTCAAAGGCGGAAGAGAGGAAAGATGGTCCCCTAGAAGTCTGGCTTGTCAGAGATCTCCTGAGGACTCTGCAGTTTCTTGAGTCTCCAATTTTTATTTTAACATTCCTACAAATTTTGGGCTGAGTACCAACACACCTGTTTGTATTTCTCTTAACACAGGAATACTTTAAGTTTGTCATCATCTGTGAGATTTGTGTCATAGGAAAACGGTGCTCTCCTAGCTCCTCATCCCAGGCTTGGCAATCATACCTAAGGGGCACACATGTACAGTGTGTGACACTCATTTTTCCTTTGTAGTACACTTGCCTCTGACTGGAACTCTCGGTACAGCTTCTTTGTTGTTCAGTGAGCGCTCACTGAGCATCTACCACGTATGAGACTACAATCCATCGAGACTACAAAACGGGAGGTATCTTAACAGGACAGAACAGGACAAAAGAAACAGAAACCCACTGTGGTGATTGTTAAGCTAAGGGAAGAGAACTCTGGATGTTAAGGGAAATGTAAAACTGTCGAGTGAATTTAAAGTAGGTGATGGGGAAGATTCTCCAAGATAAAATAGTCCAAAGAACAGGCAGGGTAGAATGTGGGGTGGAGATATTCATTCCAGGCCAGGAAGAGACTATGCCTTGAGGACAGGGGATGTACACCACGTGGTAAGTAGCAATGCTGGAATAGAGAGCTGATGAGGAAGGGTGTGTGTGTGTGTGTGTGTGTGTGTGTGTGTGTGTGTGTGTGTATGTAAGGGAAGCAGGAAAAGGAGAGAGAGCCTGAGCACTCAGTGAAGGGATAATGAAGGCCCCCTGGTAAGCCATTTATAATGGAAGGAGAGAGAAAGCCACAGAGGAGCTGAGCATGGTGATCCCAGCCCTCAAGAGAAGCAAAGGCAAGAGGTGCTCTGCAAACTCGAGGCCAGACAGGTTTACATAGTAGGAATCTGTCTTGAAAACAACCACCA
This sequence comes from Rattus norvegicus, assembly GCF_021556685.1. Classification (NCBI taxonomy): domain Eukaryota; kingdom Metazoa; phylum Chordata; class Mammalia; order Rodentia; family Muridae; genus Rattus; species Rattus norvegicus. The sequence continues at coordinate 60,799,818 of NC_141537.1, forward strand.
TGGCAACTCTCCCCTCCAAAACAAACAAACAAACAATTGCAGGAGGGTTGAACATTTTAGAAGAATTGGTTTAAAGTTGCATGGAGGGTCAGGTGCGGAGAAGCCCCTGGGGCCTCAAACCTACTTGAAGAACTACAGGCACTGAGTAAAGCTGTGAGCTGGACAGTGGCTCCCCAGGGAAGAGCACACCAATTGTTGTCCAAAGGGTCACACCTGAAAACGTATATTCAGGTAACATTAGATGGACCCAACAGGTTATATTGGAGAATAAATATTTATATATAAGTCCATAAATGCAATATGAATGAAGGAAAAGGTGGCCCTGAATCTGAAGGGTAGGGACAGCTATACAGAAGGTTTGGAGGGAGGAAAGGGACCGGAAAAATATTGTAATTAAGTTACAATCTCAATAAGAAGAATTGGTTTAGGGGTTGGGGATTTAGCTCAGTGGTAGAGCGCTTGCCTAGCAAGTGCAAGGCCCTGGATTCAGTCCCCAGCTCCGGAAAAAAAAAAAAAGAGGAAGAATTGGTTTATATCCATTTTTTTTCACAAAGTTTGGTCAGGAACTATATAATTCTATGCCTAGAAAAACAACAACAACAGCAGCAGCAGCAGCAACAACAACAACAACAACAACAAGAGAAAGAAGAGAAATTAGCAAGTTGTGGGTCCTCTAACTGGAGTGAATCACCAGCTTACCTTCTCCCTTTTAGAAACACTCTTTCCCTCCAAGATAATCTCTCTGTAGCTAACTTCCTCCATGGCAGGCAGTTGTCTAAGTCAAGTCAGTGACTAGACTAGAGCATTACCTCAGAGGTTATACCCATTCCCAACAAAGTCTCACACTTAAAGTATGTGGAATCTTCAACACTGAGTATGCTTGTGACCTAGCTGACCTTTCTAATGGTATCACAGTAGAGGCTCTACTAAAATTTCACCAATGGAAATAAAGCCAATAAAGAATTGGAGAGAGCTGATGGGCAGGTTAATGACCATAATCAAAGAGAGTAAAACTATTGGATCATTTATTGAGAAACTCTTTGTTTGAGGTTTGTCATCCTCCGGTTGACACAGTGATGGGATCCAAATTTCCAGGAGTCCAACCTCTTAGGCAAGGAGTGACACAATTTTGGGTAATGACAATGGGTGCAAGGAAATATTTATAACCCTGACAAACAGGTACTTGACAGGGGAGCATTATCTAACTCTGCCACGTATTTAGACCAGATGTTCCTTTTGTGATAAAAAGCTGGGATGATGCCTACTGTCAGGCTTTCTGAACAGTTGTATGCTGTGTGTGTGTGTGTGTGTGTGTGTGTGTGTGTGTGTGTGTGTGTGTGCGCGCGCGCGCGTGTGCTCATTATTCCTTCTGAAGAGGACACATCTTTTCTCAAGCATCTCCCTCTTTCCAAACATTTGAGCTAAATTTATGTTAATATTAAAAGCAAGCAAATTTACCACCCGAGACAAATGACACACAGCTTTCCAACTCTAAGAGTGTTTTCCTGGTACGTGGGTGAATATCATTTCTGAGTATATCAATACCATAAGACTATTAGTAAGAGAGGCTCACGAGAAATGTTTACAATGAAGGACATTAGAGACTGATAGCTGAACATACTAGCTTTTCTTTTTTGGCCTCCACCTGACTCTTGAACACGGTGACAAGGACATTTTTTTTTAACCCCAGGACAACTGTAGAGACAAAGGCCATGCATTATTATCGCACTTCAATTCTCCTCACTTCTGTTTTCGTAAAGGATTTATAAACAGGCTAGGGCAGTGGTTTCCAAAGTCGGAAAGGTATTCTCTTTCCAAGCTCATCTAATTTTCCCTTCCTGTTCTATAACTAAGATTTTTTTTTTTCAAAATGTCCTTGGCTTTGTCTTTACCTGTGCTTGTAAGAAAAGTCCTCTGTGCCACTCCTCTTCCAGCCTCCCAGGAAAGCCTCCTTGGGAGGGTCAGCTAGGAAAGGACAGCGTGGGAAACCTGAGGAAGCGGCCTCCAACCAGCCAGTCACGGCCCTGCGCGGTTGGGCTCATGGCGCGGCCCCTTTAAGAGCAGGCCACGTCCCCGCCCTCCTCCTGGCGGGGCTGGCAGTCGGCGGCGGCCGCTACGGTGCTGACAAGATGGCGGCTGGCGGGGCTGTTGCTGCGGCGCCCGAGTGCCGGCTTCTGCCCTACGCGCTGCATAAGTGGAGCTCCTTCTCCTCCACCTACCTTCCCGAGTAAGTGCGGGGCCCTGCGCTCGAGCTGTCGGCGCTGCTCGGCCAGAGCGCGGCCGGCCCGAGCGTGCGGTGGAGGGGAGCGGAGCCCTGAGGCCCAGGCGGGGCCTGTGAGAGGAACGCGCGGCCTCCGGAGCGTCTCGGTGCGGCGGCCGAGAGCTCCGGCCTGGGGGGCCGAGGCCAGGGTGAGGGCCCAGGAGAGAGCTCGGGGCGGCGGCGAGGCGGGCCTGCGCAGCGGGAGTTGAAGCGGAGCGGGGCTCCAGGCCCGGTCCGCCGGCGAGCCGCCCCCGCCGTCGGAGGTGGTCAGGGCGACGGGGGGCCGGGTCTTTCCATGACCGCTCGGACGTGCAGCACCAGAGTTCCCGAGCCCGTATTAAAAGTGCTTAGCTCTGCAGGAGTGGCGAGAGAAGTTGCGGAGTCCATCTGCATCCTGGCAAGAACTTGGAGGACTGGCAAGAGGGGTGTCTTTGCTTTGGGGGCTGGAAGTTCTGAAAAAGATAGGGAAGGAGGGCAGGTCTGGAGGAGTGCCGCTTGTCCTGGAGAACCACCGTCGCAGCAGAAATGGCTTTATGAACCGAACGTGTAACTGGTACAATTTTGTGTTGCTATTCAAATTAAATTGCCACATCTCGGGGTGGGTACTCAACGGTGATTGTTTTCCATTTGTATTTTAAAAATTCCTCACGTCTTTTCAGATTTGATTTCTCAAGTCCAGTCCAGTCAGGGCAGCTGCAGGTGAAGAGTCAAGTCTCCCTTGACTGCCTATCTGCCCTCCTATCCACCCGGTCAAGGGTTGGCACTGAAGCAGTGTAGCTCTGGCTCGATGAAGGCTGACCTGTGGTCTGATCTGGCCGGTTGTGGCCTGTTGATGGCTGGTGTATGGCCACATCTCTGATTGATGTTGGAAGCCAACTTTTAATTTGAGGGTGAGCTGGATAAACACTAACCTTCAGTTGGAGTGGACTTGTGGCTGTTCGTTATGTGAACTAATGGGGGATTTTTGGTGGGCTTTTCTTTGGAGTTTTGTTGTTTTTTAGTTTGTTTTGACCAACTGCTTTGAATCTGAAGATAACATTTTCTGTGTCGCTGCTGCAACCCCCCACGCCCCTTTAGTTAGACACTTTAGGTTGTCTGCCTTTCCTTTACATTCTGGTGTAGGCATGAGACTTGGATATCCCAAATCCCAGTCGAGTTACCTGTTGTACGGACATATTAAGTAGGAAGGCATTTCCAAAAGTAGTTGTTGCTCTGATGGGATCGTGGCTTTAGTCAGCCTCCAATTTGGAGCGGCCGGCACCTGCTGTTAAGAGTTAGACTGTAGCTGGAAGGAGCCATTACTATAGTTTCCTTAAGGACACAGAGAAAACAGCATTAGTGCATCTTGTTTACCTCCAACGACATTTCAAACATGCAGCATAGTTTTTATTTTAAAGCACTTTAGAGTTCAGTAATCCGAAGTTTTTCCTTTGAAGGAGTGTAGTTGAGTGTTAGGTTAGGAAACTTGAGTTTGAGAATTTCATCAGGCAGGCTGGTATGTGTCTGTCTCAGTTGTGAAATTCTTGGTTCTGAACTTAGGTTAGCAAGTGTGGATGCTATATCTTTGTATGACAGAAAATTTAAGAAAAGAGATTGATCCCCCCACCCCTAAAATCACCTCTAATGGGGTGAAACAGTGGAAGGCATTATGTAATGCCTTAAGCAGGTGGGTTTTTTTGTTTCTTGTTTTTTGTTTTTAAAGGCCTAGCCACCATTGTTGAAATTGTTCAGAAAAGATTTATTGAAGAAATCTAGGCATTTAGGGGTGGTGGTAATAATTACAAAAATGGTGATTATTTATGCCTTTCATATTGCTAATCTTTACTAGGAATACTTCAAGTGTTTTCAGCTCATTTAAACCTTACCAGTCTTTTAAAGAATCCCAAAGAACTGGGCCTGGTGTTGGGCCTGGACGAGATGCCTGCAGCTTGGGAAGCAGAAGCAGGAGGATCAGAAGGGTGAGGTCATCCTCAGCTACCTAGTAAAGTTCAGTCAGCCTGGGCTAGATGAGATCTGTGTTGTCACCCTTGACCCCAAGTCTCCATTTTCCAGATGAGGAAACAGGCATAAGAGGTTCAAATTTGCCTATGGTCATCCACTCAGATGAGGACAGAGTTGAATCCAGAGAACCTGCTCCACAATTCATGACCCAGTGTGCTTTCTTTACTTCTTCTGTCCAAGTGTTTGTGGAGATTGGATAGGATTCTAAAGGTGTTTGTGTTTTAGTTGTTTAACGACATGTAGGGGCTGGAGAGATGACTCACTGAGTGTGTATTGTGAACAAGCTTGAGGACCTGAGTTCAAATGCTAGCATAGACAGCCTTGTATGGTGTACCTGTAACCCCATTGCTCTTGGTGGGGTAGAGACTGGAGGATCCCTGGGGCTAACTGGGTACTAGCTTCTAGGTTTAGTGAGAAAAGGAACAGGTGGAGAGTGATGGAGTAGGAAGTCCTGTGTCCTCCTCTGGCCTCTCAGGCACACACAGTTATCTGTACACATAGGTGCACATATACCACATATGGGTAGGACCCTCCCCCCATGAAGTCATGAAAAGGATTTCAATCTCAGATTTCTTTCTAGGACTTCTATTTCTTTTTTCTAATGCAGAAAACCATTTCTCCTTTTAACTCCTAAGATTGATTTGTACCTTAAAATGTTAAAACAAGTCTAAATAAAGATCACACGTTTTTTTAATTTAAAGCTAACTCAGTGGTCTTTTGTTTTTCAATGTGTTTAAATGAATTTTCCTGTATTTTACTTTTTCATCTCAAATTTATACCTAATTTTGGAATTGAGAGAGGGACATGTAAGTGATAGTTGATATTGAACATACTACATATAAAAACATTTTATAAATCATTGAGCTGTATTCTTAAATGTTTATTGTTGTAGGCTGTAGTGATGTTGGTGATTGTTTATTGGGTTCTTAGTGTTTTGTTTAGTCTTAGGCACAAATGTGCAGTGAGTTTCATATGTTCTACAGCTGAGGAAGCTGAGGTCAATATGTAAGATACTTACTTGCCCACATTGTACAGCTTTCCAGAGGCTTGTCAATAAGCAATTATTAAGCATTTTCGGTTCTCGATTGTTCTGTGCAATTAGATATGTTTAGTCTTCACCCTGACACCAATATGAACGTGATATATTTTACAGCTAGGGAATCTGAGATTTAGAGAGGTTAACTTGTTTAGGTCTGAGATCAAAAAGCATCGGAGAGAGAATTCTGGTTCCCAGTTGGTGAACTGTTTAGGAAGGATTAGGAGGTGTGGCCTTGTTGGAGGGAATATGTCACTGGGGGTGGGCTTCCATGGCAGGTCCAGTCTCTGTCCGTGTGTGCCCCCCTCACCCCCCGCACTCTTCTTCTCTCCCTGTGCCTCCCACTTGTAAACTCTCAGCTACTGCTCCAGTACTCTGTTTGCCTGCCTACTGCTATGCTCCCTGCTATTGACGCTCACCTCTGAAACTGTAAGTAAGCCCCAGTTACAAGCTTTCTTTTACAAGTTGCCTTGGTCATGGTGTTTCTTCACTGCAGTAGAGAAGTGTCCAAGATGGGCACTTACTGTTATCACCTGTGCTGTTGTGGAACAAATGGATTTAGATGGAGAAAACTGCCCGTTTACTTGTAGCAGCTTCATGTGCCTTCTTCCTTTTCATTGTCCACCTCCCCTCCCATCTGACTTAGGTAGTCTCCATTAGAAGAATCATAAGACTTAACTCCTGTTCTTCAAATGTAACTTAACATACTGTTTACTAGGACGCCTTGTGTGCCCTAGTCTTCCTCCCTAAGGCTATCTCCCACCTCTGTGATTGAGTACTTGAGTAAGTGCCTGTCTGATATATCACATATTACAGCTTTTAGCCATTTGTATGGTTACTTGCTTAATATCTATTTCCCTCAAGTGGATCTTGAACTCCATAAGGAGTATGTAGTGACCCCCCATGATTGTGTCTGAACATAATGTTTATTAATGAATAGATGAGTGAATTAATTAGCTATTTTTTTTATATTTCTATTTTTTAAGTACTATTTTGGTTCGGGGTGGAATATCATGTTGACTTATTCAAAATAGAAAATAATTTATTTTAAATGTCTTAAGTGGTTTTCAACAAAGGTTGAGAGTATCTTAAATGAAATGGGCAAGGATATAATGTTTGGAAGGACTTGGAATAGACTTTCTAATCTGTGTCTTTGAGATATTTATTATGAAGTTATTTAAGATTTTACAGATGATATTTCTAATGAGACCTTTATTTCTAGCTCAGTTTAATGCAGAATTTGATTTTCCAAATAACAATAATTTAGAGGATTAGTACCCACATTTTGATTACTTTTAGGATATGGTTTCTTCTAGTTCCTTGATTATAAGTGTTTTTAGTTTTTTTTAATGTAATACTGCTCTTAACGTATAATGTATGTACAGTACATTTTAGCTACTTAAAGTAACCAGATCAGTGAGGTTTAGTATAGTGAGAGATAAATGTTACACCTTTTTGTAGTCTGTAGAGAGCAGTACCCCTTGGCCACCCTTCTCTCTGTAAGCAGTTCCTCCAGTGCCTCTCCAGGAAGATTGCCTGCTCCAGGTCTTTCGGATAGATGGAGTGATGAAAGGCATTCTTTCATTATTGACTTTTTCCTGGGGTCCTGGTTTTAAAGATCACAATACTATATCATATGTCAGTGCCATACATGTTTTCTGACTGGTAATATGAATATGTATAGAGGTATCGCAGTTTGTATATCCATTAGTTGATGGGCATTTGGATTCTATCTATATTATGAACAATGCTTCCATAAACATTGTTTATGTGAGTGTAATATTTTGGTTTCTTTTGCATGTATGCCTAGGGGTAGAATTTTTAGATTTAACTATTTGTGCAACTGTCAGGTTTTTGTTTTTTGTTTTGTTTTGTTTTTGGTCAGTTCTCTTTTGTCCTTTGTTATTAAAGAAGTGCCTAAAAACTACTTAATTACTTAATATAACTTTATAAACAAAAGCTCTATATTGACATGACCATATGGGATTAGATTATCTTGCCTTTAACTCAATTGTACTACTTTTTATGACAGGTTAGTCTTTTATCTTCCTTTATTTTTGTTGAGTGTATGTGACTATGTGTATGTGATTGTGTGAGTATGAGTGTGTGAATGTGAGTGTGATTGTGTGTGAGTGTATGTATGAGTGTATGAGTGAGTGTGTGTGTGAATGTGTGTGTGAATGTTGTGTGTGTATGAATGTTGTGTGTGTGCTCTATACTTTCATCCTTGAAGATCCTTTCCTCCTCCCTATTAATGTGTATACTTTTCACATATTAGTGCTGAGAATTTGATTGAAATTTGGCTTTTAGAATTATATTATTTAAGGATGTGGCATACAGCTTTATTTCCAGCATTCAGGAGGCAGAGGCAGGTGGATCTCCAAGTTTGAGGCCAGGTTGTTCTATATAGCAAGTTCCAGGCCAGCCTAGAAAACAGAAAAACCCTGTCTCAAAACAAACACAATTTATATTGTTTATATATACAATATATAAAATATGAGTGGGTTGGGGATTTAGCTCAGTGGTAGAGCGCTTGCCTAGCAAACGCAAGGCCCTGGGTTCGGTCCCCAGCTCCGAAAAAAAAAAAAAATATGAGTAAGATATTTCTGAAAGGGTCGAAAGTTGTTTATGAACTCGTTCCTCATATAAACGGAGGCATATATTTTTAAAGTGTTCTAACTCTAGATCACTTTAATTTCTCCCAGATCTTAGAATTTTGGGTAGTTGAAAATTCATACATTTAGGTCTTTGGCATTTGTTGAATGAAGTCTTGATTTTCAACAGACTGTGATACTTTGGATGATAAATTTAAAGACAGATTTTTAAAAATATTTTCTTGCTATATTATAGAATTTGAGTTGCAATTAGAGAGCTTTTCAGATTTCTGGCTATCTTTACCACAAAGAATAGGGTACTTTGTTGGCTTCTGGGTACTCGTTGGGCCTGTTGGAAGGTAAAGGGTGAGAATATCTGATGATGCTGTAGTCATCATTGTTCAGTAGAGTGGCTGAGTTGAAGGTAATAAAGGCTGAGTTTAGAGTTTCAGTGGAATAGTACTGCTAAGCTCTTATTTTGTTTACACTCACTTATAAAAGGAATGGCACAACAAGTATCATAAAATGCAAAAAGGAGTGCTGAAGTGTGAAGATGGCAGTCTGTGGAAACATTGTTACTAGAGGGTTCAGGTCTTTATGTCTTGGACAGAGAATTGAACAGGACACAGAAAGGGAGAGGTGAAAGTGTAAGTTTATTAAAAGTGCGAGTATTCGAGTATTCGTGCAGAGTGCATCCCACAGTATGGAAGCAGGCTCAAGCAAGCCTATGACTCAAGAGCCAGGAGTTCTTTTCTGGGAGTTCTTTTTATAACTGTAGGTGGAGGGAGGAGACAACCTCCAGGGGGTGGATTTTTACCCTGATTGGCAAGCGGGCTGCTATAAGTTCTGTTGATCTGCATCTAAGCGTGCTGTATATCCTATAATTTTGAGCTTATGGATGTCTTGAGTATGCAAGATGGTAAACAGAAAGTTTTCCTGACAGACCATCATAAGGACAGGTTGGCATTAGCTGTACCTGGTTCCAATGTCAGTCTAAGCTGGCTTCTTTAGATTTCTTTGTACTATGATGTGCCTGTCCATAAATTATCCATTAGAGAGGAGGTTCCAGGTGTTGCCTTACTGAGAAGGGACAGATAAGAATATATTTCATGAACAGGTGCTGTAAGTCACTGAGTCTTAGACTTGTGTGTCTCAAAATATTGGCCAGTTTGTTAGGACCATCCTAGCAAATATGCCTTGAATGTTCTTATTTAAAGATACATTTTTATTTATGTCTCTGTGTGTTCATGAATGTGTGACACCTATGTGCTGGTGCTGGCACTGTTAGAACATAGATGAAGGCCTCAGATCCTTAGGAGCTGGAGTTGCAGGGAGTCGCATGTCACCAGACATGAGCGCAGGAAGAACAGCAACACTTTTTAGTCCCAGAGCCATCTCTCTAGTCCTTAAACTATTATTTGCTGGTAGAAAGATTGATGGCTCAATTGTCTGAAGGTTGAACAACGATGCTGGTTACCTATAATCTTAACTTCAAAGTCATCTTTGATTTGCTTACATTCTCTATAATTTGAAGATAAGTAAAGCACTCTGAATTTATGTATATTATCTATAACCCATATGTGCCATATGACCATCTTAGTGATTGATAAGGGAAGAATGAACATTTTAGATGCATAGGAAATTACTCCCCTGTCCTTTGAAGAGTTGTTGCAATAAACTAATAGGAGAAAAGGCCCATCATTTTATTAATATGCAAAAGGAAAATGTCAAATCTTGGGGGAAGGCTTTTGTGTACTTACTACCCCCAGCATAATATATGTATTCCTTTTCTATAAAGGTTAAGGAAATGGGGGAATGTTAATCATTTTAGGAAAGTAGTAATGCTTTAGTGGAACTCAATGGGCTTGGAGAACACACTGTGGCTTGAATAAAATCTGCTGCGCCCACAGAATAGATGACAGTGGTTTGTAAATTATTCTTTATGGGATTGAAATAGAAGATAAGTGGCATTTGAAAAGAGTGTGACTAGGTATATAAACAGAGTTCAATCTTTGTCCCTGTGATAAGAATTTGGTTTTCTCTTATTAGTGAAATTTCAGTGAGAGACTGAAGGCAATTGTGTTCCCCTTTGGCAGGTCCAGTCAGGATAGGAAGATAGTGGGTATGTCAGAAAACCTCTCCATGTGCTGGGAAGGGTAAAATAAAGTCAGAGGGACCTTGATTCTGAAATATGCTGTTGCCTTTTTTTAAAAATATTTATTTTTATTTATATGAGTACATTGTAACTGTCTTTAGACACAAACTAGAAGAGGGCATCGGATTCCATTACAGATGGTTGTGAGCCACCATGTGGTTGCTGGGAATTGAACTCAGGACCTCTGGAAGAGGAGTCAGTGCTCTTAACTGCTGAGCCATCTCTCCAACCTGCCCTGTTGCCTTTTAGGCTGATAAAGTTCTAGTCTTCAGGCTGTCATTTCTCAGCCCCACACAGTTAAATTGCTCTGCCCAATCCTGTGAGTATGATGTAGTTGTGGACTCATTTAATTTTACATGAACAGATCTGTAGAATGGCTTTAATAGGAGCATATTACTCAGTGACTCGGTTCGGAAATGTTTGTGGGGTACTGTATACAGGGGTGGGTGAGATGGGTGGCTCAGTGGGTAAAAGCACTTGCTGCACAGCCCATGGCCTGAGTTTGATCCAAAGAACCCATGAAAGGAGAGGACTGGCTCCACACAGTTGTCCTCCTGCCTGCACACAGAAGTTATGGCACATCATGTTCCTCCTTCATGTATGCATGTACATGCACATATGTACATACTAATAATAAGTAAAAGTGTTTTAGAAGATAGCACGTAAGTCTAGCTCTTTGAAATCTACAACAAAAATGGTTTTATGGTTGATGGTCTCCCTTATGTTAAGGTTTAGTATATGGTATTGAAAATTTTAACAGTTCTAAGATAAGAATAGTTAATATAGTTTGTACATTCTTGTGAGTATTTTGGGGTATTTCTGAGAAATAACACTGAAAAATACTTTCCAATATGTATCAGGACTTTGGCCTTGGTCAAAGATACTGTCATGGGAGTGTGTTGTCAGTGAGTGAGTAGCTTGGGATTAGTGGAAGTTTGCTTGGCCTCTCATTAGTACAGTTTAAATTAGTGGACTCCACTGAGGGAGGACGGCCAGCTCTAGAAAGAAAGAGGTGTGTGGTGGGAAGTGCAGTGTGATAGGACACGGAACAAGGAGGTGCTCTGGCCCAGTCCTGATTCTCTACAGCAGTCTGATTCTCGTATTCTCTCTTCTCATACAGTGTGAGTGGTGTAGGGGTCGATGGTCTTTGGAAAGGGATGGCATAAAGTTGACAGAACAGAAAAACTTTTAGGTTAGCATTCACTGCTTCGGGTTCCATTTTAGTTTCTGCATGCATGTGTGCCATTATACTTTTTAAAGATTCGTCCCCCTCATTCCCCTTTTCTAGACTTGGTCCAGCTTCTACCTTTTTTCCAGTTAGCTTTCTGCATTCCCATATAGCTCATTTTCCTCTCTGTATCATGTCTTTTAAGATGTTTTAGAATAAATTTTAAAAGTCAGGCATCACACCCCAGTAATGCAGTAAATTGAATGATTGCCCAGAAAAATATTTTGATTAGTAAAGTTACCTACATATAGGGGAGGGGGAGGGGAATGGGGATGCGATAGGGGGCTTATGGATAGGAAACCAGGAAAGGGAGTAACATTTGAAATGTAAATAAAAAATATCCAATAAAAAAAGAAAATTGGAAAAAAAACACGTTACCTACATATAAATGAGCCTAGTAGGGTGGCTGGGCATAGTTTGATCTCTTAAATATTTATACACTTTTTGTATGTACTGTTGTTTTGTTTAATACAAATGAATGTGTATATTAAAACCAGTAAGCCTTTCCTAAGTCACGTTCATTTTTAATAATTTTTACTTTAGGTCGAAGTAGGGCAATCCTTAGTATTGGAATATGCATGAGACAATTTTTCAGTTTGATTTTTGACCACTGAGAGTTTCCCCATCTATCTCTGCACTGGAATGCTTATTTTCTTTCATTGGCATGCTTTCCCCAGTGGTTACTCTGTTTGCTTGTGTGGAGTATGTAGGCAGGGTTGTGTCCCCAGAGAGCTTTGAATCCTTAGAGATAATTATCACAGGCGCAAACATGCTCAATTCCATGGTGATAATAAGCTGAGTCAGTCTTTCCTTTGTGTGATAGTAAGTAGGTCCTACAGTGACCTTGTGTTTGCATCCAAAATGTCCAGGCTCTATTTGCACTTACGTATTTCTCTCAATCTGAGTGAAGAAGGGCACACTACATTATCTTTTGCCTCAGTGACAGTCTGCCACAAATTACAGCATAAAATAATACATTTATTACATAATACTTAAGTGACAAGGGTTTGGGCATAATTTAGAAGGGTGTTCTGCTCCAAGTCTCTTACAGGACTTCAGTCATGTTCTGCTTCACCAAAGCCAGCTAGGGAGAGTCTATTAGTAAGAGCTAAGTCACTTTTATGTATCTGGAGTTTAGAAATGGCACTACATTGCATTCTTTTGTTATGTTGTTTGAAATAAGTCTCTAGGCCATTCTCCAATAGAGATAGGCCACATGAAGAGGTAAATACCAAGAAGTCATTTGGAGCCTTTGGAATTGCTGTGCTAGAGATGTGTTCTCCTTATAGCTTCATCGATGTCAGTGGTGCGTTAGTAACAACTGATGTCACTTCCACTTCCAGCTTTCTCTGTCACTGTTTGACTCAGAATCTAAACACTCGTATTGTTATGTTCCTTTAACATTCTTTTATCAAGAAGTCTTTCCATCCTCTTGCCATTTTTTTTTAATTCATTGGGGTTTGTTGTTGTTTGTTGGTTGGTTTTGTTTTATTCTTTTAAGACAGGCTCTAGTATATCCTAGGGTTTTCTCAATCTGTAACCAGGTATGACCTAGAACTTCTGACTCTTAGCCTTTTACCTTTATATTGCTGAGAATATAGGTGTTTGCTATCATGCTCAGTTAGTTTATTAGGAGTTAAGAATTGAACTCAGGGCTTTGTGCATGTTACTAGCTAGGCAAGCTACTAACTTGAGCTATATCCCTACCCTTACCAACTGCTGCTTTTAAAGAAACTGTCATTTGCCCTGAAAGGACTTTTATATTTGTGTATGTCTAGTTGCTTTTTCATACTAGCATTTAACTACTTTCTCTAGTTTTAAACAGTACTGGGGATTATATTTTGAATCTTTTTTTTAAAAAAGATTTGTTTAATCTATTTATATGAGTACACTGTAGCTGTTTTTAGACACATTAGAAGAAGGCATCAGATCCCATTACAGATGGTCATGAGCCACTGTGTGGTTGCCGGGAATTGGACTCAGGACCTCTGGAAGAGCAGACAGTGCTCTTAACCGCTGAGCCATCTCTCCAGCCCTTGAATTTTTTTTTTTTTAAAAAAGACTATTCTCTAGGTAATATAATGTGTTTTGTGTTGTTAATACTTCAGGATGCATAATCTAGTAGTAATTTCTGGTAAGATTTCCCATTGGTTTTTTATTACTGGTATTAGCAGTCATTGATAATCATTGTTGGAATAAAAATGTTTAACAAGAGTTATGAAAGTTGGACATACGCAATTATTTTATTTTCACACTTGTTAGTTACAGCCTACCACTAACTTTGTCATCAAACCCAAGGCCTCACCACACACACTAGTTGACTTTTATGCATAGAGATGTCTCAGTGGTTAAGAGCACTGACTGCTCTTCCAGAGATCCTGAGTGCAATTCCCAGCAACCACATGGTGGCTCACAACCATCTGTAATGGGATCTGATGCCCTCTTCTGGTGTGTCTGAAGACAGCTACAGTGTACTCATATAAATAAAAATAAGTAAATAAATCTTTAAAAAAAAGAAATTACCCTCTGATAAGAGCTTTTGGTTACTGAAAACAGGTCAATTGGTAAGCAAGATAAGTGTTTAATTCTTTCTTTTTAATGATCAATTGCAGAATAATGAATTAAGTTGGGTATTTCCCTAGATGTGTAGTTTGGTTTTTAAAAAAGTCTTTGTTCATTAGGCTGTTTATATATCTACTATATTTTATCTTTCAAATTTTTAATTAACTTATATATATGGGTGATCTGTCTACATGTATGTCTCTTGCACCAGTTGCCTGCCTGGTGCTTGATGAGACCAGAAGAGGGTGTGAGATCCCTAGAACTGGAGTTACACACAGATGTGAGCTACTGTGTGGGTGCTGGGAAGCAAACCTGAAGCCTTTGGAAGAACAACTAATGCTCTGAACTATTGAGCCTTCTCTCTAGCCCCTCCGCTATATTTTGAACAACTTTAGTAGTCATTACTTTTGATGCCAGGTTGTAAACATTTTGAACAGTTGGAGGCTCTAGGCTTGTTCCTATGCTCCTTTGACATGGCCTCATTATTTGAATTTTTTTTGACAAAGGAAGTATGTCCTTTATAAACACATTAGTAATAGGATGATATTTAGAATATATAACTGGAAGCTAGGAAAAATTGTTGGCACCAGATTGTCATCTTTTTAAACCTCTATAGGATACATGTCTAGGAAGTAATTTTTAAAGATTAAAACTTTTAAAGATTTTTAAAGAGAAAATAATGTGAATTTTAGACTATTTTAATTTTAGATTGGATTTGCCAGATTGTATTTTTTCATGTCACGTTTGTTATTTAATTTAACGAAACACTGTAATACTTTAATGTGTATGTGTGCTTGTGTGTTGTTATGTACCAAGTACATGGGGGTACTCACAGAGGCCAGAAGAGGGACTTGATCTCTTGGAACTAGTGTGGTAACTGGTTGTCAGCTACTGTATGGATTCTAGGAACTGATCCTGGGCCTCTGAAAGTGTTCTTCCCTCTGGCCCCATTGTTACTGTCAGTGTTGGCAGAATTTCCTGACAGCATTAGTGGAATTACCAGTTTCCCATTTCATTATTTGGGGTACACAAGTGTGTCTTCAAATATAACTTCCAAAGAAAAGCATCAGTATTACTAGGTTAAGTTTAAGAATTCTTTGCAAGACCAAAGATTATTCAACTGAGGGGGAATTTTAAAAATTGCTTTTAATCTTAAAATAAGTGTTTTTTTAAAAAAATAGTTTCTTATGGTTATATCACTAACTAGATACCCAATCACATTAATTAGCTTCTGCTTATTGTCTTTTTTTTTTTTTCTCATTTGGAGATATTTTTTCAGTCTATTTTCAGTTTTTAGAGATTCTGTTGTTTCTTTATGCCTTGTTTATACTATGTAAAAATATTTCC